>NW_026596095.1:20507204-20536237 GCF_907164565.1 Psammomys obesus
AGATAGATAGATAGATAGATAGATAGATAGATAGATAGATAGATAGAATGTGATAGAAATCATAAATTTTTATAGTAGATTGAAGCACAGAGTATCAATGACTACTAATGACAGAAAAAAATAAACGAAATTATGTTTTCTCAGTAGAAAACAACCATTTTTAATTTTTAAAAAATTAATTAAAAATGCAGCCACTCCTGATGAGATCTGATAGAATAAGATCAGAAGGAAGGAGAGGGAGACCTCCCCTATCAGTGGACTTGGTGAGGGGCATTCGTGAAGAGAGGGAAGGTCGGATCAGGAGGGGAGGAGGGGGGGGTTTTGGGGGGATACAAATTGAATAAAGTGTAATTAATAAAAGTTTAAAAATTAAAAAAGAATTAAACCTTTGAATTTAGAGCTTTGAAACTGTTAGGTGGAAAAGGTAAACAAAATGCAGAAAAGTATGTAAAATATTTAACCATTCCCACAGGAATGTATGTATATTTTTTGTGTGATTTGTCATACAGAAAAAGACAGTTGTTACCAAGAGATAATGAAAACATGAGCAAGGTGGTTTGATAAGAGAGGGAAAAGGCTAAGTCATAATCTGGAGTATGGAGAGTACATTATATAATGATATAAATTCACAGGATGGAAGGGGAGGAGGACCTCCTCTACCAGTGGACTTGGAGAGGGGCATGGGAGGTGATGAAGGAGGGAGGGTGGGGTTGGGATGGAATGAGGGAGGGGGCTACAGCTGGGATACAAAGTGAATAAACTGTAATTAATATAAAAAATAAAAATTTAATTAAAAAATTAAAAAAATTATTGTGGAATATTTTATTATAGTCCTCCCATTCCTTAACTCCTCCTGGCTCCTCTCATACTATCCACCTAACTTCATGTTCTTTCTCTCTCTAAAAACAAAGAAAATCACAAAATAACCACCGCTACCACCAGTGGCCACAAACGAAAAGCTACCAAACCAAATGAAGAAGCACACAGAAGGCCAACTACCCCTGAGCATGAGGCCTTTCCCCGGAGTGTGGTCGGTGTACCCAGCGTCACTCCATCCGAGAAAACTGCTTTCCCTTCCCCTAGCGGATATCAGTTGCAAACATTCTTAGACACAAAATATCTTAAAACGATTCTAATTCAAATATAGATGACGGAGAAAGGTCTAACACTACAGCAGCGGTCAGGGTGACAAGGACGAGAAACTGCAGTTGGAGGGACACTGGGACACTCACCCCGGGACCAACAGCGATTCGGGAGCTGTGTGAACCGATGCGGTGGGGTAGAGGTAGCGCACCTGGTCCACAAGAGCCAGGAAGGCGTGGGGAAGATGGCATGGTGGGAAAGCTCTCGCCAGCTGTGTGGTTCTTGTACCCACACAAGAACAAGTTCAGGAGCATGTACACACACACACACACACACACACACACACACAGACACACACACACACAACCCCAAACAAAAAAGTAACTGAAAATTACGACACATATCAGCACTCTCTAAATATTTGTTGTGTTAACTGTTTCGGTTTTTTGCTATAATACTATTGCAGTTGTAATGAAATAATCCTTGATTTTTTTTTTTTTGGAAAAACATACTAACCTGCTTTTAAAACATGTTAGATTTTTAACAACACACTTTTGAGAAATTGACGCTTCGGCTGCCTTCATGCTGATGTAGGCTGAGAATTTATGCCAGTTCTGGAAAATAACATCGGAGGGTTATGTCTGAGTGGCAAAACTCATGCAACAGGAGGAAATGAAACACTTGGTGAGATTCTACACCTCCAGGGCCCACCACACAGAGAGGTCACGAGAGTGTTCTACCTAAGATAAACTGGCTCCGTCTTCGGGTTTTTCCAGTCTAACTCTCTTTTGTAACCTGAATCCAATGAATGCTTCAACCGTTCAGGCTCATCCCAGTGATTTTCTCTCCTTTTCATCATCCTGCATGCCCAGGAGAGCCTCATGCCTGGCCTGGCCTCACCAGCTTCAATCCCACTGTCAGATCTTACAACGGGAATATGTCACTGGCTCTCGTGCCTCTGTTTGCCTTGGTGATATTCACTGGACAAAACTGCAGCTCTGGCTAAATCTACACACTCAGCTCTCTGCATCTGCATGGTGTGGCTGAATATGGGTAAGAAAATTGACTGTTACCAACTTGGATTTGTGACCTTGAACTTCAAATGACCCCAAAGTACTGGCAAGGAGTCAAGCTGTACATCTCAGTCCTTTCTTCCATCCTCCTTTACCAACATTCCGAACCTCTTTCCTCATTTTGGCACCTTCCCTCACATCCCCTCAGAGAGAAGCCTCACTCCCACTTCTCTGAGAGCTGCATCAGTTATAAACAGGTTTCCACAAACACCTGTCTTTCTATCAACTCATAGTCATGAAATCCTGGGCTTGCTTTGCCATTGTAGATGAGCTCTGTCTCTGTAAAGCTTTACTGAACTTTGTAATTACAAACTGGATGTTTCTCCCTCCTAACTGTTTGAAAAAATCTGCTTCACTTTGAGGTGAAAATATGCTGCTATTGCTCCTATTTTCTACTATATACATGCATACCACACACATACACACATACACACACACAGACACCCATCTATACCACATGCATGCACACCTCTCCACACATGCATATATGCACATATATAGACAGACAAAACACGTGCACAACCTCATGCAATATGCAAAAAGTCAATAGCCTTTCTACGTACCAACAGTGAACTGGCCTGCGAAGAAATCATTTTTTTTTTAAATCTCAATTTTAATAGCTTTAAAAAAAATAACAAAACTCCCAAGGAATAAGACTAGCAAAAGAGATAAATGATACCCACGATGAAAGCATTAAAGCACTGAAGAAAATGAAGAAAGACCACACAAGATGGAGAGACCTCCCATGCTCTTTCAGTATTGTGAAATGGCCAGATGTCCACACGTTAAAGAATGAAACTTGATTCATTCTTTATGAATGAATCTCACGAGGCACAAAAATCAATTCAAAATGCACTAAAGACCTTAAAATAAGACATGAAACAATGAAATCTAAAGAAAAAAACAATCCAGGTAAAATACTTCAACCCATGGGTATAGGCAAGGTCTTTCTGAAAAGGGCTCCAATAGCACAGGAAATAATCCCAAGAGTTGATAAATAGGGTTACATAAATTTAAAGTATTCTGTAAAGCAAAGGAAATACTCACCAAAGTGAAAACTGTCTACAGAATGGGGGCAACCGTGCCCTGTATACATTAGATGAGGTTTAATACCTAAACTATATAAATAACTACAAAAATAAATACCACCCCAAATCATCCAATCAATGAGTGAGCAAATGAACCTAATCATGGATTCCCAAAAGAAGACTCACCAGTCAGCATCACCAGTCAGCATTGGGAAAAGTTTTTAGCATACTCAGCCATCAGGAAAGTGCAATCTAAAACTGTTTGAGATCATAACTCATTCAGTCAGAATAGCTACCAAGCAAAATGACAACCAATGCTAGCGAGGATGTGGGGGAGAGGAACCATTATTTACTGCTGATTGGAATGTGAACTCCAAAGCCACTATGAAAATCAATGTGGAAGGTCTTCAGAACCTAGAACTACAGCTAGTACATAGTCCAGTTATACCACTGAGTCAATTATACCATGGAGAGACTTTGTCTTCCTGTGTTTACTGATGCAATAATCACAATAGCAAACTAACTAACTAACTAACTAACTAACTAACTAACTAACTAACTAACTAACTAAAATGAAACAAAAACAATGTCAACAAAAATGATGGCTTTATCCAGATGTCTGGATAAAGAAAATGTGGTAGAGGCTCAGGTTTGATCATGGAGTTTAAGATAGAAGCCACAAGATTGTTCAAGTTTGAGGCCAGCCTGGTCTATATAGCAAGTTCCATGCTAGCCAGGATTATATAGTGCTCTAGTTTTCTGACCAAAACCAAGTGGGAAGGAAAGGGTCTGATAGAGCTTATACAGTCTATCACACAGGGAAGCTAAGGCAGAAATCGAAGCAGGAACCCGGAGTTAATGAAAGTTTTGGTTTCTTTGTAAATTCAGTTATGTTACATAAATATGTTTTTGTTCTAATCCCAAGTGTGGGATTTCAGTTGGGATATAGTTTGTCCACACCTGTTAATTGTCTCATGTGGAAGGTGGCTTTTGCCAGCTGGTGAAGGCTTTCCAGGAGCAGCATGGAAAGGGGTGTGGTCTAGGGCTCTGAGGATATAAATATAAGAGGTGAGAAAGAGGTGACATGGGGTTTGGTGTTGGCCTGTGGCATATAGCAGTTTGGAGAGACCAGAGATGGACTGTGTGGCTGTTTGGAGCAGACAGACTGAGGGCAGCAGCATGGAGCAGACAATCCAGAAAACAGGCAATCCAGAAAGCATAATAACTAAAAAAATAAAGATGACAGCATCACAGCAAACATGGTACACTTTTTAAATGAATGAAGAATGTTCACATGTAACAGACTAGCAAAGTGTGAAACTATAATACTGAGCACTAAACAGGAGAGGTGTATGACTGGTCCTTGGGCTGTTGGTAGAATCAAAAGTTGGTACAACTTCATAAAAAATTTCATGATACATAGATATTAAAATTTAGAGCCATTTTCAAAAGAAGGGAGCGTGGCGATAGTCTAACTATCTGTCAACCTTTTGGTTAGTCCGAAGCTATGGCCTGAGTGTGTTCTCATGAAGTGTTTCTCTGTTGAAAGTTTGGCCACCAGTGTGACTGTATCAAAAGATAATAGAAGCTTAAGAAAAAGAGGCAAACAGGATGGAGCTATTGGGTTGCTAGGGGATTCGTGGGGCTCCCAGGGTAAGCTCTCTGCAGGGGAAGTGCCCCCTGCCCTTCTCTGAACGCCTGGATGTGATAGCTCCTGCTACAATGCCATCTTGAACGTTATTATGCAGCCAATGGACACTCTCTGAAGACTAAACACATGGAGGCCCCTGACACTGGGTTTTCACAATGAAAACCTAACTGAGACTAACTTCCTTTATTTATGAAGTTTTGTGCATCTTGATATAGCAACAAAAAATGAATTAACATATCCTGTCATTGTAGAAGAGCAACCAAGCTACCTTGAGTATATAAAATAGATTACCAAATATAAAATATCTTGCAATCTGTCTTGCCTGAAGTTCTACTTTAACAGTACTACTTTACAATCCTGGCCCATCTGCATGGTAAATGATATTCATGATCAGATTTAAAAAAAAAAAAAACAATTATAAATTGTATTTTCGACTAGCTGTGCACTGTAAACATTTCTTCGTTGTATGGCTTTTGTGATTTTTCTATATTTTTATTATCAAAAGAAAATAGATTTAACAAATAATGCTATAATGATTTACAAAGAATAACATAAGGATCTTTGACAGCAGGTTTAGTTCCTTCTCATACATTCAGCAAATACCTCAAATGTCTACTTTCCAGAGGCCATCTTACTTAGTGGAGACAGATTGGAACACAAGATCTAAAGCCAAAGGAAAACACAGACACGTGAAATGATTCAAATATACAAGAAAGGCGCAAATACAGAGCAGCATGCCATGTTCTCACAGTTATCTCAGACTACTGGGTAAGCTCATGTGTTTGAGTGTCAGAAAAGATAAGACAAATACAAAAATTTACTCATTCAAATGATCATTATAACTGTAGATATACAAAAATATGTTTTGTTCAAGTTCCCCCCTCAAAAAGAAAAAGAAAAAGAAAAAAAACAAAACACCAACAGTCAATCAAAGAAACTAACAAACAAAACCTTCCTCAGTTCTGCCACCCCTGAGATAGCGCAATTTCCATCGTTGGCGCCCCCTGGTGTTGAGTCGGTTAGCAAATTCTCAAGTGATTTTGCTGTTAAGATCAGAAAAGAGGACATAAAAAAAGTTTCTTGAAGAAATGACAACACTTCTTCCTTCAAAAAGGCCCCCCTGAATGATAATCTCCCTAGCTGCTGAAAAAGCATTTGATAAAATCCAGCACTCATTTATGTTTAATGTCCTGGAGAGATCAGAGATACAAGGCACATATCTAAACATAGTAAAGGCAATACAGAGCAAGCTTGTAGCCAACATCAAACTAAACGGAGAGAAACAAAAATCAATCCCACTGAAATCAGGGACAAGTGATGCCCACTCTCTCCATATCTCTTCAACATAGTTCTTGAAGTCCTTGCTAGAGCAATAAGACAATTAAAGGAGATCAAGGGGATTCCAATCGGAAAGAAGTTAAAGTATCACTATTTGCAGATGATATAATAGTATCATGAGTGACCCCATGATAAACACCTTCAGTAAAGTGGCTGGATACAAAATTAACTAAAAAAAATCGGTATATAAAAGACAAATGGGATAAGAAAGAAATTAGGCAAACAGCACCCTTCACAACAGCAACAAAAGACATAAAGTTTGGTGTAACTCTAACCAAGCAAGTGAAAGACTTGTATGAAAAAACTTCCAGTCTCTGAAGAAAGAAATAAAAGAAGATATCAGAAGATGGAAAGATCTCCCATGCTCATGACTCTGCAGGATTAACATAGTTAAAATGACCATCTTAGCAAAAGCAACCTACAGATTCAATGCAATTCCCATCAAATTATGAACACAATTCTTTACAGACCTTGAAAGAAAAATTCTCAACTTCATATGGAAAAACAAAAAACCCAGAATAGCTAAAAACAAACAAACAAACAAAAAACAAGTTCTCTACAATAAAAGATCTTCTGGAGGTATCTCCATCCCTGATCTTCAGCTGTACTATAGAGCAACAATAATAAAAATAATAATAAATGGAATCCAATAGAAGACCCAGAAATAAACCCACACACTTATGGACACCTGATCTTTGACAAAGATGCCAAAACCATACAATTGAAAAAAAAAATAGCATCTTCAACAAATGGTGCTGGTCTAACTGGAAGTCTACATGTAGAAAATGCAAATAGATCCATACTTATCACCTTGCACAAAACTAAAATCCAAGAGGATCAAAGACCTCAATATAAAACCAGACACACTAAACTGCTTAGAAGAAAAAGTGGGGAAAGCCTAGAACTCATTGGCACAGGAGACACTTCCTGAACAGAATACCAACAGCACAGGCTCTAAGAGCAACAGTCAATAAATGGGACCTCGTGAAACTGAAAAGCTTCTGTAAAGCAAAGGACACTGTCATCAGAACAAAACAACAGCCTACAGATTGGAAAAGGATCTTCACCAACCCTATATCTGACAGAGCACTAATATCCAGAATATATAAAGAACTAAAAAGGTTAAAATACAGCAAATCAAGTAATCCAATTAAAAATGGGATACAGAGCTAAATGGAGAATTCTCTGTAGAGGACTATCAAACAGCAGAGAAACACTTAAAGACATGCTCGACATCCTTAGTCAAAACGACCCTGGGATTTCACCTTACACTCATCAGAATGGCTAAGATAAAAAACTCAAGTGACAACACATGCTAGAAAGGATGTGGAGAAAGGGGAACCCTCCTCAATTGCTGGTGGGAATGAAAACTTGTACAACCACTTTGGAAATCAATCTGGCGCTTTCTCAGATAATTAGGAATAGCGCTACCTCAAGATCCAGCTACACCACTCCTGGGCATATACTCAAAATATGCTCAAGTATACAACAAAGACAGTTGCTCAACCTTGTTTGTAGCAGCTTTATTTGTAATAGCCAGAATCCGGAAACAATCCAGATGTCCCTCAACCGAGGTATGGATTCAGAAATTATGGTATATTTACACAATGAAATACTACTCAGCAATTAAAAACAAGGAAACCATGAAATTTGCAGGCAAATGGAGGGATCATCATGAGAAGCAGAAAGACACACATGATATATACTCACTTGTAAGTGGATGCTAGACATATAATGTAGGATAATCATACTAAAAGCTGTACAGGTGAAGAAGCTAAGAAAAAAAGGAGAACCTTGGGTAAGAGGCTCAATCCTCATTCAGAAAGGCAAAGGGGATGGACATCAGAAGAGGGAGAAAACAGGGACTAGGACAGGAGCCTACCATATAGGGTCTCTGAAAGACTCTACCCTGTAGGGTATTAAAGCAGAGGCTGAGACTCATAGCCAAACTTTGGGCAGAATGCAGGGAATCATATGAAAGAAGGGGGAGATAGAAAGACCTGGAGGGGACAGGTGCTCCACAGGAGAGCAATAGAAACAAGAAATCTGGACCCAGGAGTCTTTTCTGAGACTGAAACTCCAACCAAGGACCATGCATGGAGATAACCTAGAACCCCTGCTCTGATGTAACCAATGGCAGTTCAGTGTCCAAGTGTGTGTCCTAGTAAGGGGAACAGGAACTGTCTCTGACATGAACTCAGTGGCTGGCTCTTTGATCACCTCCCCATTGTGGGTGCACCCTTGCCTGGCCACAGGGGAAGACAATGTAGACAGTCCTGATGAAACCTGATAGGCTAGAGCCAGATGGAAGGAGAGGAGCGACATTGGAGGAGAAGAGGGAAGGAGAATGGGACTAGGGAGGGGGCTTCGGTGTCACGCACAGCCCTCGCCGATAAGGACGACGCAGCAACAACGGATTTGTCCAGCAGCAACTTTATTGTGAGGCTCTTAACAGCAGATGGAGAAGGACCCCGAACCCTGTGTGCGTTCTGCTTAAGTAGCCAGCAGGGTGACTTGTTCGTCTGTAATTGGTGCTCCACACAAAACCCAATTAGCATGTGGTCTCCAAATGGAGGACCACACAAGCCTACATTAGCATAAGGCGGCGCATGCGCAGATCGCAAAACAATGCTGGCAAGAACCAGGAAGCAGGAAACCGGCGCCATCTTGTAATGGCGGGAGTGGCTCCCGACACTTCGGCTGGGATACAAAGTGAGTAAATTGTAATAAATGAAAAAATAAATTTAAAAAAGCACCCTGAAAATCTGCCTTCCCCAAGGCTTTTCTTTCACTTCTTAAATTCACGGAAGCAGTCAATGTGGGGACACATGACAGACCTGTATCTTCACTGATAAATGTCCATGGTGTTCAGACTACCGCAGCCAATAGATGGAGGGAAAACAGCTTTATTTTCATAATTACTAGAAAACACCAACCAATTCAGTTTTAAAATTTGTACCATGTTTTTTTTTTCTTCTTCTAGAAGTATTGTATTGGGTTAGGTTTAGTAGTTTTTAAGTATTTCTCTATTCTGACATCCAAACCAATAAATAATTTCTATTGAAATACTGAACTCTATTGAAATACTCATTCTGTTGAATAAGTATTTAGTTGAAAGCAAATGTATAACAAATGCAAAATAAAAGAATAAAATACTGGGGAAAGTACAGTATAACTATAATTGCATTATAGTTAGTAAAATTCCATCAAGACTTGATATAAAAATCACAAACTATTGAGAAAAGTACAACTCTCTAGAAATTGAAATAGAGTACATGAAAATATATATATAGGAAAATACATTTTTACTTACTATACTACTTGTGATTGTCAGGTTCATTGTCACAATTGTAGGAACTATTACAAGTATTACTTTGGAATTAAAATGTACAAATGTAAAGAGCAACTTATAGAAAATATTCAAGTAAGATATGTTGCTTGGAAACAATTAAACAAGTGATGAATGAAGTTTAAAAAAACAACACCAGCCCCTCTCAGTGGACTCAGAAGGTAGCAGGGAGGAGATGAGAGAGGGAGATGAGGATTGGGAGGGAAAGAGGGAGAGGGCTACAGCTGGGATAGAAGTGAATGTATAAAAAATATTTAAAAAAAAATATATATATATATAACACCAGGGTGGGATTGGGAGAGGAGGAGGGAGCTACCAGGGGGGAGGGTACAAAGTGAATAAACTGTAATAAATAAATAAATTAATTAATTAATTAAAAAAACATTGTAAGAGAAATTTTGTTTATAAGAATTTTTCTGAAGAAGTAGTTGCAAAAAATAGAAAAAGATATGCAGAAGGATTTATTGCAAGTTTGTTTTTCTAGTAAAAGCAAATTTGGAAACTGCTTCATTGTTCCTTGTTCAAGAGCTAATAAAAAGCATAGAGCATCCATGTAAAGACAATATTACAGGATCATTTACGTATTGGCCTATTTCTGTACATACTGACCAGAACGATTGCCAAGTAAAAATCATGAAAGGAAGAACCGTGATATGTTCCTGTAAAGTTTTCTAGGGTGTTGAGTATGCACTGAAATCTACAAAGGTGTAAATCAAGTAAAATTTGCTTATCTCTCTTATAGGTGTGAATGTGAAAGAGTAGCACTTTTTACGTTCAACCTTCTGTGTCATTCATATTTTGCAGTGAGCATGTAAATTTTTCATTACCAGAAAACACATCACTCTGCATGTTTAAACCTAGTTAATGAATGCAAGTAAATAATTTTTATCACCAAGTTACTCTGCAGCTTATTGGATTATACTTACAAACAACTAACAGAGTCATTCCAAACTGCTTAACAGTTCATTTGTATAATTAGCCAGGCAGAGCGTTTAGCTGACAGTATGTGGGGTTAGAAACTATCTGAAGGGACAGGCAACAAATGCAGCATATTGAAGGATCATTGTGATTAGGTGCCATGGTTATGTTTGTTGTTGTTGTTTGTGGGTTTTTCTCCTCTTTTAGTTTGATAGTGGTTTTTTGCTTGTCTGTTTTAATAAACATGACACAAGCTGGCGTCATCTGAGAAGAGAGAAAGTGCTGTCATCAGACTGGCCTGTAGAGAGCCAGTGGGGGGTTTTCTTGATTGATTATTGCTGTGGGAGAGCCCAGCTCACTGTAGGTGGTACCTGGGTGGTAGGAGAAAGCAGGGCGAGCATTCCACAGAGAGCAAGCCAGTAAGCAGCACTCCTCCATGTCCTCCATTTCAGTTCCTGCCCCCAGGTTCCTGCCTTAAGTTCCTGCTCTGAGCTTCCTGAATATGGATGGCAACATGGACATGCACATAAGACGTATAATCCCTTCTCTGCCTAAGTTGTGTTTGCTCATAGTGTTTTATCACAGCAATAGAATTGGGAGGCTGAGTGGCTGGAGAAAATGACATGTGTGTAGTTTGTTACTTTTCTGCTCAACATGGCACATGCTGCTTTGCAGCTATGATAATGATTACTAATGAACCTCAAAATGCCCGAGAGGAGAGAACCAATCAGCACTTGCAGTTCTCTGTGATCACTAACAGTGCTCATATTTCTGTGTAAAATAAAATGTTCTGATTAATTGTAGATTTAGCAAATAACCTAAGTTAGTTAGACACAAAAATTTCTTTTCTTCTGATTCTTCTTCTGCTGCTGCTTTTTTTTTTTTTTTTTTTGTCCTTTTAAGAAAATTTGACTTACAAGTCTGGAAGCCTAGTGATAACTGTTGGGGAGCATGCCTGCAAGGAATTTCAGCACTAGTTGATAAAGCAAATGAATAAATAGGAAAGAAATAAAATAGATTATAATGTGTTGAAATAAGTTGGGAGTAAAGTCAGAATTTAAATGCAGTTCTCTGTGATCACAGTAGTTAAGAATAAAGCCATTGTTGTTTTTTTTTCTATAATGATAGAGATTGTATGTCACTTTTAGACAGATTTTTGTTCTGTAACAAGATACCTAAATATGATTGCCCCAGCTCTATAAATGAGAATGAAAATACTTTGGAAACTAAAACTTGAGACATTGTGGGAGAGTAAAAATGATAAGGAGACCAACTATGGTAGCAGTGAGGAAAGTCACCACATGGGTGAGTCTGTGAGTCTCAGGTACAGAACTAGGCTACCACACATGTCCATGGACTATTCCACGTGCTTTCCTGACACAAGAGTTGGGGCTGGAGGAAGAATATGTGAACCTAAGCAAAGACATTGGAACTTGGGTGACCTATGGAGTCTGGCCGTTAAATAGACCCAAGGACTTTCTTTCAGAATATGTCAGGTTGGCACTCTTCAGTGATGATACCATAAGCTGTAGGAAGAAACAATTCTTGGGGTTCATGTTTGCTATGGCTTTTATCTAGTGTATGTTCCCTTCAAGAGCCCCTGTGCTTTTAAAACCACTGTCCCAAGCTTGGTCCTTTTAGAAGGCAGTTTAAACATTTAGGGAGTGAGGTTTAGTGAAGGTGCTTAGATCAGTGAGGGTAGCCTTGAAGACACTTGGTTGTCTCTTCTTTGCTCTCTTTCTATACTTGGTCATAAATGTGTCTTAGTTACTTTTCTGTGGCTGTGATAAAATACTCTGACAAAAATAACTTAGGGGAGAAAGGGTTAAGTTGGCTCGCAGTTCAAGTACGCCAGTCATGGTGGGAAAGTCAAGGCAGAAGCCAAGGTGCTGATCACGTTGCGTCCAGTCAGTAAGCAGAGAGTAATGAATGTTCGTGCTTAGCTAACTCTTCCCATTTTATATGCTTTAGGATCGTAGCCAGGGAATGGTGCCACCCACAGTGGGTGGGGCTTACACCCCACTCACCTAATCAAGAAAATCCCTCACAGACATGTTTACTACAAGTCAAAACTAAAAATGCTTCATTAGGGTCTCATTTAACCCTTCCCAAATAAACAGCTCCAAGACCTTCAGCCAACCCCCCCCCCCCCCCGCACTATCTCCTGAGTTCTTGTCTCTGACAGATGGTCTTCCTAGTGCCTCACTGGAACTTCCATGTAAACACACTTCATGTCAACAACTCTACCTGTGTTCCAAAGCAATTCCTCTGCCTGCTGCTGATCCTGGCCATTTTGTTAATTCCCTTCCAGTGTTTTCTTCCTCTTCCTCTTCTTCTTCTTCTTCCTCTTTTTCCAATTGAATGATCTTCATTCTTCCATTTACCACCTGCCCAGAACCTTCAAAAATGTTGGGAATTGTTCATTACATCATTAAAATTTTCCATCATTATATTTCTACTGTGAAGTCTCCAATACTCAAGCCACTTGTAGCTGTGGCTATTAATCACCCTAAGTGTGACTATTTTGATTTTTTTTATATGTATAAAACATCTACATTTTGAGCAATCGTAAGGGAAACAGTGGCCATCTCTGACATGAACTCAGTGGCTGGTTCTCTGATCACCTTCCCTTGGTGGGTGTACCCTTGTCAGGCCACAGAGGAAGACAATGCAGCTAGTCCTGCTGAGACCTAATAGGCTCCGGTCAGATAGAATGGGAAGGAGACCTCCTCATTGTGGGCTAGAGGAAGGGCATAGGGGGAGAAGAAGGATGGAGGGTGGGCTCGGGAGGAGACAAGTGAGGGGACCACAGCCGGGATACAAATTGAATAAGTTGTAATAAATGATAATAATAGTATGATAATAATAATAATGAAAGAAAAATGTAAAGCAGCATTAATAACATATAGATTTCACACCAAAACGATAATTTGAGTGTACTGATTTAAAATAACTACATTCTTATTCACTCTCTCTGGTTTGAAAAATGTAACTCTTAGGATAATTTACATGCATACATGCTTCATGTTATATTTCTACTGGAAAGAAAAATAAGAAAAAAGTAATGTGAGGGGGGTAGAAAGATGACTTAAAGGTTAAGAGCACAGGCTCCTCTTCCAGAAGACCCTGGTTTGATTCCCAAAACCCACATGGAAACACATAACAATCTATAACTCCAGGTCCAGAGTATCTAATGCCCTCTCCAACTTCCATGGATACCAGGAACACAGACATATACAGGCACAATATATATACCCATAAAATAATAATAATAAAATACAAGATTAAAAACCTTATGTGATTTCAGATTTCATGTACTCCATGGTTACTGTATTCCAGGCATTAATCTTAGGACAATGAGTAAAATCTTTATTATGGAAGTTACATGGTAGTAAGTTGAAACAGAATACAGATTAGATAAATAGATAGACAGATAGATAGATAGATAGATAGATAGATAGATAGATAGATAGATAAATAGATAGATAGATAGATAGATAGACAGGCAGACAGATAGATACAAAATAATCAGAAAGCTGATACACTTTGTGCTATGGGGAAAAATTAAATGAGGCACATAGAGAGTGGGTTCTAGATGGTAATTGAGTAGAACTTTGTGAACTCATAGAACAAACATTGTGGACAACTGGGAAGAAGTCTTTAAATCTGAGCATGTGCAAAGAATGTGAGAAGGAGCTGGGCTTAGTAGCTGTGACCGCAGCAGTGAGACAGACATCCCTAGAGTGGAGTAGCTGAGCCTGAGCTGGAATCCTGAAGACAGAATGATAAAGAAGCCCTGAGGCTGGGGTTGAGAGATGGGGTATCATGCAGGGCCTTGACTTTGACTCTGAATTTCGTGCAAAGCCCTTGGGGAGTGTAGAACAGGGAGTGACAGTGCTTAGGGAGGTGAAAGAAGCCAAAGGCGACTCCCAAGTAGTGGTTTGGGTAGTTAGCAGGATGGAATGACCATTTACTGAGAAGGATCAGGCTGTCGGGACTGAAGGGATTGGTGACGTCCTGCCCTTCTCAGGGGCAGAAACAGTGCCAACATTCAGAGATTGGAGGAACCATATTTGTCTTGGGCTACAGTAAAGCTTCCTTTTAGTGGTGGCTTTTAGGGGTGAGTGAGGTTTTCATGGGGAGGAAAAAAGGATGGTAAGATCAGAGATGGAGAGACACATGAGGCTTGTTGGCCAGCCAGCTTCGCCAGTCAGAAACTTTCACAGTCAGCTACTTTGTCTCAGAAAGTAAGTTGAAGGGTGATCAAAGACAGTCAATGCTGACCACACACACATATACACGCACACGCACAAACTCACGCACATAGGTGCACACATACATGCACACAGGCACAAGCTCACAAAAATCAAGAAGGTAATAAGCCCTTTACACTGGAAGATTTTCATGGATGCCTACAGTCTTTTTCTCTCTCCTTCTCCACCATTCACGGCCCTGAAGGGTGGCTTTGTGCATTATGCAAACAAACTTCCTTTATCCTTCAATTTATGATCACGTAAAAGACACAGAAGAGAGATGAGAGCAGGTGGGGAGAGAGGCCAGAGTGACTGTTAATACAGCTCCTAAGAGGAACACTATGGTCTTCCCAGAGTCTTGAGACCAACTGTGCCCCTTGATGTGGGCAAGTGGGATCCTTCACTACCTCTTGTTTTACTTGCTGTAGCCTTGTATCAACCCTTGTAAAGTGTCTCTTTATTAAATTAATGTCAGGGACCTTAAGACTGTTATTCGTTTGGCACTGAAGCCATAATTGTATGCAACATAGAGAAGGAACTTCCAATCGGAGAATTTCACTAGACCTGTTCTCTAAGGTAGCTACTGGCTCCTGAGACACTACTTTCCCTCCAAAGGCAACAACAAGGATAATCTTTGCAGGTACATGCACTGATGCACTGACTGTGCAAACACACACACACACACACATAATTAAAAGTCATAAAACAAACTGGTAGTGGTAAAACATAATCCCAGCACTTGAAAAGCAGAGGCAGGTGAGCTCATGGCAAGCCTGTTCTATATAGTGAATTCCAGGATAGCCATAGAGACAGAGAGAGACCCTGTCTCAAAGAACAAAAATATTCTATGATGGTGATGATGGTGATAAATCAGAGCAACGGAAGAAATAAGATACTGAGAATGTGGGAGGAGAAAATGTGAGAGATGGCTAAGGCTGAGTCTGCTGGAAAGAGCAGGCATCCTCAGCCTCTGTTTACTAAACCTGTCTACATTAAGTCTACTAGGATTTAATGAGATATTTACTTATTTAAATATAAAAAGCACTTGTTTTATATTCTGGAGGAACTCCAGAAAAAATAACCAGCAAAAAGAGAAAATTGCTTAAATAAGTAAAGAGAGAAAAGGCTAAATACACAAAAATAACAAAACCTGAAGTCCCAGCAACTTGGGAACCATGTGGAACCCAGCAACTGGAGCTATATGAGATGGTGAAAGTGATTTTTCTATTGACCTTAGTAAACACAAAAAAACCTGGCACGCTTAACTGTTGGATTGTGGTTGTCACACCCACCCTGTCAGCAAAGTTTCCCAGCTCCCACGGAGGCAAAGTTCAGCACTACTGATAAACATTAACAACATTTCAAATGCCGGGTCTGAACTTGTGGGAAGTAAGCTTTCTGAAAATGCTGAACTAATTAGGATAAATTAAAGCTTAGAATTTTATGTTTTGGTTAATACACAATATTTCCCAAGGTCTTAAATTTTATTTGTTCAAAATGCAAAAATGCTGATCTTTATGACATTTTTATTTCTTTAGCTATAAAACGATCTCGGAAAATTGCGTGCTTTTCAAAGTCAAGACTCAATAATGTGCTCTTGCCATTTTGCAAGAAAAATGATCCTCAGTTTTAAATACACTCTAACTCATTGTTATTCCTGGTTTCTAAAATAAGAAACAACTTTACAACTGTGTAGAAGTGTAGAAAAATGTAGCCAGTTTATGTTCTCCATAACAATACATTTTAAAACTGTCCTGGTTCCTGCATTTGTCCAGTTAAGTAAGTCCACACTCAGCTTAGCTTAGCATGTGTTGGATTTGGTATTGGGAATCTTACACCTACTTTTTCCATGGAAAAATGACTAACCTTAAATATTTTATTAGAAATAATGTGTGTGAACTCATGGCTGGCTCTTTGATTACCTCTCCCTGAAGGGGAAGCAGCCTTGTCCGGCCACAGAGGAGGACAATGCAGCCATTCCTGATGAGACCTAAGAGGCTAGGGTCAGATGGAACGGGAGGAGGACCTCCCCTCCCTGCCCCTGGAGAGGGACATGGGAGGAGATGAGGGAGGAAGGGTGAGGTTGGGAGGGAATGACGGAGGGGGCTACAGCTGGGATACAAAATGAATGAACTATAATTAATATAAAAATAAAAATTAAAAAATAATATGTGACTGATTCCATATAATCTAGCCACTTTGTGCTTTAATTATGCATTTATTATTTATAATGAACACCTTAACTTGGCTTCCCTTTACCATTCAACATACTTTGTGTTGCTGTTCAAAATTACAGTTTTGTAAATCATGTCATTCCTTGTGTATCCTAAACTTTGTCATTAATTTCCTTTACCACAACTGACCTCACAATATCCCTGTGAGAAGTGTTTGTTAACTTCCGACCACTCTGTGCTAGAAGTGAGGTGTTCAGCCTTAAGCTGTATGATGGGTTAGGTTCCAATGGTTGCAGTTTATAGAGTGTCTTTTAGGATGAAGTGTGTTTCTTTGTCTCTATAATTAGAACAATTAAACATATCAATGATTTTTTTAACTTTATTACATTCATGTGCTTAACTTCCTAAACTCATGCATTTACATAAACTTGAATAGTAAGTAAACTTGAATAACTAAATTATTTCAAAAGATAAAAGCAATTCCAGCAGAGTGAGCATGGCGGCTCATGCTTTGAATTCCAGTGGCATTAAAAGCATCGGTGCTTTTAAAGGGTGGCAGAGACAGGAGGAACTCTATGAGTTCAAGTCCAGCCTGGGTTATATAATTAGATTCTGTAGATAGATAGATAGATAGATAGATAGATAGATAGATAGATACATGGATACATAGATTCATTGATAGATACATAGATACACAGACAGATACAATTTCAAAATTACTATTACTAAACATTTTAATAGTGATTCTTAATCAATCTGATCATATTAATTCTTAAATATGAACATTAGGGTTTTGCTTTATACCTTCAATATTCATCCTATTGTTAGATTGTTTTACTATTTTTAATTTGATATTTTACTAATTAAATAATATTTCTGGAGGTCATACTCACTCCTTGTTGATAGCTTGTAAAATTCTTTATTTAAATTCAGTTCTTTGCAAAATCCATATAATATGCATATAATTTCTAATCTCTGTCTTGCTTATTCACGTTGCTGAGAATGCAGTGGCATGTTTTATTTGATAAATATTCACTAGTTAATCATTTTCTTTATTGGCTTATGATTGATTCTGGTGTCCTTCAACCATGTTTCTCAAATTTGGATTGATGCTTGATTTTTACTTTTTGATATAAGTTTGCAATTTGGTTTTATTTTTCATGTGTGTCTATTGGCTGTGGATGCCATCCAAAAGAAAAAAGACTATACTTCCTCCCACTGGACCACTCTGCACCTTTGCTGAAAACCAACTAGGCATGAATTTTTGAGTCATTTCTGAACTCTCACTTCAATCTGTTGGTCTATAGGTGTTTCCCCCCAACAAACTGATTCAGAACTGAGTGAGACAGTTTCTCTAAACTTTTATTGTCTTCCCAGAACTATTATAGGCACTTTGAATGTCTATATAAATTTTCTAATAAACTTGTTTATTGCTAGCAAAAATTGCAAAACATTTTTGCAGTGTATTGTTATTGATCTTAGTTGTCCCTAGATGTAGATACAAGTTCAGACACAAGGCCCAGAGGCCCCTGAGCTGGAACTAACCCGAATGCCTCCTCCCTGAGGACTAGCTCTCACGCTACCAGAAGATGCCATGTAATCTTCCAAGGGAGGGAAGCAACCAACAGTCCTACCCAGCTATGATGTCTCTGAACCACACCAATGACCAGCACGGCACGATAACCTTAAGTATGCAATAGTGGCACACCTACCTTGGCAGTAACCAACTGTTCTCTAGTTGGACTTAAGATCTGCTCAGTAAAAGGGAAATCATGCCTTGTCCTGGAACCCTGGACTACCAAGTCATGGATCTCAGAGAACCTACACCCACCACTTTACTAAACTAGCAATGTGCTGCAAAACCATTCATCTACCTTCTCTGCTGAGAAGAGAGAACTTGTCATGAAAATGACCAAGTGAAAGATATCTTGCATGGGTTATGGAGGTCTTGGTAAGGCAACGTTAATTTCCCTGTTTTGTTTTAATTTGTGAAACTACAGTGTCTGGTTAATATCCTGAACTTTTATCACTGAGTTTATATTCAAGTAACTCTGTGTGGTTTTTCTAATCGTCAGGAAGTAGTGCTATAAACTATAACTTTACACAGGGATTGGAAAGTGCTGATTAAAGCTATAAACTGTAACTGAAATGAGTAGAGGAAGGGGAAAAGCAGTATTGTGGATTTCTAAAGGATTTTCCTCTACAAAATGGTTTGCTATAAAGATGTAATTTTGCCTTCAAAAGCAAATCCAGCAAGCAGGTACAGCCCATGTTAATGCTCATAGTCATAGGATAAAATGTTCTTATAACAGTCAATAATACCAAATGTCTTGATAGACATCCAGTGTAAAAACAGAAATATGACAGGAATCTTCTAAACTTGGACAAGGAATGGAAGTATATGGAAAGGAAGAATTGGTATTTTTTTTTTATTAATTACACTTTATTCATTTTGTATCCCCCCATAAGACCCTCCCTCCTCCCCTCCGGACCCCACCCTCCCTCCCCTTTCTGCATGCATGCCACTCCCCAAGTCCACTGATAGGGGGGGTTCTCCTCTCCTTTCTGATCTTAGTCTATAAGTTCTCATCAAAAGTGGCTGCATTGTCCTCTACCGTGGCCTGGTAAGGCTGCTCCCCACTCAGGGGGAGGTGATCAAAGAGCAGGCCAATCAGATTATGTCAGAGGCAGTCCCTCTTCCCATTACTATGGAACCCACTTGGACACTGAACTGCCATGGGTTACACCAGTGCAGGGGTTCTAGGTTATCTCCACGAATACTCCTTGGTTGGAGTATGAGTCTCTGGGAAGTTCCCTGTGTTCAAATTATCTTGTTCTGTTGCTCTGCTTGTGGAGTTCCCATCCCCTCCAGCTCTTACTATTTCCCACTTCTTACATAAAATTCCATTCACTCTGCCCATCAGTTGGCCATCAGGCTCACCATCTGCTTTGACAGTCTATACTGCAGAGGCTTTCAGAGGCCCTTTGTGGCAGGTTTCAAGGTTGTTTCCTGTTTTCTTCTGGCTTTCAGAGGCCCTCTGTAGCAGGTTCCTAGGTTGTTTCCTATTTTCCTTTTCTTCTGATGTCAATCCTCTTTGCCTTTCAGGATGGGGATTGAACATTTTAGTTAGGGTCCTCTCTTTTGCTTAGTTTGTTTAGATGTACAGATTTTACTGGGTTTATTCTATGTCGTATGTTTATATGAGTGAGTATATACCATGTGTGTTTTTTTGCTTCTGGGACAACTCACTCAGGATAATCCTTTCCAGGTCCCACCATTTACCTGCAAATTTTATGATTTCCTCATTTTTCATTGCTGAGTAATACTCCATTGTATAGATGTACCACAGTTTCTGCATCCATTCTTCAGTTGAGGGGCATCTGGGTTGTTTCCAGCTTCTGGCTATTACAAATAAAGCTGCTACAAACATGGTTGAGCAAATGTCCTTTTTGTGTACTTGAGCCTCTTTTGGGTATATGCCTAGGAGTGGTATGGCTGGATCTTGAGGAAGTGCTATTTCTAGTTGTCTGAGAAAGCGCCAGATTGATTTCCAGAGTGGTTGTACAAGTTTACATTCCCACCAGCAGTGGAGAAGGGTTCCCCTTTCTCCACAACCTCTCCAGCATGTGTTGTCCCTTGAGCTTTTCATCTTGGCCATTCTGATGGGTGTAAGGTGAAATCTCAGGGTTGTTTTGATTTGCATTTCCCTAATGGCTAATGAGGTTGAGCATTTCTTTAAGTGCTTCTCTGCCATTCGATATTCCTCTACAGAGAATTCTCTCTTTAGCTCTGTTCCCCATTTTTTAAGTGGATTACTTGGTTTGTTGCTTTTCAGCTTGTTTAGTTCTTTATATATATTGGATATGAGTCCTCTGTCAGATAAAGGGTTGGTGATGATTCTTTTTCAATCTGTAGGCAGTCGCTTTGTTTTGATGACAGTGTCCTTTACTTTACAGAAGCTTTTCAATTTCATGAGGTCCCATTTATTGATTGTTGCTCTCAGAGCCTGTGCTTTTGGTGTTCTGTTCAGGAAGTTTTCTCCTGTACCAATGAGTTCTAGGGTATTCCCCACTTTTTTTCTAGCCGATTTAATGTGTCTGGTTTTATGTTGAGGTCTTTGATCCACTTGGACTTCAGTTTTGTGCAGGGTGATAAGTATGGATCTATTTTCATTTTTCTACATGTACACATCCAGTTGGACCAGCACCATTTGTTGAAGATGCTGTCTTTTTTCCATTGTATGGTTTTGGCATCTTTGTCAAAAATCAGGTGTCCGTAAGTGTATGGGTTTATTTCTGGGTCTTCTGTTCGATTCCATTGATCCACCATTCTGTTTCTATGCCAGTACCATGCAGTTTTTATAACTGTTGCTCTATAGTACAGCTTGAGATCAGGGATGGAGATACCTCCAGAAGATCTTTTATTGTAGAGGATTGTTTTAGCAATTCTCGGTTTCTTGTTACTCCATACGAAGTTGAGAATTTTTCTTTCCAGGTCTGTAAAGAATTGTGTTGGCAATTTGATGGGAACTGCATTAAATCTGTAGATTGCTTTTGGTAAGATGGCCACTTTTACTATGTTAATCCTGCCAAGCCATGAGCATGGGAGATCTTTCCATCTTCTCATATCTTCCTCTAATTCTTTCTTCAGAGACTTGAAATTTTTTTCATACAAGTCTTTGACTTGCTTGGTTAGGGTTACACCAAGGTACTTTATGTCATTTGTGGCTATTGTGAATGGTGTTGTTTCTCTAATTTCTTTTTCAGCCCTTTTGTCTTTTGTATACAGGAGTGCTACTGATTTTTTTGAGTTAATTTTGTATCCGGCCACTTTGCTGAAGGTGTTTATCAGCTGTAGGAGTTCCCTGGTAGAGTTTTTGGACTCACTCATGTATACTATCATATCATCTGCAAATAGTGATAATTTGACTTCTTCCTTTCCCATCTGTATCCCCTTGATCTCCTTCAACTGTCTTATTGCTCTAGCAAGGACTTCCAGCACTATGTTGAAGAGATATGGAGAGAGTGGGCAGCCTTGTCTTGTCCCTGATTTCAGTGGGATTGCTTTAAGTTTCTCTCCGTTCAGTTTGATGTTGGCTATAGGCTTGCTGTATATCGCCTTTACTATGTTTAGATATGTGCCTTGTATCCCTGATCTCTCCAGTACTTTAAACATGAATGGATGTTGGATTTTGTCAAATGCTTTTTCAGCATCTAGGGAGATTATCATGTGGTTTTTTTCTTTCCGTTTGTTAATATGGTGGATCACATTGATGGATTTCCATATATTGAACCACCCCTGCATACCCGGGATGAAGCCTACTTGGTCATAGTGGATGATATCTTTGATGTGTTCTTGGATTCGGTTTGCAAGTATTTTGTTAAGTATTTTTGCATCAATGTTCATAAGGGAGATTGGCCTGAAATTCTCTTTCTTTGTTGAGTCTTTGTGAGGTTTAGGTACCAAGGTGACTGTGGCTTCATAGAATGAGTTTGGCAATGTTCCTTCTGTTTCTATTTTGTGGAATAGTTTGAAGAGCATTGGAGTTAGCTCTTCTTTGATGGTCTGGTAGAATTCTGCGCTGAAGCCATCTGGTCCTGGGCTTTTTTTGGATGGGAGACTTTTGATGACTGCTTCTATTTCCTTGGGGGATATAGGACTATTTAATTGATTTACCTGGTCCTGATTCAGCTTTGGTAAGTCAAATCGATCAAGAAAATTGTCCATTTCATTTAGATTTTCAAATTTTGTGGCATATAGACTTTTGAAGTAAGTCCTAATGATTGTTTGGATTTCCTCAATGTCTGTAGTTATGTCCCCCTTTTCATTTCTGATTTTGTTGATTTGGGTGGTGTCTCTCTGCCTTTTAGTTAGCTTGGCTAAGGGTTTGTCGATCTTGTTGATTTTTTCAAAGAACCAGCTCTTGGTTTCATTGATTCTTTGAATTGTTTTATTTGTTTCTAATTGATTGATTTCAGCCCTGAGTTTGATTATTTCCAGCCGTCTACTCCTTTTTGGTGTGTCTGCTTCTTCTTTTTCTAGGGTTTTTAAGTGGGCCATTAAGTTGCTTGAATGAGCTGTCTCGAATTTCTTCTTGAAGGCACTTAGTGCTATGAACTTTTCTCTTAGCACTGCTTTCATTGTGTCCCACAAGTTTGGGTATGTTGTGCCTTCATTTTCATTGAGTTCTAGGAAGACTTTAATTTCTTTCTTTATTTCTTCCCTGACCCAGCTGTCATTTAGTAACAAGTTGTTTAGTTTCCATGTATGTGTAGGCTTTTTGCTATTTCTGTTGTTGTTGAAGTCCAGCTTTATTCCATGGTGATCAGACAGGATACAAGGGATTATTTCAGTCTTCTTGTATCTGTTGAGGCTTGCTTTGTGACCAACTATATGGTCTATTTTGGAGAAGGTTCCATGAGGTGCTGAGAAGAAGGTAAATTCTTTTGTGTTTGGGTGTAAAGTTCTGTAAATGTCTGTGAGGTCCATTTGATTCATGATCTCTGTCAGAGATATTGTGTCTTTGTTTAGTTTCTGTTTTGTTGACCTGTCCTTTGTTGAAAGTGGGGTGTTGAAGTCTCCCACTATTAATGTGTGGGGATCTATATGTGGTTTAAATTTTATCAATGTTTCTTTTACAAATATGGGTGCTCTTGTATTTGGGGCATAGATGTTCAGGATTGTGATGTCTTCCTGGTGGAATTTTCCCTTGATGAGTATGAAGTGTCCTTCCCCATCTCTTTTTATTAATTTTGGTTGAAAGTCTATTTTATCAGATATTAGAATGGCTACTCCTGCTTGTTTCTTGGGTCCATTTTCTTGGAAAGTCATCTTCCAACCTTTTACCCTCAGGTAATGTCTATCTTTGTGCCTTAGGTGTGTTTCTTGTATGCAACAGATTGCTGGGTTTTGTTTATGTATCCACTCTGTTAATCTGTGTCTTTTTACTGGAGAGTTGAGTCCATTGATATTGAGAGAGATTAATGACCAGTGGCTGTTAGATCCTTTGATTTTGATGTTGGCTGTGGTCATAAGGTTGTGTGCTTGGTTGCTTTTTGTTTTACTGTAGTAAGGTTAATTATTTCCTGTGTTTTCTTGACAGAAGCTAATTTTCTTGGGTTGTATTTTCCCTTCCAGTGTCTTCTGTAATGCTGGATTTGTGTATAGGTATTGTTGAAATTAGTTTTTGTCATTGAATATCTTGTTTTCTCTGTCTATGAGGACTGACAGTTTTGCAGGGTATAGTAGCCTGGGCTGACATCTGTGTTCTCTTAGGGTCTGAATGATATCTGTCCAGGCTTTTCTAGCTTTCATAGTCTCTGTCGAAAAGTCAGGTGTGATTCTAATGGGTTTGCCATTATATGTTACTTGGCCTTTTTCCCTTGCAGCTTTTAATATTTTTTCTTTGTTCTGCATATTTACTGTTTTGATTATTATGTGGAGGGAGGATTTTCTTTTCTGGTCAAATTTGTTGGGTGTTCTGTAGGCCTCATGTATTCTTATTGGTCTTTCCTTTAACTTGGGGAAATTTTCTTCAATGATTTTGTTGAAAATATTTTCTGGGCCTTGGAGAAGGGAGTCTTCTTTTTCCTCTATTCCTATTATTCTTAGGTTTTGTCTTTTCATATTGTCTTGGATTTCTTGGATGGTCTGTGTCAGGAATTTTTTGGATTTAACATTTTCTTTGACAGATACATCGATTTCTTCCATTGTATCTTCTACACCTGACATTCTTTCTTCCATTTCTTGTATTCTGTTGGTTATGCTTACCTCTGCAGTTCCTGTTTTCTTCCCTAAATTCTTCCTCTCCATTATTTCCTCCATTTGTGTTTTCTTTAATTTTTCTAGTTCTATCTTCAGGTCTTGAGTTGTTTTGTTTACTTCCTTCACCTATCTGCTTGTATTTTCCTCTTTTTCTTTTAGTTCCTTCAACTCTGTCTCTTTGATTTCTTTCAGTGATTTAATTATTTCTTCTCTGAAGGCCACAAGCTGTTTGGCTGCATCTTCCCGTATTTCTTCATGGATGGCCATAATCTGCTTGTCTTTATCTTCCTCCATTTCTTTACGGATAGCCATGATCTGTTTGGTTTTATCTTCCTCTAATTCTTTACGTATTTTATTTGTTTCCTCTATTATCCTCTTCATCAGCATAGACGTAAGGTCATCTTCTTGATTTTCTATTATGCTGCATTGTCCAGGGCTGTTCTCCCCTGGATGGCTGGGTTCTGGAGATGCCATACTGCTCTGTCTTTTGTTGGTTGAGCTTTTACGCTGACCTCTACCCATTGGGCTGATTTAGGTGTTGGCTGTTAGTTTCTGTGCTTCCTGGAGTCCTGGGGTAGGGAGTATCCCCTTGGCCGGAAGATGATTTTTCCTGAAGGAGTCCTTCTCTGCTTTTTGGTTATGGTCACTGTATGGCCAGTGTTTCTCAGGAGTTGCCACTGCTCACCTCAGGTTTATAGCCCTGAGTAGTAGCTGTGGTCTATGTTAGGCAGAGGGGGATCTCCTCTTACCCATAGAAGTTCTCAAGACAGCTGCCTCACTGCTGGGTTTCTTGTTATAAATTTAGTGTGCTGCTGCTCACTAAATTTCCAGGTACAGTCCTCTTGAAGAACCTGCTGATTCCCTAGCTGTGGGGTTTTCTCCCAACAGGGAAACTCAGTCTTTTATCCTGGGGCACACAGTTCTGTCCGGGAAAGTGAGAGTTGCACTCAGCAAGTCTCTGGGCCAGAGGCTAAATGCTCCGCTCTGGACCTGGAGAATGTGCACCTAGGGGGTGCCTGGGGGCGCTGCTCTGATCTGGAGGCTGGGTGCCTCACTCTGCACCAGAAGCTGTGTGTCCCTGTCTGGGATGGCAGCTGCAGGCACTGCTCCGGTCCAGATGCTGTGGATGCAGCCCTCTTGAAGGACCAGGGATTCCCACAGTTTTGACAGTCTAGCTAGAGATAACTGGTTGATCCTTGGCACAGTATCTGAGGGCTGCTATAATGGCTCTCTAACTTTTGTAGGTCTGAGGATGCAGCTGTGTGTCCCAGTGCCCTAGGGGAACTCAATAATGGCGGCTGAGCACAGCACTCCTGCCTGCATTAGAGCCTAGAGTCTTTGTGAGTCCAGGAAGTGTTTTGGTGCTGGGTGTCCTAAGCATTAGAGCTGATGGTCCCCTCCGCTGGGGGTTTCCTCCTGCCAGAGACTCTCAGTCTTTGCTTTGGGGACCGCTGTTCTGTCTGGGGTGGCGAGTAGAACCCACAGGCACAGATGCCCGCTTGTGGCTCTGCCTTTCTGGCCATTCGGAGCCTTGGCTGCTGCCTAAGCTGGGTAATTTTCCCTAGTTCTTTTCGGGGTGGGGGTGTCGGCTTAGTGCTTTGAGAACAGACCAGCCGTTTCCCTCCCTGTGGGTTTGTACCTGCCAGTGAAATGCAGTCTCTGGTGCCTAGTGCCCTGGTGCCCACAGTTCTATCTGAGGCGGCGAATCACGGGTGCAGACTGGGCTCCGTGCAGGAGCCTGGGTTCCCGGCTCTGGCTCCGGGCTGGCTCCTGGGGCACCCGCGGAACCCAAGTCTTTTCCAGGGGATGTCTGGGTAACCTGAGGTCGGTCCCAATTGTTTCCTGCTTCGTGGGGTTATCTCTCGACTGGGAAATCCAGTCTATGGTGTTGTGGGCCCACAGTTCAGTCTGGGACCGTGACCAGATCGCGCTGGCGTGTAGCTCTGGGCTGGCGACCAGGCGCCTGGCGGAACCGGGATCTCTTCCAAGGTTTAGCCGGGTGAGTTAAAGCTGATTGAATTCCCACCGTGGGGTATCCTCTCACCTGGGAAACACAATCACTTGTGTTCTCAATCACTTGTGTTCTCAATCACTTGTGTTCACAATCATGCGAGTTCTGATTGTTGGTCACTGTGCCACTCCTGCTGTGCTGCTCCTCAGAATGAGAGTCCTCCTGGTGCCGCCATCTTGCCCCGCCTGTGAACAATGTTTTTTTTTTTTTTTCAAGAATTGGTATTTTTTACATTGCAATCCTTTCCTTTTTTTAATAGATTGTTTTAAGAAACACTTAAATGTCTCCCCAGCAGGAGGCTGGGGAGAATTCATGAGACAATCTGAACACAAATTAGCCTTTAGTCATTTCCCATTGGTTGGGAACATTTTTTTGTGTTACTTAATATACTCCTTTAACAGAACTCAGCACCTAAATCTGTCTGAGTCAGAGACTTCTCTGTAAACTCTGTAGTATTATGGACTTTCTGAGGAAAAGGTTGTGCAAATTTTCCTCAACCCTGAAATGGGTCTGAAGCCCCCAAAGGGCCATGCTGTCTATATCCTGAAGTTGCACTGTCCTCACCTTGAGCTTCTTTATTTATTTTTATTTATTAGCACTTTTTTATTATTAGTTACATTTTATTAACTCTGTATCCCAGCTATATCCCGCTCCCTCATTCCTTCCCAATCCCTCCCTTCTTCCCTCATCTCCTCCCTGCCCCTTTCTAAGTCCACTGAATGGGGAGGACCTCCTCCCTTTCATCTGACCCGGTTATATCAGGTATCTTCAGGACTGGCTGCAAAGTCCTCTTCTGTGGCCTAACAGGACTGCTCCTCCCTTGGAGGGGTGGGGAGGTCAAAGAGCCTGCCATTGAGTTCCTGTCAGAAACAGTCCCTGTTCCCCTTACTATGGGAAACCAATTGGTTACTGAGCTACCATGAGCTTAGTTATAGCAGTAAAGATTATATGTGATCTCAAGAGATTGAAGGCATTCCTTGTTAAATTTTCACCAAGGGTCTGTTTTGTTCTAAGTACTGCTTGCATATCACTCTATCTCTGGACAGAGTTCCATGCTGGTCCCGAGGAGGCGGTGCCCTGATGTAGGAAGTGCTGGAAGTTGCCTGTGAAGATTCCGATTGCATGGCAGCGGAAAAGAAGAGATGGCTTACAAGAGCACAGCACCCGGAGGTTCCTCTCATGGAACGAAAGACAATCCTTTATGTAGTATGGCTTCAATCACCCATGAAGATGGCATGTGAGAGCCAGAATGAGCAGGCCTGATTTTCACATGCATTCATACACTTAGCCCCTCCCACTTTCTTCTCACTTCCAAAGTCCAGGCTAATTCTGCAGAAGTCAGTAAGGGAGTTGAGGGTCTCGGCTTCCAGATTATAAGAACAAAATGATTTGTGAGGGAGGCGTCTGTTGGTATCTGGAGCAGCAATGGTCAGAGAGGCCGTTCCATTGCTGTCTCGTTCACCTTCCTACAACAGACTAAGTACAAACTTCAACACAGAGAGTTGCTCTAGCCTTGCTCAATTTGACCCTGGAAAGACTTGAGAAGGAATGGCAGGATGAGTAGAGTGCTGTTAGGAAACTAAGTAATTGACAAGACCCCGAAGCTCAGCAGATAAGTTTGGAACGAAGAGTGACTGCAGTCAGTGCATTAGGGTTTGTTCTTGAGCAGCTGTGTGGGGGGTGATTTCTGGTACTCAGTGCGGTCAGGTGACAGAGGCTGGGGCTGACGCCTCCAAACCTTCAGGGTGCTTTGAATCAGCAGAAGTGATTTGTTTTCTGGGAAACAAGTCTTCACTGTAAGTGACAGAAATACAGGAAAAATTAAGGAGGAAAGTGGATGTGTTGGTGGGATGAGTAGAAATCCCAGGGCAAAGGCAAGCTTTCCTGGTGGAAAGGCAGGGTTAGGACTGATCCTGGGGTTTTAAAATTTAAATTTCATCTTTGTTTATTTGAGACAGGGTTTCACTACATAGCCTTTGCTGTACTGGAACTCATAGACTGCTGAGATTAAAGGTGTGCACCACCATACCTGACCTTCCTCCTGGGATTTTAATAACTGAAACCAATGACTTGGAGGCCTTCAAGACTTCCTCAGGTGTCTTCCTTCTAAGTGGACCATGGCTTCACATAGCCCTCAACTCAAGTCTTCATTACTGCCATTGGTGTTTTGGGATGCCCAGGGAGAAAATGAGATTGGCATACTGTCTAGTCCTTTAGGACTGGGATGACTTTAAATACAGAAATTGATAGCACACAGTCCTAACTACTTAAAGGAACCTGCTAGAGGATCTAAATAAACAGAGCTGTATCTAGCTCATCACAAACATGGACAAATCCAGTCCGTCACTGAAAACTGAGTTTACAACTGGAAAGAATATGATGATAACAAG
>NW_026596095.1:20536247-20540490 GCF_907164565.1 Psammomys obesus
AACCTCAGGAACAGTGAGAAACTAAGGTTCTGACTTACTGAGGAAGTAAGTATCTAAGGCAACCCAACATTGAGAAGAAAGCCCTATCCATGCAAGGATAAGAATGCAAGGACAAGAAATTGGCTCTTGGTTCACTAGTGACCTGACCAGAGAATTCGATTTTCCTTGCTCACTTTGAAAGGACAGCCAGAGGGACAAATACTTTCACAGGAGATGATGCAATGTAAAAGTTGCTTGTGATTTATAACACTCACTACAGACGTAAGAGATGAATGAGATTCGAGTCTGGTAGCTTAAAGGCTTTTTAATTACTCTCTGCTTTGATGGTTGGGCATATAAGAGTTTATAACTTAAAAATATCTCCATATTTTTCATGCACCACTGTTCATGAGGAGGTGAGAGGTCAACTTGCCAGAGTTCATTCTTCTCTTCCTCCATATGGGTTTCAGGGCATCATATTTGGCTGCAAGTGACATTACCCACTAAGCCATCTCACTAACCCTATTCCACAATTTTTAAGTAAAAAAAAAAGGGGAAAATTCTTTGGAAAGATTATATATGCAAGATGTATCTTACATGGTTGGCCTATTTATTTCAAGTATATAATTTACCTTCTGAGATGGGGACATGGAGATATTGGTGTTATTTACTGATGTAACCACCAACAGAGACTGTTTACTTATTTTATTCATTGCATGATAAGGGGGCTTAAGGCTACTATGGAGATTTTGACCGGAAGTTCTCAGAAAACCAAAACTCCCCAAGGTTCGACTAGCTTTTGCAAATTATGCATTTCTAAGAAAGGTCTGTTAGTGTGTTGCATGATACTTGGGTTCAAAATGTTTATCAGCAGATTATGCTATTAGACTGCTATGCCATCAAGGGTTTATGAATTAGTCATATGGCTATATGATGATTAGATAATGTGCTCAGTAATCATCGTAATAAATGATAATGCACATTACGCATTTACCACAAATTAGCTACTGTGCTTTATGGCATGCACATACACTGGCCGTCTACAGCAATAGGCTCACCTTTTGAGGCGTGGTGGCCCTTCCCAATAAGATCTACTATAATACCACCACCACCACCACCACCACCACCACCATGCGCTGCTACTTTTCAGAGCATCATACCCTTAAGACATGATTAGTTCACGGGAAGCTGCCCGGCACAAACATGGACAAATCCAGTCCATCACTGAAAACTGAGTTTACAACTGGAAAGAATATGATGATAACAAGTGCAAAATGTCAACCTCAGGAACAGTGAGAAACTAAGGTTCTGACTTACTGAGGAAGTTGCTGAAGAATGAAACTGACAGTTCATGTGAAATCAATTTTTAAAACAGATTTGGAGAAAAGAGCTTTGGCAAATGGCTCAGTTCATAAACTGCTTACCAGGCAAGAGTGAGGACAACCTCTAGCCTACACACACACACACACACACACACTCACACATACACATACACACACACACTCACACACATGTATTGGCACAGGTATAGACACAAGTACACACACAAACACTTAAAAAAACTGGACTTGGGGGGGCATTGGTGAAGAAGGGGAGGAAGGGTGGGATTGAGAGGGGAGGAGGGAGAGGTTTATGCAAAGTGAATAAAATGTAATTAATAAAAAATATTTAAAAAATAATAAAATAATAATAAATAATAAAAAAGCACACACATGGGGAAGATAGATCTGAAGAAAGAATAAGAGGAAAAAAGCTCTGGAATTATTTAATGACTCGGGTTACAAATATTTATTTTATTTTATTTTACAATTTATTCATTTTATATCCTGATTGAAGCCCCTCCCTCAACTCCTCCCAGTTTTACCCTCTCTCCGTCATTCCCCCTCATCTCCTTCTCTTAGTCCACTGAAAGGGGGAATCCTCCTCCTCTGCCATCTGCCCCTAGCTTATGAAGTCTCATCAGGACTGCTTGAATCCTATTCCTCTGTGGCCTGGCAAGGCCGCATTGTCAGGGGCAAGTGATAAAGAGAAGGCAACTGAGTTCATGACAAAAGCAGCCCTTGCTCTCATTACTTGGGTATCAAATATTTTTAAGGGCCAGCAGTAACTTTCTAACTCACTTTTTAAATATTTTCTTCAATTATATCTGGTTGTGTTTTCAACTAAATTCTAATTTTGCTTATGTTAGTTTGTTTTGCGTTTCTGTTGCTTGTGACAAAAGTATCCTTAATAACTCTGTGGACTACCTTTCTTAATTTCTCTAAGTCTTCATATTCCCTTTTTACGAGTAAAGAAACAAAATGAATTCGATTCAAAATCCACCCAGGTGAATAAGGGTAAGTGTTATACCCTAGCCAAATCCAGCCATACTTTCCAAAGTACAAATTCACTGACTGATAAATGATGACTATAAGAAATCTGATCTTTCGAGAAATAAATTAGTTTCCATATATTAACACATAGTATCTTTGCTTATCGTTAGTGAACATATTTTTTACAGTTATAATTTAGTATATGTTTAAGAGCACTCTGCCTGCATATGTGTCTGTATCACGTGTGTGCCCAGTGCATTCCATGGATATGTGCCTTTTTTGTTGTTGTTACTGCTGAAGAAGGTTTAGTATATCAGTTAACCATTGTTGCAAGCCAAATCACCCCAAATCCGTCCCTAACAATAACTTATTACTTCTTAAGCATGTGTATGTTAGCTGGGTATTTGCACTTGTAGGTTGGGCTCAGTTGGGGCAGACGTAGTTCATGTGTTACTCATGAATTCCTTGGATTAGTGGACTGATCATAGGCAAGGCCCACTCTTCCTATGGAGATGAGGGTGCTACAGAGAGCAAGTGGCGGTGCCGGCTCTCTATGCACCTCCCCTTGTGGTAAGTTGACTCATGTCCTTTTTGTCTAAGTCACATTGCTGAACTCAGAGTGGAGGAACGGCCAAGCATGCTGCCACTGGGTACTGCAAAAATACACGGGAGAGGTCAAAGATACAGAAGAAATGAAAACTTTATTAGTTGATGCAATCCACACACACACACACACACACACACACACACACACACTCACACACACATATATGAATTTTCTTTACCATAGTGTCCTGGCATAGAGTATCGAAAGACTGGCCTGAGGGATTCAAGCTCGAGGTTTGTAGCTGCGGTCAAGTGATGGCTGAAGCTGGACAGAGCAATGCAGAAGTTGTAGGGACTTCCCAGGCGCCTTGCCCTCATAGACTTCCAATGTGGTATTTCCATGGGGCTGAGGTTGAGTTTCCTCACAGAATGGAAACCTAACAAATCAAGAACATGCACTAACAAACCAAGAACATGCACTGCTCATTGTAGTGAGAATTTTGGTTTATTTAATACCCCGGCTATGATATATGAATAGTTTGGTTTTAATCCCAGTTGTGGAAAATGGGGCTGCTTCAGTTTGACCACTATGATTGTCTCCTGCTCTAAAAGGGGCGTGATTTTTGCCAGCTTCAGATAGTTTATGTTTGGAATTCTGGGGACTCTGGAGAGGGGGTGTAATTGGGAGCACTCTGAGAAGGTCTGTGGCAACTGCTGTTCTCCCTGCTGTTGCCTCCATTGCTGCTGGCTGCTGTTGTTGTGGTTTGTCAACTAGTCATGTGCAAAGAGACAAGAATAATACATTGAATATCCTGACTATGAAAGTCAAACTGATGCCCCTAATCACCATGAAGTATTCTAAAGAGGTCTATGCCCCTTTTCCCCTTCAACCTTCTTTCTCACCTACCTAGTGTTGAAGAGTTGAAAGGGATTGGGGTGGAGAATGCTGGTAGATATAAGAACCCAATAAAGTAGCCCCAAACCATACCTACAGTTTACTTAAGAACAAGGCTTTACAGAGGTTGCCAAATAAAAATCCCAGTGCCAGGTGTAGGACACTTTCTGAATTATTGCTCAGGTGTGTCCCAGATATCCCCAAAACAATACAAGCTATATGCCATTGTCTTTGGTTGCCCACAAGAACTTGACGGTAAAACCCTATTGCTGGCTGGCATAGTGGCACATACCTTTAATTCCAGCACCCAGGAGGGTTTAACTCCATCATCAGTGAGAGTTCAGGGCCAGCCTAATCTTAACAGTGAGTTCTAGGACAGCCAGGGCTACATAGAGTTAACCTGTGTCAAGGAGAAGGAGGAGGAGGAAGAGGAGGAGGAGGAGGAGGAGAAGGAGGAGGAGGAAGAGGAGGAGGAGGAGGAGGAAGAGGAGGAGGAGGAGGAGGAGGAGGA
>NW_026596095.1:20540590-20550350 GCF_907164565.1 Psammomys obesus
AGGGGGAGGAGGAGGAGGAGGAGGAGGAGGAGGAGGAGGAGGAGGAGAGGCCTATTGCTGAAGAGACACTACCCACAATAGTTCCTGGAGATGGAGAACTGATATCAACTTGGTACTAACGAGAGAGCTGGGAATAAAGGAGAAAACTACCACTGCCTGGTTCATTCTAGTTCACAAAGCAAATCACCTCTCGGAAGTCATGCAACTTCTCTTCCACCACTGCAACAAAGTTTCAGCTTGTGAAGTTCAATGGGAGGAGAGTGATATCCCCCTTCCTGACAGAGCTCCTGAAGCATGCAGGATGAAAGGTACTGGTGGCATTTTATTTGCATATGGAGACATATAATCAGCTAGAGGCAATGTGATAGAGCTGAAAATTAGGCCTGTTCTGTGATCCAAATAACTTCAGACATAGCATCTGATATGTCAATATGAACTCCTCGTAATCCTCACATATATGTGTATTCCATGAACAACTGAGTGAATGAATGAATGAATGACTTCAGGCTTGTAACAATATAGCACATAAAGGATAAATGAGTCGAGAAGCTTGAGAAATCTTTGAAATCTTGAAATAGTAAGCATCCATGGACATTCTTTTCAAAAAAGATTTTACTTTTTTTATTTTCAGTGTGTGTCTGTAACTGGGTTTATCCACATGAACGCAGTTCTTGGTGCCTGACTTGGGTGCTGGGGACTGAATTTGACCCTCTGAAAGAGAAGCAGGTGTTCTTACCTGCTGAGCCATCTCCTCTGCCTCCTGCCATAGATACCTGGGAGTAATTGATACCCTAGCCTGGAAGACATTTTCAGGAAAAGACTACCTAAAATGTTTGGAGCAAAGTGAAGGAGACTCAAATGGCTGTGTCACTATTTTCAACAAAAAGACACAAGTGGTCAGGTGATATCTGTTTAAGAGCAAGACAAGTTATCAATGTCTCTTATACAGTGTCTGGGGGAGAGGGAAGAGTCAAGCTTCATTTAAACATGAGGAAAGATGAAACTTCCTAGGGATTAGTCAACAGTGGTGATTAGAAAAGTGGAATAATTGCATCCAAGAGCCAACGATAGATTTCTTAAAATTAGAAGAAAAACACTTGAGCTCAGTCACCCCTTTCATCTTAAAAGACTGCATTTCTGTGCTGTTAGTTTTTACTATCATTATTACTTTGGGGTTTTAGAAGTGGAGACTAGAAAGTTATTTCAAATACATCTTATGAAGTATTTTACATACAGAAACTATTTACTTACAGAGGTAGAAAAAGAAAAATGCTTTCACCACAGGAGGCTGAATCAGTTCCAGGCCTGCTTTTGTACTAAAGCATTTCTGTGGAAGGATTATTAATAATTAATAATATTACTGATTCACATGATTATTAATACGGTGGTTAATTCTTAACCTGCTATTATATAGATAACAGATACAGAGACCTGTTAGATTTTTAAATAAACTTAATTTGGCAAATCTTAACCCTCTAAGCTATCTTGTCTACTACCCTGCCAAAATCCCCATAATACTCACACATATTTTCTATTTGGCCTGTTTCTCTCCATCACATCAAACTTCAGAGCAAGCTCCTCCCAGCCACATCCTTCTAGTGCTAAACCACACCTTGATAAACCACAGCAACCTCTTCCTCTCTTCCTCCTTTTTCTATTCCTCTCTTTCTCTCTTTTCTTTCTCTCTTCTCTTCCTCTCTTCCCCTTCCTCTCTTCCTTTCTTCCTCTGTTCCTTTCTTCCTCTCTTGCACATCCCATTCTCCTTCTGTAACCACAACCTTCAAAGCACTCTGACCTTGGCTCTGCCTACCTCTTCTTTTGCACAGTTCAGGCTGTAGGCAACTTTACTGAGACGATTGGGCATAATTGTGCAGGCAAAGTTACACAGCGTCACTTGGTGTGTGTGAGGATGTGCTCATAAGACAGTAAAGATCTCCTGGGGAACAGGCAATTAACACTTGACTACATACTAGCTCCACATCAACCACAACACACATAACAGTAAGGTTTTTTTTTTTTTAATTTATTGATTGAGTTGACAGTAGTATGACATTAAATCTAGCCTGGAAAGATCTGAGCAATTACTAGTTACATGAAATTATTATAACTTGCAATTGGAGAAAAATTTAATACAAAAGTTTTAAGGAGAAAATGAAAAACTAAGATATACATACAATAAATATTTCACAAGGCTTATGCTATAATACGGTTAGTAGTATTTTACAAGTACGGAAGCTAGAATTAGAATTGACTTTGGTATGTGTTCTCTGTACCAATGTTCTAGCTGATTCCATACCGTTCTAAAAATCACTAAAGATCATTGGCAGTTCCATCCATTTCTCACCACACGTGCTGTGGGTATTTTTTCACTTTTTTAATGCTCCCCTTTTTTCCTTCACTTTCTTTTGTATCTAATTTTTTTTCCCCTCCAGGTACTGCAGAGTCATTGTGGAGGTGCTTCTTAATGGGTGTCACAGGCTGACAAACCGAAACTACACATGGAGGTTGTGTGAACCTTTGCAAATGGTTAGCTGAAGGATGGCTCGGGAAACAGTCATCTATACTAAAGGCATCACGTGCTGGAGGCCCAAAAGGGGGCTGACATGATGCACACATGCCTGGCAATGCCAACTGACCAAATTAAGCTTCCTGGCTGTTTTCAGATTTTTCTTTGCATCTATTAACTAGATGTACAATCAGGTAAGTTCTTTTTTAGACACACAAAAACATTGTAAGTGTTTTAGGAATGGCTAGAATTTGAGATGCATTTATGATCAACACATATAGAGGATTTTTTGTTTGCTTTCCAATCGACTTATAGTCACATGAATTTATCAGTAAATATTATATTTCCCCCCTAGAGTTTACCCTCTGGTTAGGGTAAACTCTAATGAGCCATTTTGGGGATGCCCCTTCAGCAAAGAAAGACCACCATCCAGGATCCTACAATGAGCAGAAATGCTGTTGCCAAGAAGATACACAGAAAAATGATATTGAACTAAAAAACGATTTTTCTCCCAATTTTCATCTTTCTTATTGCCAACAATGATTAGTATTGGTTGATAATTTGTGGTTTTGTTTTAATGTTGAATTCCCTGCTTTCGTCTTCTATTGTATTATTGGCTTATTTCTTGCTCCTTTGTAAAAATCTATAAAGTTGAATATTACAGCCAGGTGTGGTGGTGCACACCTGTAATCCCAGCACTCGAGGAGGCAGGGGTGGGTGGGTATCTGTGAGTTCAAGGCCAGCCTCGTCTACAAAGCGAGTCCAGGATAATCAAGGCTATACAGAGAAACCCTGCCTTGAAAAAACAAACTAAAAAAAAGGAATAAATAAATAAATAAATAAGAAAATAAATAAATAGATTGAATATTGCGGTGGGCATACCACTAAGTGGTAGATGTACCACTTAGTCCCTCTTCCAAGAAGGATTTATTTTTTTCAGCCTCAGGGAATGCCTTCAACCCTCAGTATGTCTGGAAACACCTTCCAAAGTGTTTACATTCTTACCTGATGTGAAAAGCACTTATAGAAGTCCTGCCATCATGGTCCATCAGGAGATACTTCTAACAAGCCACGTTACCACTAATGCTCCCTGCTCATCAATGAAAGCACACCCCACAACCCCCACTACCAAATGAATGAAAGGTCTTTTTTAATAAAGAAAACTTCTCACTTACTTGGTTTTTAAGCCTTCCCTTCACAAAACTAAGAAAACTGAAAATTTTAACCCATCCTGAACTATTTCAGGGGAGGGGGCTGAGATTCTTTTGGGGGTCAGCACTAGGTCTGATATAAACTAATCCTACTCATATTTTCTTGTAATGGATTACTCAAAATTTATTTGAAAGAACTGCCTATAGAACCCAGTTCTTATGAATCCACTTTGAAACCCATTCTTCCATGTAATTAGAATATGCACAAGAAAGGAAAAAAATAAGTTTTATAGTTAAGTCATTTAAAAACAAAATTAATTCCCTTTGCTCAAGGCCTAAAGGGAAAAATCTACAAAATGGGCAAAGAAGATGGGTTGTCTCATTAGATTTTGTTCAGGGCCCATTATTACCAATTTACTAGCTCAGCCCTTGAATTGAATTAAAGTATCATTATGGTTTCTGTTATTTATAATATTATAAAGATTTTATAATGTGTCATTGGGCCAAAATTTTTCATGCTCATTTTAGCTTAAAAGCAGTCATAATACTTAATCAAGCAAAACTTTGTTTTCATCATGCTATTTAATAGTATGTAGTTAGCTCATATGTGACTCTTGTATGATGGATAAATGTTATTATGTCTGACTTAGTGAGGAGCCAGAAAGGCTGAGCGCTTAAGACCAAGTACATTCAGCAAATCCCTGGGACTTGTGTGAAAGTTACTTGTCTGATCTCTTCAGTTTTTAAGAGGTGTATGAACCTTAGGACATACACAGGCTTGTTTTTACCCAGATGAAATCACTCTAGCAAGAATTTCAACATACTAACAATTCCTTTTCTTTCCCCAGACAGGGATAATTAAACTACATTCTCATCTCTCGACCTGTTTCTATGTGCTCGGTCAGCCTGCTTCTTGGACCATTTGTTTCATTGAGAGTTGGATCAAAATCTTTTTGATCTTGATAAAAATCCTTTTAGCATAAGCAAAAATAGAGCTATTTTTTAGTAGTAGTAATGGCATTTTGTTTAGCTTTATTTTTAAGCAAATATTTGTTTTCATTTCATTGATTTTTTTTCTCACCTCCTAAATCATTCATGCTTCTCCCAACTTAATGAACAAAGCACACACTCTCAGAACCCCCTTTCTGAACCTATAAAGAAGCTCTGTATGTTTTAAAAATACATTTGATATTCTTAAAGTAGGTGTTCCAAAGAGGGGAGGGCTAAAGCGTAAGCTTTGTTCAAGTTAGGAAAGGCGGGGATAATCAAGGAGATGGGTAAAGGTTAATATAAAATATAAGCAAAGGAAAAATCATTTGCTCTTTCATCATGACAGTTTTTAGGGAAAAACCAAAGCATCAGTGGGGATGCTTTTTATTTCTTGTTTCTTTCATCTTTCATTATTCTCTATTGAGCTCTCGACCACTCTTACCAAAATACTTCTGGATGTATAAGTGAAAGAATCTATGTCCCTGTCCATTTGTTGGTTTTTACAATTCTAGAGGGCTGGACAGTGAACTTAGATTTGAAAAGGATTTCATCTCTATTTTCATTAGCTTCCGTGAAAATGCAGCATTTGCAAAAGGAGGCAACAAAGTCTATTGTAATATTGGTGGTTCCTATGGATTGTCCCTGCATTTTAAATGGAATATCATTATCACATTGTTTATTCTTTTGTCTCTTGGGTGGTTAGAAGCCACAAACCTTTGGAATTATCCTTTTCATTTGGACCAATATTAATATGTATTTTGTTCTTTCAAGGTATTCAGAGCTGTATCCTAATAATTAAGTTGAGCCATCTTTTCAAGAATTTTCATGGAACTGAAAGACTTATGAGACCGGTGGAATACACACAAAATGAATACTAATGAATTACTGCCTCGTGCAAAAACATCCCGTTTATATTTAAATGTTGTAAAGATGGAGCTAAAATTAGTTGTTATATAGAGCTCTATGCTTTTTAAAAATAACTTTGATATTCTTATGGCAGGTGTTCAAAAAGAGGGTTCTGAGAGCATAAGCTTTGTTCATTAAGTTTGCAGTGTGGATAATTAAGGAGATAAGTAAAAATCTATGAAATAAAAACAAATATTTGCTTAAAAATAAAGCTAAACAAAATGCTGTTACTACTAGTAAAAATAGTATATTAAAAATCTATCAAAGAGTGGAAGCATCAGCCAGGAGAGTGGCACATGCCTTTATTTGCAGCACTTAAGATCTCTGAGTTCAAAGCCAGCCTGGTCTACAGAATGACAACCAAGGCTCTTGTGGGAGTTTTGATTTATGATGTGTAAAGATGTTTTTGTTTTGGTTCCATGTGTAGGATGTGGGACTGATTCAGATTGTCCACAGAAGCAGATTATTTGCCTCATGTGGACTCGGAGAGGGGCTCTTTGCCAGCTGTAGATAGTTTAGATCTGAGGACTCTAGACAGGAAAAAAAAAATGCCAGAGCCCAGACAGAAAAATGGACTCCAAGGAGAAGGCTGCTGATACTTCCCCCATTTCTCCTGGTTGCTGCTGATGCAGTTTGAGGAGAAAAAGTCAGACATATCCTGAAACAAATTTTGGACTTGCCCCAAGGAACCCAAGGACCCTAACCAGGAGGAAACTACACCCTAATCCCCAATAAATCTTTTTTCTCTCCTATCTGGTATTCCAGTTTTGGAAGGGATTGGGGTGGAAAAAAGAAGAGGCATTAAGAAGCATAAATAAAAGAGTTTTAAAAGGTAACGCTAACACAAGGCTACACAGAAAAACTGTCTTGAAAAAAAAATAAAAAAACCCAACAACAACAACAGAACTAAACCAAACCTAAAGAATGGAACCATCCGTGGAAGAAGGAAGTAACATAGTTTCATTTAGCATTTGCAGAGTAATGGTTGTTTCAGTCTGGGCTGTAATATATATGTCAGAGTGGGATCAGAGTGGGAAGCAAATGTATTTCATAAGCAGGGAATCTGGCAGTACCAGTGATAGGAGCTATCAGCTAAGAAGCCGAAAAAAAGCTGCTTACTAAGTGGTAATGCAGGACAGAGCAACTAACAATGGAAAAAGAATAAAATATTTTAAATTTAAGTAACTGTACTTGCAATTGGTAATGCCAGCAGTGACGGTGCTGGGCCAGCCTAGGTTACACAGCAAGGCCCTATTTGAAGAAGCAGCAGAGGAAAAAGAAAAATGAGGGAGTAGGAAGAGAAAAAGGATTCTACAATTTTTGAGACATGTCTTTTACCATTATTATTTAGTTGTGTGTTTTTCTTTAAAAGAGGCCTTTAAAAAAAGAGAGCAATTTTATGTTCATAGAAAATTTGAGCGGAACATGTAGATATTTTGATAGTGTGTTAGACATATTTCTTGGTGCTGTGGAAAAATGTGATGAAAGCTACTGGAGGAGGGCAGGGTCATTTTGGCTCACAGATTGGGGGTACAGTCTCATGTGATGGGAAGGCATGGTATCAGGGGTTCGAGGCACCTGGTCATATTGAGTGTACTGTCAACAAGCAGAGAGAGATGAGTGCTGATGTCAAGCATGCTTTCTTCTCTGTCCTTTTTATTCAGCCCAAGACTGTAGTCCATGGGACAGTGCCATCCACATTCGGGTTAGGTGTTAAAAACTAAAAAGAGATGAAGCAGGGGGACAAACAATATTCTCTGTGAGAGGTTTATTAGGGGGGTATGGAGGAAGTGGGTAGCAGGGCATGGTGGGGAAAGAGAGAGGGAAAGGGGGATGGGGCGCCCCAGAGAAAGAGAAGAGTATGAGAGTAAGAGAGTAAGAGAGAGACCACGTGTCGGAGCGGCCCTTTTAAGGGGGCACAGTAACCACGCCTTCCAGGTGTGACCATCTGGCAGTCGACATATGATGACGTCATAGGTTGCTGGGCAACCCAGAAGCAGGTTGTGTTCCAAAATACTAACATTCCTCCCTTTTTCTATAATTAAAAATAGGGAGCTTGGGCTGCTTTTTATAAGGTAAGTTAAAGTATATAAATTTAGGCTCATTGGAAGCAGCTCTTAGTTGTCATGCAAGAGCTTGAGAGAGAGAAGAATTATAGCAACAAAATGGTCAGATTGCAAGGTCAAGAGTAAGGGAAGTCTCTGCCTTGGAAAATTTAGGGTAGAGGGTTGTCAACAGAGAGAGTTGACAGCCACGCAAGGCAGCAGGTAGGGACTGGGGAATGCTGGGAGAACCTGGAGCCGCTTGTCCTGGTCCTGAGGCACACCATTCCAGGCTTTTGTTAACAAGTGAATAACGGGCGTAGATTCTCTTCTGGCTACTTCCTGCTGACACTGGGGCACTGTAGGGAGGTCAAGAGGCTGAAATGTTGGCCAAGTCCAGGAAGAATAGGCTGCTTTGAAGCTTTCCCAGGTCTGTGAGAACACCCATGGCTGGGAGGGAAGGTGCAGGTCCAGCTTGTTGGAAGTCTGTGAGGTCAGAGCTGAACAACCTGCAGCTTGTTGGAAATCCATGAGGTCAGGGTTGAACACCTGTAGCTGTTTTGGCGCTGTTGTGGCTATAGGAAACATCTGTGTCTGGCAGGACACTGAAACACATATATAGGCAAAAGATAAAAGTTGAGAATGGAGAAAATCCTGTAGGTATACATTGAAAGGTTTGGATAGATGAAGCTTGTACATGGGAACCTCTGTCTACCTGGGGGGGACCTTTGTTTTTGACCTGTCATTGAGGTGAGGTTTGGTTACAGAAGCATGTAAACTTAAAGGCCCTGGGGCCAGCTGGCAGTAGGTGTAGAAACTTAAAATTCTCCACAGAGGAGATTCTATCCGGAGTGCGGGCGTCTGGGCGTCTCCCATTGGGGGCAGAGAAGTCAAGACCTTCCAGTGGCATCCCAAGGGAAAGTGTGACTCCGAGCAAGAGGGATGCTACCTGTTCAATAGCTCGTCAGCTCTTGGCCAAGGACCCGGGTGTGGTGCCCAGTGGCATGGCTGAAGCACAACGGTTCGTAGGTCTTCCCACGAACGAGCGAGAGAGGGCCCATGAGCGGGCGAGAGGGCAAGCGAGTGGGGAGAGGAACCATCTGTGAGAGGAGACGTACCGCCCAAGGGAGAATGTGGTCCTAAAATGGAGGTCAGCATAGAGGGTCAAACCTAGACAATTGAGACTACAGCTGAGGGGGGGTCCCTCCGACTCAAAAGATAGTAGAAAGTTGCCAAAGCTCTGTGGTCAAGCTTCCCCTACCAAGAGAGGTGTTTATGCTGAGAAAATGGAGTGAACTCACCAATCTAGCCAGTGGTTACATGCAGTAAACAGCAGTCTGGTAGCCAGGAAAGGAAATCCCAAAACCAGGGAAAGGGGAGGAGTCCCACCTTTTGAGATAGGCAATAAGTGCAGTACTTATCTGGAGTCCAATTGAGCTGAGAGGTGGATTTAGGTGGACTTTCTGCAGCTTACAAGAATTACTTTTAAGTTTTAAGAAGGAGATAAAACTTTAGACATGTTAGTATCACAATTGTACTCTGCATTGAGAAAAAGGCAGTAGACATACATATGTGTTAACAGCATAAGTATTTTTTAAGGTGAGCTCTGAAAAGGCAAAAGCCTTTTATGAAGAAAAAGGGAAACTCACTTGATCTTAACTTTTAGTATAAGCATACACATTATGGAGGCTTACAATCTTGAGCTTAGGTCCATAATAGTGGAATGGTGGTATAGTGGAATGTTTTTGTATCAGTTAGATTAATAAATTAGAGCCCTATTAATAAAGGTCAAAACTCTGGACAGTCAATATAACAGTAGCATAACAACAGAAAGAAATATTAAGCCTTTGTGGCTCTGCGGCTTAGTCCTTCCACAGCGCCATAGCTCCTATTGTTGGCCTGGACCAAAGACCGCAGAGTTAACACAGCTGCTGCTTGTAACTAGTTGGAGGCCACTAAACCAGATACAAACACTCATGATATACGCAATTGCAGGGAAGTTACCTCTACTTGGGTTAAATATTAAAGGGCCTTATGGAGGAAGTGGTGGCATTTGAGGGAATGAGAGATTTTGGCTAAGACTGTGTCAAAGGTCTTCACAAGGAAGCACGATCATTATGTAGTGTGTGTGTGTGTGTGTGTGTGTGTGTGTGCGCGCGCGCGCG
>NW_026596095.1:20550750-20737537 GCF_907164565.1 Psammomys obesus
GCAAACTTCTGGTATGAACTCAGTTTACTGTGGCTTTATGTCATCGCGCAGAACAGCGGGTTGTCTCCGCGCAGCCATGCTCGGCCCCGCCGGCTCCGCAGCCCGCGCCCGGGCCCGGGGCGGCGGGGGACGGCGCGCAGCGCGGACACGCAGCGGGAGCGGCGCGGGTGCCCTCTGCCGCGACCCCGGCACCGCGCTCCGCCCGCTGCCCTCCGCGGCCTGGCCCGGCCGCCCTCCGAGACGCGGCCGAGCCCTTCCCCCTCCGCACGGACGCAGAACTTTGGGGACCGGAGACTTCACTCCGAAACTTGAGTTTGCAGGCGACCCCGCTGTGAGCGCGGGCGTGCGTGGGGCGAGGAAGTGGGAGGGCAGTGTGAGCCCGGCGCTGGGATAGGCTTGTGTGCAGATGCCGCAAGGAAACCTGCTGTTTTGTGCGATGACATAAAGCCACAGTAAACTGAGTTCATACCAGAAGTTTGCGCCCCGAACGCCATCTACAAGCAGAAGACTGGCTGGCCTTCTGGCAAGAGGGTGCTCCCACCTTTTGCCGTGCACATTGAGGGAAAGGAAGTGTCTGGTGCTACGCTGGGTTGGCTACCAGAGACCGAAAAGCTCCTGGCTACTCCCCTTTTCTTTTCACTTTGTAGGTCTTTTTAACAGCTACGTGAAACACGTAGGTCGAGTTGCCTTCACGCCCCCATTGACTTCAGACTGTCATGGCAATGGAAAGACTTGTGCACACCTGTTAGGAGGTGCCGGAGTTAGAATCTCGGAAATTCATACTTTCTGCTCTGAGACCCATCCTGGGCGAGTTTCTTAACTTGCTAAGCGTTAGGGTTTTTCGCCTTGTAAAACAGGGCTGCAGAAATCGCTGTGAGTTCAAAGTGTAACTTGTAATCCTTAGTAACTGTATTTTGATAGTTATGGTTACCTTTCTGGAGATAAGGTTGAGGATTATTTTATGGTAAAGGAGCAAAGCTAGCTTGTACTCTTGGCATTTTGTTTTGTTTTGATTTGAGACAGGGTCTCACTTTGTAGCCCTGGACACCTGAAACTCACAGTGGTACACCTGCCCCGGCCTCCTGGATTGAACACGTGGGGCATTTCACTTGGCCGAGCCTTGAAGTTGCAATGCCTCTGGTACTAAATAGTTCCTTCACAGTTACACTCTATTTTCTCCTCTATGCTAGTTTTTTGTTTTGTTTTGTTTTTCCCACCCTGTCTTGAATGGTTAGGTCTTTTTAAAAAGGAGGGTGTGTACACCACAGGAGCCTCCTTAGACAACAGTCTCAAAAACAACAACCATAAAATAAAACGGCAACAAAGCGAAGGGAAGCCCTTAATAAGTATGCTCATTTCGAATGGATAGTATTCCCACAGTTACAAGGTAACAGCTACTGGGAATGTCTTTAGAGATGCTGCTATATAATGGCAATTAGCTTCCTAAGCAGAGAAGGTTGTATGCATAATATGGTGAAATGTCTTAGGTTTTCCACAAGTACAGAAATATGTCCTAATGTCTTCTGTCAGAAAGAGACACACTAGTTTTGCCACAATGTCAGAATTGATTGAATAACAGTAAGTTGAGAAGCTACATGGGTTTGTGGGGCCCCACTTTGCCATCTAATCTCAGTTTCCTTTGATTCCTGGCCCAAGCACCCAAGTTTTTGTTTTTGTGGGTTTTTTTTTTTTTTTTTTTTTTTTTTTTTTTTGGTATATGTTGGAGGCCAGAGGTCTTCAAGTGTTGTTCCTAAGGTGCTAGCCACTGGTTTGTGTTGTTGTTTGTTTTGCCGTTTTTTTGTTTGTTTGTTTTTTAGACAGGGTCTCTTGCTGATCTGGAGATAGGTGAGGTTGGATGGCCAGTAGCCACAGAGCTCTGCTTGTCTCTGCCTCACCAGCACTGGGATAATGACCATGTATCACCATGCCTGGCTTTTTCACCTGGGTTCTGGGGAGTGAACTCAGGTACTTACTCTGGCACAGCCAAGGGCTTTGCCAATTTAACTATCTCCCCAGCTCCAACAGGCTCTTTTGTTCCCATCTTAGTTACCCTTAACTCTGAGATCACACATTATACACCATTCAGCTAATACATCTATGTGTGTATGTTACAGAATGACTGCAAAAGAGTCAAAGAGGCAGTAGCTGTTGTAGGAGTTCCAAATGCCTTACAAAAGAATGGCAGAAGCAGGCAGAGGCAGCTGCTGGGGAATCAGATAAGCCAGACGTTTGAATCGGGCCAAGAGCCACAGGGTGAGAGTTGAGCTGAGCTTCATGGTTAAATCAAGTTGTCCCGGTGAAAAGTAGGCATCGTGAAAGCTGATGTGCAGAACCAGGTCCAGTCAGAGGAGTAGGCGAAAGGAATTCTTGTAGGCTGTGTCTGGAGCCCCAAGGACAGTTGGGAGCTCTCTGTCCAGGACAGGCAGTGTAGGCTAGATAGAGAACGCTGAAAGTAGACATTTTCCCCCCTGAGCTAAAAGCTGGAAATGACCTTGGTTCCATCCTGGCCAGATGGCAAGACTGCAGTCAGGGAATTCGGGTTCCTTACCTCTTCTCCTAACTTCTGTGTGATTCAAAGTTCAGTCTAGACACTAATCCCAGTCTCTGCCCATCTTCTAAATGATTTTAGAGACGGTCGGAGGGTGGGTGTTTTAGTAGCCTTGGAAACTATTGAGCATGGACATACAGCTCTGCAGAGGCTCCATGAGGAAAAGCAATTTCCTCCAGCCCAGAGGAATGTGCCTTTGGTTCTGGAGGGAGACAAGTCATTCCAATATACTCCAAAGATTAGAACATTGTGTCCTCTCCCTTAAGAGTAAATCTATCTGGGCCTGTTAGTCACCTTGCCAAGAGTGGTCTTCAGGGAGGCTCACCTAAAGCTGTGCTAAGGAGATGGGAGGAATAATTACCCCTTCCATGCATAGTAAGGATAATGTATTTATCCTTCCCAGAAACACCACCCTCAGCATAGATGCTCTGCAGAGCTCTCATCTTGTAGCACTGCTGAGCTCACCCACTTTTCTGAGTTACTTAGAAAACATAACTTTTTTTCCCCAAAGCTTAAACATGACTTTCCCTTTCTCATTCTTTCTCTGAAGCTACCCGTCCGCCTTTCACCTTTGGCTGCTTACAAGCTATGGTTTCCAAGTCTTCTTCCAGGTAGCTGCCTTGATTCACAGCCTGCAACCTCTGATGAATTTTCTCTTGAATTTTAATAGAATTGCCGTCACACTTTTCTTTCAAGTTTGTTTCTAAGTTCTTTTATTAATGACTAGAAACCCCAAAGAGGAAAGGGAGTAATATATGATTCCCAGTGTGGGGCTCCCCACAGTTTCTGAGAACATGTTTTTCTTTATGTTGTTCAGGTGAGGATGTTGTATCTTTTCCTTTATCTCCTGTGTTTGGTAAGTTCTTAGGCCTGGTTTTTCTGATAGGATTTTTTTTTTTACGTGTGTGTGTGTGTGTGTGTGTGTGTGTGTGTGTGTGTGTGTGTGCAGGCACACATACCCTGCTCTCAAAATAATATAACTGATTATGAAGATTGTAAAAACACAGAGAAAACCTGTTCAAGAGCGTGGAACCTCCAGCACAGTTGGGCCAAGCACTGGATTTGGAGTGGGGAGGCCTGGATCTCAACTTCAGTTCTCCTGCTGTGTGTTGCTGGGCAGGTGGTGGCAATGTTCTTCCGGAGGCAGTTCTGTCTTACAGACAGCTGTCCTGCAAGAACTGGATGCATGAATAATAGAAATTCAATTAATCTGTGTTGGACCAGGTCTGTGGCAGCATCTCTGAGGCTATACAGTCATTTGTTGTTCATTTTTAGTATCAAATGTACTTAAGAATATTCTGGAACTAGGATGCCATCAGTAAAATTTATTTTCAGTGAGTTTATTGAATAGGGCAGAACAGAAGGGAAAAACAGAAAATGTTTTACTGAGGTAAATGACAAGAATCCAAATAAAAGTGGGTGCTCTCTGGGGGAAGGGTTCAAATGGCATAATTCTTATGGAAAGGGGACGTAGACAGTTCCTGTACCTACCACCAGAGGGCATCGATGGCCCAGGACTGTTCTTGCCGAAAGGGGTGGATGAAGTGATAGCAATGTACTTGAGGGTGAGTTGGAGAAGGAGATAGAAAGGACATAATGCTTTTTATCCAGACAGTCACAGTAACTGAAGGAGAATTTGAAGGGGTGGTAACACGAGACAGAAATGCTAACTACTGCTTACATTTGTAAACTCATTGTAATATCAAAAAAAGATGGCTGCAACCTGTATGATGCGGTGCTGGGTGCCCATAAGCAGTTCAAGTTGTTCGAGTTGTTTCAGCATAAGAAAAGCAAGATTTACAGGCTGGAATTGTTGTTCAGCGTTATTACAGAGGGAACATTGCGCATATTTCAAACATCTCGGGTCTCTGAGATATCAGTACACTTGGAGATAAAAGCATTTTTGAGCTTCAGTAAGTTTTCTTTACCTCCTTCATGGTAACAGTAATGGCTGGCTGATGGAATGCTTTTTTAATATTGGTGTCGAACTTTGTAGAAATATAGAGACACGAAACTGGGTGATGCAAGAGCAAGCGCATGGGGACTTCCTGCCTCCCGTCTGCTCTGTCACCTTCCTGAGTGACTTGCTGAACTTTTGTCACTTCCCTTCACGTTCCTGGATGTTGTTTTCTAAATCGTGGAATGAGAGGCTTGGACCCAATAACCGTTTCCCAAACTATGCTTACTCAAACACAAGCATCCATCAGACATTAGTTGCGCTTTCAAACATAGGGTTTAGTGACTTAACTAAATCATTTCATTTTATTGCCATATTATTGGAGAATAATAACATATATAGTAAAGTTTTGAAAAATTCTGATGTAAGGTAACATGTCCCAAACTTTTGAACCATTGGGCTTCTTAGAACATTGTTAACAGCCTACTGCAGTGGTTCTCGACCTTGGGGTCACGACCCCTGTAGACATTTGACTGAACCTTTCATCATGGTTTCATATCATATATGCTGCATACCAGATACTTACATTTTGATTCATAACAATAGCAAAATTATAGTTATGAAGAAGCAATGAAAATAATTTTATGGTTGGGGTTCACTACAACATGAACAGCTGTATTAAAGGGTTGCTGCATTAGGAAGGCCGAGAACCATTGTCCTAGTGGCTCTGGAGTTTCCTGGAACTCAATTTGAGAAGTAGCATATCGGGGATTCCTGCAGCTTCTAGAGGACCCTGTGCGATGGTGACAGATGCAGGCCAGCAAGGAAGGCATTTGAGCTTTAGTTCTGGCTTTACTGTCTAAGACAAGTCACGTGACTGAGCTAAATGTGGCATGATATCTTTGGCTGACATCTTTTAGCTCAGTTTCTAGTGTGGGGATAGCAGTAATCAGAGAATTACCTTGGCCCTTTATATACATAGTGATATATATATATATATATATATATATATAAAGGTGGTCGGTGTCTCGTGGGCAGTACATACCAAATCACTTCTGTTTTTCTTTTGATTTTAAGAAATTAGACATTTTTTTTTTTACTTTGAGAATCTTACAGCTGTATATAATAAAATCTCACATCTATTCTCACTCTCCTTTTCCAACTCACCCCACATCTTTCCCAGCTGCATTCTTTTCATTGTCTTTTTTCTTTTTAGTACTTAATTAAGCTTAGCTGTAGCTTCCCATATGTGCATGGACCCACTGTGCGCCTTCATATTGGGGGTCGTCCATAAGTTCTAGGCTTACACTGTTAGTCTCATATCTTGGAGTCAGAATTTACATGGCCAGTAAATTCGTAAATCAGTCTGTATTTCTGCTTCACTGCACAGCATATTACAGTTCCCACACGTGAAACAAATCACCTACCTCTGCCCAACATGTTTCCATCTTTTGATCAAGTAAATGAAATTAGTGTGTTCATTACCTCCAATATCAATTGTTTCTTTGTGGTGAGAACATTGGAACATTGTCTGGCGGTTGAAAAGTGTGCAATCCACTTTATTAGCTGTGGTCAGTAGCGTTCTGTGGAGACTGGTGTAACTGCTATGGTGTGCCTTCAGCCAACCTCTTCACTCTCCTTCCCCTATAAACATGCCTATCCCTTATCTTTTTCCCACATCTGAGTCATTGGCATCATAGCCTTTTGGGACATATCCAGCTCAACTTTTGAAATAAAGACATCTTTCTCTTTCCATTTCCATCTTTGCCACATCTATGTCATCATCATCTTTAGTTGACCAATTGCAAAACACTCCTGATTCTTTCCCTTTGGTCTTCTTTACGTACCAAAGACACATTGTCCCTTTTAAAATGCAGAAGATCTGTCCAAAACCAGTGTTCATTCTATTTTATGCAAAAGAAATTTGAAGAACTAAGTTGGGTTCTTTATGCTCTGATGCTACACATTGCCCCTGAGTTCAACACCTTTTTTTTTTTTCTTTTGCCCTTTGCCTTTGCCTTTGATTGTTGCATTCCATTCCTGGCTGGCCGGCCCCCTTGGTGTTTCTCAGCTTCTGTGATGCCCTCTCCTTCACACCTTCCTCCATGTCTGTTGGACCCTCTTACTTCCGTGAGGCTGCTGGGAACATGCTGCCTGTGTGTCCAAAGCCACCACTGTTCACTCTTTACTTACCCTGATTTGTTTTCTTTTATGATGCTGAACATTCCCACTGTAGTTTGTACATATTCATCACTTCTGTCTCCCAGTTAAATATAATGTGCTTAAGAACAGGAAATTAGAATTTGTATTCCTAGCACATAGAATCGTGTTTGGAAAAGCAAATGTGTTCTACAAATAATTACCAAATGAATTAATGTAAGGAAAGCTAGTAGATAGGAAAAACAAAACAAAACAAAAAATCAGAAACCTGAGAATTTGAATATTTAAACATTAATGGGGACCAGAGGGATGGCTGCTTGGTTAAAAGCACTTGTTGCTCTTTCAGAGGACACAGGTTTAGTTCACGATAACTCCAGTTCCAGGGAATATGATGCCCTCTTCTGAATCCCACAGACACTAGGCATTCATATGGATTACATACATGCAAGCAATATACCCAGTATCATAAAAATAATGGAAAACCAAACATGTATTTAAATATTCTCATTCCCATTGTGCCCTTTCTCAGCCTTACCCACAGCATGCCACATGTCTTGCTGGAGTTACCTGGCTGCCAGGGTAGGGAAAGGAAACTAATAGCCTGGAAGAGAGGAAATGCGACAGTAGTGAGTCATTTATTTGATAACTGCTGAATGCCAGGTAGGTGCTAGCTACCTTTCCATGCCTGGAATTCAATAGAAAGTATAACAAAACAGACAAAACCAAGAGCCAACAAGAACTCTCAGTCCTAGTGCTGACTGCTCATGGCCTGGGGAGAAGGGCGTAAAATTTTAGTGAGATAGCACCACCATTGTTACATTTTTAACCTCTGTTTTTATTGAGCTTAACTTGGGACTTAGTATTTGTTTGTTGTTTAGTCAGCTATTTTCCAATAATTTTATTAATCATTTATTTTGGCCTTTTGAACCAGCATCTTACCAGTTCTGGCTAGACCTTCCTATGAATTATAAGTGGAAACTGTGAATTATACTGTTAGTTTTCTCCTATGGAAATGGATGGCAGTTTAGTCTAATTCACTTAGTAATGAGTCTCTTTTCAAAAGTCAATATTTTTTCCTACATGGAGCATTAGTCTCCCTTAGATATTTTGTGCAGCGGGCGTTGGAAGCCAAACACAATATTGAATTAAATGATTTCAGCAACTGAGTATGGGTTAGCTGGCATATACATTCTCATCAGGCTGCAACAAGTTTTGAAAGTCGAATTAAAGTTTAAAAAGGTGTAAAGTTAGCCTTGCAAAGCGTACAAGTTCCAAAGCATATCTGGGCCTTCTCGCTATAAAGAGCAGCGTGTGCATGGCTGTAATCCTGTTGCTTTTTCCTTTGCAGAGAATGTAGCTGGTCACTACATTTCCGCCTTCCATGATATTCCTCTGAAGGTGGACTGTACAGAGGTAGTATGTTTACTTGTTTGGGGGATGAACGACGACTTGTATATGATAGTATAAAACTGATACTTCACTATTGCCTGAAAATGCTTTTGTAGAAAGCCTTGAAAGTAAAGATGTGGTTGGCAGAGACCAAGGAGCTGGAACAGTGCTGTAAGCCTCCTTTCTGACTTAAAATCTGTGTGAAGCTGGGAAAAAGGAGGTATTTGTGGTCTGTGGAGTTTGAACTTCGGCGGGAATGCTAGCCACTGTGCGAACGAGTTATTTCCTCTAACCCATAGTAAGTTGCCATTACTATGTCCAAGCTCCGTAATGCAGCAGGCGTCTCATTGGTTTGGGTAACAGCCCACAGCTGGCAAGTGTCAGGACCAAAGTATGGAACTGGCCTTTCTGACCACGGAGTTCCTGCCCCTTACGCTCTGAAACAGAGATGTGAGGCTGGGAAAACCTAGTGTCTCATTAGCTTTTCTCTTAAAAACCACTTGATAGTTGGAAGGATGTTGATGAGGTAGGATTATCAGAACCACTGAAGGGAGAGCTGAGAAGGCCTGATGTTTTGGGACATTTAGGCAAGTGCTCAGTACATGCCATGTGTTATTGTAATTCTGATGGCAGCTACTGTCATTAACTTGCTGTTGCCCTTGGACACAAATGTGGGTAGGGGTGGATGTGGAACAAAGGCAGGCACAATCTGTGGGTGTAACATTCTGTATAGAATCTGAGGATAAGGCAGGACAGATTATAAGGCAAAAGGCCAGTGAGTTTTAGAGGTGTAGAGAGCAAATAAATACACACAGCATTTAAAATGCTAGCAGGTTTCCCTACTTTTGAGCCAGTCATGATTTCTGTACTTTGTAGTGTGTGGGATGTTGAGTTTTCAGAACAAGAATAATGTTTCAGGGCAACGTGACGTGGAATCATTTTCTGTTTTATTCTGTTCCCTCCTTTGTAGTGTAAGCCTTCCTTCGGGCGTGTAGGCCACAGACCCTGTGAACATTTGTGAAAGGTGTAATCTTTCTTCCCACCCCACTGTGAAGTCTGGCTTAATTTAAAAATGCTTAGTGGAGGCGTAGTAATCACACCTGGGCAGAATTCACAGGCAGGAGGTACAGCCAAGCGCTTTCACAGCTTGTTACTCCAGCTCCCAGGAGCTTCATTTCAGTAATGAAAGGACTGTTTGCAGAGCAGCTGCCGGAACCTGCCAGTCTCCTTAAACTCGGCAGAGAGCCTTTGCTTGCTTCAGGCCGACTTGGGAAGTCAGGTGAAAGAGTACTGGACTTCCTAGTCCTTTACTTTTAACAGTTTGGCACTCTGTTCATTTGAGGATGGGGATTGCTGAGGGAGACTGCCCAGGTATCTCTGATAGGTTCTCTGTTGAATCCAATTTCTGGGCAGCTAGTAGAACTTATATGCAATAGGGGTGTTTTCGCAGCTGTGCTGTGCATCCTGCGTTCCTTTATGAAGCAGTCCAGTCATAATTGCCATCTTTGCTCTTGCAGGAAAACGGCATTCCCAGAAAAAAGTCACGAAATGATGAATATAAGGTATATTTTAAGGTTTTTATTGTTTCAGTCATTTAAAAGTTTATTTTGTGTATATGTTGTGTGTGTGTGTGTGTGTGTGTGTGTGTGCACGCGCGCGCGCGCGTGCGTGTGCATGCATGTGGATAGGTAGGTACTTGTGGAGGCCAGGAGAGGGTGCCAGCTCCCGTTCAGCTGTCATTGCAGATGGTTGTGAGCCACCTGACTTGGATGCTGGGAACCCAGCTTGGGTCCTCTGGAAGAATAGCAAGCCCTTTTGACCTTAGAGCCATTCCCCCCAGCCTCTTGATTCACTTTATACTGCCTGTTAATGGGCTTTGTGATAGTTTGCATTATAAACTATTTGAATCTTGGTGTGTATTCCTTTAAATTATATAATGATATTTTAGCCACATTGCTGTGATTGGAGCAGAGAGAGGTGGTCTGCCATTTTATTTTAGTTGGAAAATAAATATCAAAACTGATTTCCTGCCAGGTGTGGTGGTGCACACCTTTAATCCTAGTGCGCAGCTTGCAGAGGCAGGTAGGTCTCTCAGTTTAAGGCCAGCCCGGTCTGGATAGCAAGTTCTAGGCTAGCTGGAGTTACATGGTAAGACTACCTCAAAGCCAACAACTAAAGCAGAGCACATGTTCTGGTTCCCAGAATTGTCACTGCCTTGAAAAGAGCTTTCTCGTGTTTGGTGATCTTTGATGCTATGCAGTGGTGGTCAGCTGTGTGGTATGCGGCGAGTTGGGCAGCCTCTCTAACTGCAAGAAAGGACTTCCAGCATGCATGGGTGGATGTGGAAGACAGGCACTAAACATTTTATGTGTGGGGTGGAAACTTGCACTCTTCTTTCATTAGAAGGCTATACTGATTTTCATGTATCACACAGTCCCCCAATGCCAAGTGAAAAAAGGGGGGAGAGTGAATAAAAATGTTAATGTTTTTTGTTTTGTTTTCTGTTTTTGTTTGTTTGTTGTTTTTGAAATTGCAGAATTTGGTCAATATGGTTGTGGAAATACCTCGATGGACAAATGCCAAAATGGAGGTACAGATACGAACATTGAAATGCTAACTTAAACATAGCTGTTGGTCAAGTTTGGAGGATGGATGACAGACTTCTCTATGTAGGAGATAATTTAGAATATTCTTGTGAACTTAGACCTTAATTTCAAAAACAAAATGGTTTGAACTAAATGTTCACTTTAGAGAGTGTTCCTCCATTTTCTTTCAGGCATGCGTTTATGTGATTTTCCTTGCCCTTCTCTTGACATGATGGGAACACTTTCAAGTTTTATACAGACTGCTCTGTATTTAGTCCATAGGCACAGATGGAGTGTTTTGTTGGGCACTGATGGCAATTTCTGTTTCTGGGAACTCTATCCTTTAGAGTTTTACGTTGCCTGGGAACAGCGCCCTCTCTGGAATCTGCAGATCTTACCCAAGAGCACCAACTTTTGCCCTTTTTAAGTCTTTTTAAAAACTTTATTGTAATCTTTTCCATGAAACACGAAGCTGTCAGGAATCCCTTTTCTTTTTTTTTTTTTTATCAGCACAAAATTATTTTATTCTTACTCTAATGAAAAAAATAAAATGAATAAAACATTAGATTAGAAAAGGATCAGAGATCTGTACTTTTATACACTTAGACATGGTTTAAACTTTACACTTAAAAATTATCTTTCTTTTTTTAACTTTTATTAATTACACTTTATTCACTTTGCATCCCCCCATAAACCCTTCCCTCCTCCCTTCCTTTTTTTTTTTTGTTTCAAAACTGTGTTCTTTTTTTTTTTTTTTCTTTTTAGTTACATTTTGTTAACTCTGTGTCCCAGCTGTATCCCGCTCCCTCATTCCCTCCCCAACCCCACACTCCCTCCCTGGTCTCCTCCCTGCCCCTTTCCAAGTCCCCTGATAGGGGAGGACCTCCTCCCCTTTCATCTGACCCTGTTTTATCAGGTATCTTCAGGGCTGGCTGCAAAGTCCTCCTCTGTGGCCTAACAGACTGCTCCTCCCCTGGGGGGGGGGGTCAAACAGCCTGCCCTTGAGATCCTGTTAGAAATAGTCCGTGTTCCCCTTACTTTGGAAAACTACTTGGTTACTGAGCTACCACAGGCCACATCCGAGCAGAAGTTCTAGGTTATATCCATAGATGGTCCTTGGTTGAGTGTCAGTCTCAGAAAAGACCCTGTGCCCAGATATATTTGGTCCTTTTAGAGCTCCTATCCTTTCCATATCATACTAACTTCCCTTCTTTCATATGATTCCCTGAATGGCAGAGAAACACTTAAAGAAATGCTCAACCGCATTAGCCATTAGGGAAATGCAAATCAAAACGACCCTGAGATTTCACCTTACACCCATCAGAATGGCCAAGATGAAAAACTCAAGTGATAGCACATGCTGGAGAGGTTGTGGAGAAAAGGGAACCCTCCTCCATTGCTGGTGGGAATGTAAACTGGTTCAACCACTCTGGAAGTCAATCTGGCGCTTTCTCAGACAACTAGGAGTAGTGCTGCCTTAAGACCCAGCTATACCACTCCTAGGTATATACCCAAAATTTGCTCAAGTACACAACAAGGACATTTGTTCAACCATGTTCGTAGCAGCTTTATTTGTAATAGCCAGAACTTGGAAACAACCCAGATGTCCATCAACGGAGGAATGGATACAGAAATTGTGGTATTTTTACACAATGGAATACTACTCAGCAATCAAAAAGGAGGAAATCATGAAATTTGCAGGCAAGTGGTGGGATCTAGAAAAGATCATTCTGAGTGAAGTATCCCAGAAGGAGAAAGACAAACTTGGTATATACTCGCTTATATAGACCTACAAGACATGATAAACATAATGAAATCTACACACCTAAAGAAGATAATCAAGAAAGTGGACACAGGCGAAGGTGATTAATCCTCATTTAGAAAGACAAATGGGATGTGCATTGAACTTATGACAGGAGTCTACCACAAAAGGCATCTGAAAGACTCTACCTAGCAGTGTTTCAAAGCAGACACTAAAACTCATAACCAAACCCTCGGCAGAGGAATCCCTTTTCTGCTTGTCGTTGCTTGCTCTCTTTCTTCCGTTAGAGGGCCCTTTACAGTTTGGAGTAGTTCCCAAGTGTGGTGCTTTGTTTCTTTACTTCACTGTTTTATATCTTATGTTTTTGCCCTTTTCTGATGCTAATGTGAAGATGTTTCGTAGAAAAAAATAGCTTTAAAATGAAGTCACTTGACAAAGATCTAAGCTTGATTTTAAAAAAAAAAAACTTCCTGTAAATAAACAATATATATTTGTAGAGTACAAATGTGACATGTGAATATAACAGAAAAAATTAACTCAAGTTAATCAATATACCCTCTGAAATCTTTTTCTCTGGTGAGGTCATTTTAAGCTTTTACTCTCAGCAGTTTTGAAATGTAAAATACACTGTTCACTGCCTTGCGGATAGGCCTCAAAGCACACAACAAAATAGTCTTACCTAAAATTTTTATATTCGTCAGTCATCATCACCATTGGTTCTGCTTTTTAAATTTTAAATTTATTATTTTAATTCTATTTAGTTATGAACTATGACTTAAAGGATAAACATGATGCCATGTTACATTTAAATAGATATATAGTATCTGAATCATGTTGAGCTCCTCTCTCTGTAAGCGGACATAATTTCCACAGTGAGCACTCTTCAGGTTCCTTCTACCCTTAGAAACGTGCTTTCTTGTTTGCAGTTGTCCCCTCACTGTGCAGATGGTACCAGAACCTCTTTCTCCTCCACCAGGGATCAAGTTTCCGCATCCTTTCTCACCTCCTGCTTTTTGGAGCCCTTTGCTACCGCTGTTTGGCTGTCAAGCTCTAGGAGATCAACCATGGAGCCCATTTTCTTTGTCCATCCATTAGTTGGTGGGCTTGTCTCCATCCCTTGGCATTTGTGAATGGCGAGGTGCCATGTAGCATCCTGCCCTCCTTTCCCTTGCCCTTGTATCTGGAGTGGTGTTGCTTGCTGTGTCAGTTCTGTTCTCAGGTTCCTAGAGAACTTTTATGCTGTTATCCACAATGACTGTACTAATTTACAGTCCTTCAGCTGTGTGAGACTTTCCTTCCTGCATCCTTCCAGCACTTAGTATCTAAAGTCTTTCTGATAATAGTCTTTCTTACAAGAATGAGGTGAACCCTCATTGTGGTATTTTGTTATTGTTAGTAAACATTTCAGTGGGTGTACATGTGTGTGTGTGCGTGTGTGAGTAGACAGTTTTTGGGAATTGGTTTTCTCCCATAACCATGTGATGTGCCTGGTACACAAACTCAGGTCTTGATATCAAATGCCTTTACTGTCTGAGTCACCTTGTTGGCCTCCTCATTGCTGTGACTGGAATATTCCTGGTAGCTATAATGACCTTTCTCTCTCTCTCTCTCTCTTATTCCCGTTGACAACCTGTATGTCTTCTTTTGAGAAATTTCTAAGTCTCCTGCTCATTTTTTTATTGTTTTTTATTATTATTAGTTACATTTTATTAACTCTGTGTCCCAGCTGTATCCCGCTCCCTTATTCCCTCCCAATCCCACCCTCCCTCCCTCCGCTTCTCCCTGCCTTTTTCCAAGTCCACTGATTGGGGAGGACCTCCTCCCCTTTCGTCTGGCCCTGTTTTATCAGGTATCTTCAGGGCTGGCTGCAAAGTCCTCCTCTGTGGCCTAGCAGGACTACTCCTCCCTTGGGGGGTGGGGAGGTCAAAGAACCTGCCATTGAGTTCCTGTCAGAAATAGTCCCTGTTCCCCTTACTATGGGAAACCAATTTGTTATTGAGCTACCACGAGCTTCGTCTGAACTTCATCCAAAGGTTATAATCCGTACATGGCCCTTGGTTGGAGCAACAGTTTCAGAAAAAAACCCTGTTCATTTTTTAATTGTATTTTTGTTGTTGTTGTTTGCTTTGTTTTTCTATTTAGCTGTTTTTCTCCTTGTGTGCTTTGGATTTTAACCCTTCTGTCAGAGTGTTATTTGAAGCAGATTTTCTCCCATGATGTATTTTGTGTGTTTACTCTGTTGATTGTTTCCCTGGCTGTGCAGAAGCTTCTTAACTTGTTATAATCCTGTTCTTGCTTCTATTTCCTGTGTTTTTTGTTGTCAAATCCAAAGAGTTATCTCCACCAATTTTTCATTTTATCTGTTTTGTTGTTGTTAGCCCTTTAACAGTTCCTTCCTCACATTTCAGGAATCCATTTTCAGCTGGTTTTTGAAAATGTTTGGGGTATACGGGTTCAACTTTGTTCCTCCGCACATGCCTGTGTTGTCTTCCCAGGATAGTTTCTTAAGGAAAGGTCTCTTTTCCCATTCTGTGTTGCTGGCACCTCTGCTGAAAACCACTTGTATTCTGTTTCACCTGTGTGTGTCAGAAATCAACTCCTGCAAATTTCATCTGGTTTTAGTACTGTGGGTTTATAGTGTGGTTGGGATTTGATAATGTGAGGTGTTTTTTTTGTTTGTTTGTTTTGTTTTTCTTTTTACTCATTTGCCTTAGCTTGTGTGTGTGTTTCCATGGAAGCGTTGAGATTTGTTCTTCCTATTTCTGTTCTTCTTAAATGGCTTTGGAACGTCACTCTGGATCACAGTGACCCTGATTCGTGCTACTTCAGTCCAGCCCTGGATGTCCTTCCCTTTGTGTCTCCTTCGATTTGTTTTCATCATCTACTACAGTTTTCAATAGGAACAAATCATTCTCTTCCTTCATTCAATCTATTTATTGTTTTGCTATAAATAAGACAATCTCTTGATTTCTGCTTTGAATGGTTCATTAGTAGTATGCTGTGGGATTTTGCATGTTGATTTTTTTTATCCTGAAAATTTGCTATATTAGTAATTTTAGGTGTGTGTGTGTGTGTGTGTGTGTGTGTGTGTGTGTGTTATCAGTAAACAGTGGCAATTTTATTCCTCCCTTTCTTGTTTGGATGCCTAACTGCTCTAAGAAAAGACTTCCAACATTATTGTGCTGAATCAGTAGCAAGACCAAGCATCCTTGACTTGTGACAGATCTATCCGAAAAGCCTTCAGTCTTGTTTTTGTGTGTCAGTGTGAGTATACTTGGGTGTTTGCAGGTGCTTCAGAGGCCAGAAGAGGCCATTGGGTGTACTTCCAGTCTCCACTTGTTCTTTTTGAGACACTGTCTCTCCCTAAACCTTGAGCTTATAGCTCATCTACACTGGAGTCAACCAGCCCCCATGATGCCCCTGTCCCCACTGCACTCAGAGCTGGGTTCATAGGTGTTTGTTTGCAGAGCTACCTCACCTGTCACATGTGTTGCTGTCTGAACTCTGGTTCATATGATTGCAGAGCATGCTCTGTTAACCTTGTAGCCATCTTTCTAGACCAGTGGTCCTCAACTTTCCTCAAGCTAAGACCCTTTATTACAATTGTGGTGCCCCCCCAACCATAAAAATATTTTTGTTGTTACTTCATAATTGTAATTTAGCTACAGTTATAAATTGTAATGTAAATATTGTGAGGGCTGATCCACAGGTTGGGAGCCACCGCTCTAAACCCTCACCAGGGTAAACACCTTTGAGTTAACTATAATATCATAAGACTGTTGGCAATAAAAGGCCCCAAATAGCAACAACAACAACAACAAAAATGTCTTAACTTTTGCCCTCCTGACTTTGCATTCATCTTACTGTTTTTGTTAGAAACAATGCGCTGTGTAAATAATGTAAGCCTAAGTCTCTAATAAGATATCTTCTTTCCAGATAGTTTTTCTTACATGGTACTTGTTAATTAATAATGACAATTGACTTTCTTTACTTTGAAACACCTTTGATCATTAAGTTTGGATGTGAATATTTGGTTGTGCTATGGTAGATTTAACATCTCTTCTTTGTATACAGGGCTAATCATTTCATCCCCTCTTCCTGTCTTCCCTGTGATCTGCCTAGATTTCCACCAAGGAGCCACTGAATCCCATTAAACAAGATGAGAAGAATGGAAAGCTACGCTTTACACCAAATATCTTCCCTCACAAGGGCTATATATGGAATTATGGGGCCCTCCCCCAGGTAACATTCCTGTTATAATGGTAAACTTTTATGTCTTCTAACGAAATGATCTCGTGAATCTGTGAACTCCCAGAATTTAAATTAGCTCTTAGAACATATCAGTTTCAGAGATTTGTGAATTAAAAAATTTTAATGTGGCATTCACTTATATCAGTGAGCTTAACTCCAAATCATATATATCGATCACTCAGGTTCTTGGCCATATAGAAGATTGACAGTTGCCATATGAACACATCTCTTTGTGGGCTTAGCTGTTGTCAGAGGATCTGTTCTTTTAAGTATGCTTTTATATACATTTCTCTGACAGGATGGGTTTTATTTTTAATAAACCTAACAGGTAAGTTGAGTTAAATTACATGTGGAACTCACTGTTATAAGTCCAGAATTCTGACTGGAAATGAAGGAATTCAAGGCCTGTGTGATGGCAAGTCCTCATTCTTGGTATAGAATCACACTGCCATTTTTGCCCCTTTTTTAATTTTCCTCTCAAGTTACTCACTCTTTGAAGTAGCAACACTTCCAGATTATTTAGTGAGTAAAACTCAATGTGTCTGATCCAAAGTCTGGATTTCAGAGACCTAGAGAAACAGTTTTTTGGTTTTTTCTTATGATCATAAACCCCATTCAGTCATCAGCTGCATGGAAGTTTAATGTTTATATTTTTATGTATTTTTAATTACATGAAAATCTATGTGGGGGACTGTGTAGGAAAAGGGACAGCTGAGCAAAACAGATGTCTGGTTAGGATAAACGTTCACAAAAAAGGAAAGAGGAAACTTTTTCTTTCAAGAGCCAGTCTCCCTTTGATGCAGCTAGACCACCCACTTGGATGCACTCTTGTTTAAAACTGGCACTTTGGAAATGATGAGACATGAGAGTGTGCATTCAAGCCATGAAGGCCATCGCCTTGACTTCTTTGGCCTCTAGGTAGATGATTCTGGTAGACCTAACAGGAAAAGGTTAAAAACAGCTCCATGCTGCTTAGGAGATTATGGGAGAGGAAGATGCATGGGTGAAAGGAGGGCCAAAGAAGGTACCGATTGAGGCAAAAACAGACGGGCAAAGTTGAGCAGTTCCAAGTAAACTAATACTCATTTCTTGAGCTACTTCTTAAGGATGGTGTGCTGGAAATCCTGAAAAGAGAAGAGGCAGTTGCGGGGTCCCGCAGAGTGATGGATGACTGATCGGGTGGGCAAGAGCCAGGCTGTCACATCAGCAGTGCGACCTTCTCCTTTGTCATTTTGCCCCTCTCTAGACCTGTAACGTGGAGAACATGCATATTCACTGCACATGGCCATGCTGAGGAGCAGACACTAGTGTGTCTGTCACAGACTAGTGTGTGATAGACAGTACTCAGTCTGTTATCAGTAGCAGTTGTGTTGTCTTGATGATTAGTGTTTAATACAACGGTTCCTTCCTAATGCTGCAACCCTTTATTTAATACAGTTCCTCATGTTGAGGTGACCCCCATATGTTATTTCCCTGCTACTTCACAACTGTAATTTTGCTACAGTTCTGAGTCATAATATCTGATATGCAAGATTTCAGATATGCGACCCCTGAGAGCCACTGGCTTCACATCATCTGTTCCTTTTCTAAAGTTATTTACAGTTTGATTAGAGCAGTCAGCTGATAAGCCACTGGTTACAGGGTAGCATAACTGATGCTATTAACTCTTACTGAATCTATTATAAAGCATAGCTGGGCGTGGAAGCCCACACCTGTAACCTTAGCACTTGGGAGGCTGAGGCATGAGTTTTGCCAGTTTGAAGCTGACCTAGGTTATTTATAGCAAGGCCTGTTCTCAACCCAACCCCCACCCTCCCAAAAATAGCAAACAAAGGAAAAGCAGATCTGCTAATGAGAAGGGAAGGGTGTGAGATGATGATTGAAAACAAATGGACCTTCTTCGGTTTTCTATTTAAAGAACAGGTACATTTTCTGCACTTCCCTGGGTGTGTTTAAACTTTCAGGGTGTTCTTACCTTCCCTGGTTTTAGTCTGTGAGGTACAGTTGCTTGTTCTTGATTCACCTGAGTGGAATATGCTGTGCACGCTCCATTATCTACTTTTCATTCTACATCCAACATCTACAATGATGTTTTAAAAGTAAAGATCTGGCCCAGCATGATGGCGCACACCTGACATCCCAGCACTTGGGAGGCAGAGGCAGGTGGATCTCTGTGAGTGCGGGGCCAGCCTGGTGGGCACAGAGAGCACTAGTACAGCCAGGACTAATAGAGTGACCATCTCTTCCACCCCTGAAAACAGTTGGCTCAGTACCATCTGTTCCTTTTCTGAAGTTGTTTGCAGTTTGATTAGAGCAATCAACAGCTAAGTCACTGGTTATAGGGTTTCCTATACAAGAACCTTTCAGTGGTTTCCTATTGGTAAGAAAATAAAACCCAAAATTCTTAACCTGACCTCTTACCCTACACTGTGTAAGACTCCCAGTGTTCTAAGGTCGGGGCCTGCACAGGGCCTCTTCATTCAGCGCACACTCATTGGTGCTTCATATTTGCCAAGGAATGTTCTTGTTCTGGGTACTGGATGAAAAGCAGGGATAGAAGTGGTAAAATCCATTGGGAACTTTTATTCCACACAGAGAGTCAGACAGTAAACAAACAGTGAAATGTCAGATGGTTGAAAATGTGAAAGAAAGGGCTGTAGTGATGGCTCAGCGGTTAAGAGCACTGCACCGGCTGCTCTTCCAGAGGACTCAGGCTCCACTCCCTGGACCCTCACAGTGGCTCACAACCGCCTCTAACTCCAGGGCCCAGGGGATCCAGTCCCCTCCTCTGACCTTCTGGGGAACCAGCCACACCCATGAGGTACACATACATATGTGTAGGCAAAATACTTACACACATAAAATAAGTAAAATTAATTTTGAAGAAAGAATGTGAGAGGAAAGTAAAGCAGGGAATTGGGTTATGGGGAGTGCAAGGAGTGTTTCCATTTAGGCAGTGAGAAGATCCCATGAACTGTCATTGTCTGAATAAAGACCTAACACAAAAAAAGGAAGAAGTAGGGTGGGCCTTCAGAGGTGGAGGATAGCCGTGGGAAACAGCACACAGAAAGGCCTGAGTTGGTGTAAAGTGAGTGTATCCAAGTAACAAGAAGAGTGAGTTGGCTAAGAGAAGGCTAGGCATGAAGGAGAGAAGCAAAGCACACCTGTCCTCGCTTCCATTTTCAACCAGAGAGCCTCACTATCCCTTAAACTCAAACTGATTTCAGTGTGTGTGTGTTTGTGTGCACACACGCACACATGTGTGTACACACCCATATATAACTTCAACCCATACACAGTTTCACTAACAATTGTATATGTTAGTTACTTCCAACATAAAAATAACTCAATGGAACGCTTCTTTTTTTTTGGGGGGGGGGCTGAAATTCCAGAGACTGCTATGGCAAGGTATAATTCTGCATAATATCTTTTTTCTGCCTGATTATTGATCAGACAGCTATTAGAATGGAAGCCAACTACTGGTCCCTTTGTGATGTTGTCTCTCCTCTGCACCTTCCCCCTTTCTCCTCTCTCTTCCTCATTTTACTGCCCACCCTCCAGCTGACTCCTTTTCAGTTTTCATACCCGCTGCCCTCCTTTTGGAATACCCCTTTTCATTTGCACGCAGCCCACTGACTGGAATGTTTACTGTAGTCCAAGTCATCATGATGTCTCTCAAGTTTCCTGTAAATCTTTTCACCTTGCCTATTGAACTTTTATTACTGTTCCCATGTGTTACTTCTGCTCTTTCCACCAAATTATAACTGACCATAATTTATTTTGTTTGCTGTCTGTTTCTTGAAGTTAGAACACAGACTCCATTAACACAGGGATTCTGTTATGCTGGCATTTATATTTCAATTGGACCAATTTGCTTCCTGGCACACGGAATTGGTGATCATTTATTTCGTGTTTGTTTGATGAGGCTGACCTCAAACTCTGTGCAGTCCAGGATGGCTGCATACACCTTCCTCAGTCTTGCCAAGTGCTATGGAATGTAACACTGTGCCCAGCAGTGAACACGTTGGGATAAATAAGTTAATGACTTCTTTGAGGTCATTGTTTGCTTCATAGACACATATGAATATTAGGTCTATCTGGTCACCTATATTTTGTCTGGGCCGAGCAGGAAATATGTTGAGAACAGTTACCACGTCAGCTGTTTGGAAGGACATTTAAGCAGCAGACCACTAGGTAAAAATCTTGCTGACAAGCTTGTGACTCAGCAGTGACATCATTATCTCAGACACTCAACTGCCTGCCTTCTCGAACACAGTGCTTCCCTCTGACTCTGACTTTCTTTTACTTTCTCCTCCCAGAGCACTGACTTTTAACTCAAGTTTACCCACATTTAACAAGGTTATTCCAGTATTCCCTTTATCTGAGCTCATTTTTACAACATTGTCTGGATAATATTAAAGATACTTCACTTGTCTGAGTTTTCTGTTTGTTTTGCTTTGTTTATTTTTCATGGCTTAGTCTCCCTTTAAAGTTAAGACTTCAGTTAAGCCTATGGTGTTGACGAGTTTATTATGTTAAACTTCATCATAAATTTGAGTTGTAGACCACAAATACTGGGTAGTGTTATTTATTGGATTCAGAGCCTGAGACAGGAGACCAAATCTCTTTAGGCTGTTTATTCATCTGTGTGGTGATGACTCCTACCCAGAAAGGCTATCGTAATAGGAGGTGTTGTGGGCAGGGCTAAGCCTTGTAGTTAGTTCTCAGTCATATTAGCTCAGCAATGCGGCTGTTGCCACAGAGGCTAGCTGATGATACAATTGACAGACTCTGTAGTTTGAACTGGGCGGGGGGGTGCGGTAAATGGGGATGAGTACTCTCATTCCCTCAAGTTCGGTGGTAAGCACCCTAAATGATCAGCAAGAAACCATCCACACCAGCGTGTGTGTGTGTATGGCTGTTTCTTTTCTTCTTCAGTGATTTTCAAAGAGGCCTGAGGGCCAGAGCATGGTGATTACAAGCACATTGGTTACTATTGACTGGAAAGTAATGATCTCCAGTTCCTGTACAGAGCTAGGGTTTGTTTTAGGCCAAGTCAATATGTATTCTGATTTCATGTTAACAGATTTATAGTCATATTTTAGTAGGCTGTTTATGGCTTTCTTTTAAATTGTTTTGGTTTCATACTAAGACTTTTTTATTTTTAGATTATCTACTAGATAGATATTTATGAATCAAATTGTGAATTATCTACTTACTCTGTTTTACTGAATATTCAAAATTTATGCATATTATCACAGTTTAGTCTTACAAGAATTACATAAGGCTCCAGGTGACCTGTATCCTATTATTTTGGGTAAACAGATCTCAATTCTTTGAAATAGTATTGAATTGCAGTTTTAAGTTGTGCTTCTCAGATCAATGACTTTTGTTACAGTCATAAACCATTCATATTTCTTTTTTCCCCCCTCAGATTACTTATGTTTTTAGCCCATTTTGGTCTGTTTATCTTTTTTCTAACTTAGCTGATGAGTTTGAGTGTTCCCATTTTGATACTTCACTGGTCTGAGTTTTGTTTGTTTGTTGTTTTGTTTTGTTGTTTCCTCTGCCCTGTTATGCACCTATGCTTCCAGTAGAGGGCATCCTCAAAGTTTATATATTTCAAAGTTTCCTCACCTGTTGAAATTACACTGTTTTCAGGGTTACTTAGTGTATACCGTTTTGTAATATAAGTAAACCTTTAAATGTAAAATATTAAAGGCACAGGTGGGAAAGGAACCAATCTGTGTTTTGGATTTGTTTGTTTGTTTTTTTGTTTTTGCTGGTACAGAAAATCATGAAGAAATGTTCCTGAAATTAATAGTATTGAATGGCTTAAGAATGTTTCATTGTATTTTTAATCCTCAACATTAGGAACTAAATTGATAGATAATATTGAGAGTGGAGTAAGGAGAGTGAATTCAGTCAGGCAAACAACAAACAGAAAAATTCACCAATGGACTGGAGAGATGGCCCAGTGGTTAGGAGCACTGTTGCTCTTGCAGAAGACCTGGGTTCACTTCCCAGTGTCCGTATGATGGTTCACAGTCACCTAATTGCAGTTCCAGGGGACCCAGCTCCCTCTTGGCCTGCACAGGCACCAGGCACACATGTGGTACACAATATACACATACGAGCAAACATTTGCACACATAAAACATGTCTTTTAAAAAAAAAGGAAAAAATCTCCAAAGCCATATTGCATACATGTTATCAGAGGACAGTTTTGTCTTAGTATAAGGGACGAGGGCTGTAGAGATGGCTTGGCTCACAACCAGAACAACAATGTAAGGAAAGAATTTCCTAAAGTTGATGTTGCTCTATATAGGCTAAGTTATGTTATGAATCTGTGAGCTGTAGTATGCATGGAGACTGTGAATGAACACTAACAGCCAGGATGAGGGCCGGGATGTATCCACAACGTTATCTTACTTGTGTCATTGTCTATACAGTTGAAGAAACTGAGGACTAGATGTTTAGTAAAAGTGGTGGCTGAGGCAGGACTGCTGTTTTACCTTCTTCTATCTATAGGGCTAGCGTGACTTCTGGTTCATCTCCATAGAAGTGGGACTCCACCTTAGGAAAGGGAAAACACGTAGATATTTCTGGCTTTATGATCTAGATCGTTGCTTCTGGATTGGCCCCAAGTTGGTTCCCGTGCATGTTGAGACAAACGTTACACTGTTCATCAGCGGGGCACCCTCTTGGTTACTGAGTCTGCCTTATTCACCACTGCCCCTGGTCCAGAGTGGGTACTCAACATCCAGCCTTGGATGCAGTTGTCTGGTAGGGGAGATAGGAAAGAGGCAGCAGTGGCCGGAAGACTATGAGGGAAGTGCACAGAGACATTCTGAGAGTAAGGGAAGGCACAGCAAAGAGGGAAGTGGGAGGCAGAATTTGCTGTTGTTACTGAAATTTGAGCATTGTAAGTTCTGATTCACACTGGAGTCTAATCCTGTCTCTGCCACTGAGACCACAGTAAACCATTTCAGTTGTTGGTATAATGTGGTGGATAATAATGTATTCCTCACAAGGTGTGTGTGTTTGTCAGAATCTGTCAAAGGGTTAACAATTACATTGGTTGTTATTCTTGTATTAATAGTATTAGTACAATACTTGCTGAACCTGATTTCTTTGTTGTTTTGTTTTAAGTATGGATCAGTGGGTTATTATAATTTAGACTGGAAGGAAAATACTGGCATTGCCTGTAAGTAAGTGCACATTTTTACCTACCTAAAATAGAGAAAGTAAATTTGGGTAATGTAAATGCCGGGATAATAGCAGTGGCTGAGTCTTGAGATGACAGCTTCTCATCCCTTCTAATGTCAGTTTAAGGCAAATCATTTTAGTCAATTTCTGTAGTTTGATTCAGAGTCAAGCTGTTATGAAGCTTCTGGGAAGAGATAATGCCTAGGAGAGACTTTAATTTGAGAGCAAATTCCCATTACATTATTCATCTCCAAAACTGTAACATATGTTTTGTAGCCAACGGGTCATCATCTTCCCAGTAGACTGGAAGAGGTTGACTTATTTGCATCATTTTGTCAGATCTTGAAATTCCGTGACAAAGTAGAGAAGCTATTAAGGGAAGGAAATGAGACAACGGTAGGTTTTTCTTTGCTACAGTAAATAATGCCTCCTCATTTGTTTGGAGAGGGGGCCCATTCCTAGCAGCAGGAGGCGTTTAACCAATAGGAAGTTCATTTCAGACGTCAGCTCTGTAGGACCCCACCTGTCAGGTGGAGCAGCGAGTGGCAGGAGCCACCGGTGAGACATTCCCGGCCGTGGGATCGCTCCAACTGAAAGTCTGAGATTTGTGAACGTGGGTTCAGCCACTGACTGGGTTTAGAAGGTGAATCTTCTGGAAATAACCAGCCGCATTTTCAGCCCAAGCGGCAAATCTGTTTTAATTATCGCGATGCTTTGGGGGTGCACTGGCGTGTCAGCCCAGAGCCGGAGGAATTTCACGATCACGTGGGAAGATTAGGGTGCACTGCAGTGAGTGTTGACCTGTGCTTCCGCCTCATTTCTGTTTCGTTCTGTTCTATTCTTTAGACCTGGGAAGACCCCCATCTGAAGGATAAGAGCACAGACCTCGGTGGAGACGACGACCCCCTTGATGTTTGTGAAATAGGCTCAAAGGTTTGTGTGGTAGGCCGTGTTAGTCCCCGCATGTGTTTTGGTTTAACCGTGCCCCACAATTTCATTTGGAAGCCTCCAGTTCTTTTCACTCTTCAGAAGTCTAAGCAATTCATTGCTCTAACACCCAGACCCTTTGTGTATGTCCACTTCCTTTTCCTAAGTCTGGGCTTGGTAAACCACAGCAGGTGGAATCCAGCCGCCGCCGCCGCTTTCCGAGGCAACCTGGTTCTGATTAGGTACGGGACACAGCTGTATTCGTGTGCGCCTAGTCTGGGGCTGCTCCTCCATCCCAGCAGCCACGCTGAGGACTTGTCACCGGGACTGTCAGGCCTGAAATATTTGCCATCTGAGCCTTTAGTGGAAGTTTGCCAGGCCCGATCTTGACATTCTTCGTCGTTGTCTAGAAACTTCAGTCCTGATGAAAAACAACTGCTGGAGCTGGGGAGTGGCTTCAGTGGTACAGTGCTCGCCTAGAGTGTGTGATCACCTGAGCTCAGATCCCCAGAATCCGGGGAGAAACGCAAGCACAGTTGCGTTTACACACCTGTAATGCCAGGTCTGGGAAGGCAAAGACAAGCCAACACCTGGACCTTGCTGGTCAAATAGTTGGGTCTGCTTGGTGAAGTTCCAGGCTAAATAAAAGGAAAAAGGAGCCTAATGGATGACACTGGAGATTGTCTTCTGACTGCACACATGTATGCCTGCAAGTAAACACACACACACACACATACACACACACACACACACACACACACACACACACGCAAAAGACCCGCCTCTTTTTTTTTCTCTTTTCACATCTGCTTCCAGGCTGCCAATTCCTGTGGTGAGAAAGTCCACAGGCCTGTGGGTTGGTACTGCTCATTAACTCTTCTGTCTCTCTCTTCGGTTCCTCTATTTCTACAGTATTTGCTACTAGTTTGCTGTTGTTCTATGCTCTTCCTGTTTTGGTGTGCCTTCCCAGGAGAGCCTCTACTCTTTTGAGTTCAAGCTCCTGTAGACATGAGCAGAGTTGAGCTCCCTCATCATTCCTCTCAGAGCTGTATAAGCCTGTGCCTGCCATTGCCCCCCCCCCGTATCTGTGCTCTAAATTCCACACTTCCTGCCTGTACATGGTGTTTTCTTCTCCTTCCTCTTCAATACCAACAACCGTTTTACCTTCAGCTTCTCACAGGCAGCCTCCCTCCTCCTTTACACAGAGAGCCCTAAGAAGAGCTTTCAGTGCCACCCCTACTTCCTTCTCAGTTGTCACTCCCCTGTGAAATTGGTCCATCTTCCCTCCCACCCTCATTTCAGTCAAACTGCCCTCACCTGGGTCACCAGTAGCTGCTGTGGGGCTTTTGGATTTCCCTTACTGCTCTCTTACCTCTTCCCAATCCCTCTTCCTCCTTTGAGCCCCAGACAGTTGTTCCCTATATCACAATACTTTGCTTTCCCTCCAAGCATTCTGGCTCGCTCTCCATGTTGGCTTTTACATGCTCATTTCCTTCTGCCCACTCAGTCCTGGGGAACAGGGAGGTGAGCCGTTGTCAGCCCCAGTCCTCCTCACAAAGGCCCCAGGTTTTGACAACTTCAGCTCATATCCTTAAATTCAGATATCCATACTCAGATATCTGTCTCCTGGGCCTCCCAAGTTGTATCTCAAGCGTTATTCACCTTTTCCTTTTTTTTTTTTTTTTAATTTTGTTCAATTTTTATTATTAGTTACATTTTATTAACTCTGTATCCCAGCTGTATCCCTCTACCTCATTCCTTCCCAACACCACCCTCTCTCCCTCATCTCCTCCCTGCCCCTTTTCAAGTCCACTGAATGGGGAGGACCTCCTCCCCTTTCATCTGACCCTGTTTTATCAGGTATCTTCAGGACTGGCTGCAAAGTCCTCCTCTGTGGCCTAGCAGGACTGCTCCTCCCTTGGGGGGTGGGGCGGTTAAAGAGCCTGCCATTGAGTTCCTGTCAAAAACAGTCCCTGAGATATGGGAAACCAATTGGTTACTGACCTACAACGGGCTACATCCAAGCAGAGGGTCTAGGTTATATCCATACATGGTCCTTGGTTGGAGAAACAGTATCATAAAAGACCCCTGTGCCCAGATGTATTTGGTCTTTCTGGAGCTCCTGTCCTCTCCACGTCATACTAACTCCCCCTTATTTCATATAATTCCCTGCACTCTGCCAAAGGTTTGGTTATGAATCTTAGTATCTGCTTGATACACTGCTAGATAGAGTCTTTCAGAGGCCCTCTGCGGTAGGCTCCTGTCCTGTTACTTGTTTTCTCCTACGTCCAATGCCCATCCCATTTGTCTTTCTAAGTGAGGATTGATCATCTAACCCCGGGTCTTCTTTCTTGTTTATCTTCTTTAGGTGTATAGATTTCATTATGTTTATCATATCTTATAGGTCTATATGAGTGAGTATATATCATGTGTGTCTTTCTCCTTCTGGGATACCTCACTCAGAATGATCTTTTATAGATCCCACCATTTGGCTGCAAATTTCATGATTTCCTCATTTTTGATTGCTGAGTAGTATTCCATTGTGTAAAAATACCACAATTTCTGTATCCATTCCTCCGTTGATGGACATCTGGGTTGTTTCCAGGTTCTGACTATTACAAATAAAGTGGCAACAAACATGGCTGAGCAAATGTCCTTGTTGTGTACTTGAGCAAATTTTGGGTATATGCCTAGGAGTGGTATGGCTGGATCTTGAGGAAGTACTATTCCTAATTGTCTGAGAAAGCTCCACATTGATTTCCAAAGTGGTTGTACCAGTTTACATTCCCACCAGCAATGAAAGAGGGTTCCTCTTTCTCCACAACCTCTCCAGCATGTGTTATCTCTTGAGTTTTTGATTTTAGCCATTTTGATGTGTATAAGGTGAAATCTCAGGGTCATTTTGATTTGCATCTCCCTGATGGCTAAGGATGTTGAGCATCTCTTTAAGTGTTTCTCTGCTATTCTGTATTCCTCTACAGAGAATTCTCTGTTTAGCTCCATACCCCATTTTTTTAATTGGATTACTTGATTTATTGCTTTTTGACTTCTTTAATTCTTTATATATTCTGGATATCAGCCCTCTGTCAGATATAGAGTTGGTGAAGATCCTTTCCCAGTCTGGAGGCTATCGTTTTGTTCTGATGACAGTGTTCTTTGCTTTACAGAAGCTTTTCAGTTTCATGAAATCCCATTTATTGATTGTTGCTCTTAGAGCCTGTGCTGTTGGTGTTCTGTTCAGGAAGTTGTCTCCTGTGCCAATGAGTTCTAGGCTGTTTCCCACTTTTTTTTCCAGCTGATTTAGAGTATCTGGTTTTATGTTGAGGTCCTTGATCCACTTGGACTTTAGTTTTGTGCAGGGTGATAAATATGGATCTATTTTCATTCTTCTGCATGTAGATATCCAGTTGGACCAGCACCATTTATTGAAGATGCTGTCTTTTTTCCATTGAATGGTTTTGGCTTCTCTGTCAAAAATCAAGTATTCATAAGTGTGTGGGTTTATTTTTGGGTCTTCTATTCGGTTCCATTGATCCTCCTTTCTGTTTCTATGCCAATACCATGCAATTTTTATTACTATTGCTCTGTATTACACCTTGAGATCGGGGATGGAGATACCTCCAAATGATCTGTTGTTGTACAGGATCGTTTTGGAGATTCTGGATTTTTTGTTTCTCCATATGAAGCTGAGAATCTTTCTTTCAAGGTCTGTAAAGAATTGAGTTGGTAATTTGATGGGAATTTAATTGAATCTGTAGATTGCTTTTGGCAGGATGGCCATTTTCACAATGTTAATCCTACCAATCCATGAGCACGGGAGATCTTTTCATCCTCTGATATCTTCTTTAATTTCTTTCTTCAGAAACTTGAAGTTTTTCTCAAACAGGTCTTTCACTTGCTTGTTTAGAGTCACCCCAAGGTACTTTATGTTATTAGTGGCTATTGTGAAGGGTGTTGTTTTCCTGATTTCTTTCTTTTGTCTTTGGTATACAGGAGGGCTTCTGATTTTTTTGAGTTGATTTTGTATCCCGCCACTTTGCTGAAGGTGTTTATCAGCTGAAGGAGTTCTCTGGTTGAAATTTTGGGGTCGCTCATGTATACTATCATATCTGCAAATGATGACACTTTGACCTCTTCCTTTCCGATTTGTATCCCCTCGATCTCCTTTAGTTGTCTTATTGCTCTAGCTAGGACTTCAAGTACTATGTTGAAGAGATAAAGAGAGAGTGGGCAGCGTTGTCTTGTACCTGATTTCAGTGGGATTGATTTAAGTTTCTCTCCATTGAGTTTGATGTTGGCTATAGGCTTGCTGTATGTTGCCTTTACTATGTTTAGGTATGTGCCTTATATCCCAGTCTCTCCAAGACTTTAAACATGAATGGGTGTTGGACATTGTCAAATGCTTTTTTGGCATCTAAGGAGATGATCATGTGGTTTTTCTCCTTCAGTTTGTTTATGTGGTGGATTACATTGATGGATTTCCGTATGTTGAACCACCCTTGCATGCTTGGGATGAAGCCTACTTGGTCATGACGGATGATGTCTTTGATGTGTTCTTGGATTCGGTTTGCAAGTATTTTATTGAGTATTTTTGCATCACTGTTCATAAGAGAGATAGGTCTGAAGTTCTCTTTTTTTGTTGGGTCTTTGTGTGGTTTAGATATCAAGGTGACTGGCTTCATAGAATGAGTTTGGTAATGTTCCTTCTGTGTTTCTATTTTGTGGAATAGCTTGGAGAGAATTGGAGTTAGCACTTCTTTGAAGGTCTGGTAGAATTCTGCACTGAATCCATCTGGCCCAGGGCTTTTTTTTGGAAGGGAGACTGTTGATTACTGCTTCTATTTCCTTGGGAGATATAAGACTATTTAATCTTTCTACCTGATCCTGACTTAATTTGGTAGATGGAATCTGTCAAGAAAATTGTCCATTTCTTTTAGATTTTCAAATTTGTGGCATATAGGCTTTTGTAGTACGACCTAATGATTGTTTGGATTTCCTCGGTGTCTGTAGTTAGGTCCCCCTTTTCATTTCTGATTTTGCTGATTTGGATAGTTTCTCTCTGCCTTTTAGTTGGTTTGGCTAAAGGTTTGTCTATCTTGTTGATATTTCTCAGAGAACAAGTTCTTGGTTTCATTGATTCTTTGAATAGTTTTATTTGTTTCTAATTGATTGATTTCTGCCCTGAGTTTGAGTTCCAGCTGTCTGCTCCTCTTGGGTGTATTTGCTTCTTTTTTTTCTAGGGCTTTCAGTTGGGCCATTATGTTGCTTGTATGAGATGTCACAAATTTCTTCTTGAAGGCACATAGTGCTATGAATTTTTTTCTGAGCACTGCTTTCATTGTGTCCCATAAATTAGGGTATGTTGTACCTTCATTTTCATTGAATTCTAGGTAGTCTTTAATTTCTTTATTTCTTCCTTAACCCAGCTGTCATTGAGCAGCAAGTTGTTCAGTTTCCATGTGTTTGTAGGCTTTTTTCTAATTCCATTGTCGTTGATGTCCAGCTTTATTCCGTGGTGGTTAGATAGAATACATGGGATTATTTCAATCTTCTTGTATCTGTTGAGGCTTGCTTTGTGACCAACTATATGGTCTTTTTTGGAAAAGGTTCCATGAGGTGCTGAAAAGAAGGTATACTCTTGAATTTAAGTGAAAAAGTTCTGTAGACATCTATTAGGTCCATTTGATTTAGGGTCTCTGTAAGTGCCTTTATTTCCCTATTAGGCTTCTGTCTAAATGATCTGTCCCTTGGTGAGAGTGGGGTGTTGAAGTCTTCCACTGTTAAGGTCTTGGGATCGATGTATGATTTACGTTTTAATAATGTTTAATTTATAAATGTAGGCGCTCTTGTATTTGGGGCATAGATGTTCATAATTTTGATGTCCTCTTGGATTTTTCCTTTGATGAGAATGTAGTGTCCCTCCACATCTTTTTTGATTAATTTTGGTTGAAAGTCTATTTTATTAGCTATTAGGATAGCTACCCCAGTCTGTTTTTTGGATCCGCTTGCTTGAAAGACATTTTTCCAGCCCTTTACTCTGATGTAGTGTTTATCTTTGTTGCAGAGGTGCATGTCTTGAATGCAGCAGAATGTTGGATCCTGTTTCCACATCCATTCTGTTAGTCTGTGTATTTTTGTTGGAGAGTTGAGTCTATTGATGTTGATAGATAATAGTGAATAAAAGGAACCAATGAACATTAGTTCCTTTTATTGTGGAGTTGGTGGTCTTACTGTGTTCCATTGCTTGTTTTCTTTTAATTTTTGTTGGGATATTATCCATATGCTATGTTTTCTTGGGTGAAGTTGTTTTCATTGAATTGGAGTTTTCCTTCTAGTATCTTCTGTAGGGCTGGTTTGCTGTGTAGATATTGCATAAATTTAGTTTTGTCATGGAATGTTTTGTTTTCTCCATCTATGTTGATTGGAAGCTTTGCAGGGTATAGTAGTCTGAGTTGGCATCTGTGGTCTCTTAGAGTCTGCATGACACCTGCCCAGGCCCTTCTGGCTTTCATAGTTTCTGATGAGAAGTCCGGTGTGATTCTGATAGGTCTACCTTCCTATGTTACTTGACCTTTTTCCCTTGCTGCTTTTAATATCTTTTCTTTGTTCTGTAGATTTAATGTTTTGACTATGATGTAACATGATGTGTTTCTTTTCGTCTATAGTCTATTTGGTGTTCTGTAGGCCTCTTGTATATTTATGGACATCTCTTTAAGTTGGGAAAATTTTCTTCTATGATTTTCTTGAAAATATTTTCTGGACCTTGGAGCCTGGAGTCTTCTTTTTCATCGATTCCTATTATTCTTAGATTTTGTCTTTTTATGACGGTCTTGATTTCTTGGATGTTTTGTGTTTGGAACTTTTTTGATTTTATTTTTTCTTTGAGAGATGTGTCAATTTCTACAAGTGTATCTTTGGCATCTGAGATTCTCCCTTCCATCTCTTATATGCTGTTGGTGATGCTTGCCTTTGTAGTTCCTGATCTTTTCTCTAAGTTCTCCAGCTCAAGGGTTTTCTCAGTTTGTATTTTCTTTATTGATTCTAATTCTGTTTTCATGCCTTGCACCATTTCCTTCATCTGTTTGAATGTGGATTCCTGTCTCTCTACGATTTTTTTGTTCATTTCACCTCTATATGCCACTAATTGTACCTCTACTTGTGCCTCTATTTGTTTGGCTATATTTGCCTGTGTTTCTTTAAGAATTTTGTCCATTTCCTCTTTCTTTGCCTCCAATTGACTGGCCAAATATTTGATAGATTTGTTCATTTCCTCTTTAACTGTCTGAATTTGTATGGCTATTGCTCTGAGAGAATTGTTTGTTTCCTCTTTATGAGCCTCGAATAATTGGGTAAATATAGCTTTATAGTCATTTTTCTGTGCTTCTGATGATTTAGAGTATCCATCGATTTTGGGGGTTGCTCGTGAAGTCATGATGTCCTGATTTATGTTGAATGTGTTCTTTCACCTACCCCTGGCCATTGGTTTATCTGAAACCTTCCCTGTTTGTTTCTGGATTCTGCAGTTCAGACTGGTACTGTCTCTGTCTGGCATCTGGAGCGTTCTTCAGGAAGCTGAGAGAGGTCCTGTGTCCTCAGCGTGTGCGTTGGTGCACTAGCTGTACCTGTGGGAGGAAAGTACGCGGGCACAAAAGGGCAAATGCAGACGTGTGTGTGTGTTTGTGTGTGTGTGTGTGTGTGTGTGTGTGGAAGTGTGCGTGGAAGTGTGCCTCAAGGGACAGAGTGATAGAGAATGTGGAATCCTTGAGTGTGTGGGAGGGGCTCTGCCTTGCAGGCTTCTAGGGGGTTATTTGTGCATGCACTACAGTATATGTAGCAGGCGCTGGTGATGGTCACAGCGCAATTTCCAGCATTATCTGCCTTAACTCCTCAGTTGCACCGGCAGAGCAGGGGCTTCAATGTCCCAAGTGACCCTCTGTTTCCCACAGTGGGTATGTGGGTGGGAGAGGTCTGATGCCTGGCTTCTATTTTAGAAGGACCCTGGATCTTGGGCTCTGCAGACACTCAAGGGTGTACTCACTCTCAAGCAGGTCACATTGGCAGGGATCGGGGTATCCGGGCTCTCTGCTCTCTGGTTTGGTCCTGCTTGGTCTTATGCAGGAGGGCTGACATGCTCTGCCAGCCCAGTGCTGCTGCAGCCGCCAGGTTAGGAAGTCCAGCTGCAGCTGGAGATTGGGGTGCCGGTCCAGATGCCTTCTGGGAAGTCCTAGGGGCTCTCCACTGTGCTCTCCAAGCCTGGGAGGCCCAGCGCCTGGTGTGCCTAGCTTGTGTGGCAGGTCTGCTGGGCTTTGGTGGGTATAAAGCGTATTATCTGTTACTGAGGGTTTGGGCGGGCCGTACAGTCAGTGGCTGAGAGACCCTGTGGAGCTAGTATGGCGGCCAGCAGACCTGGGACCCAGGGAGGATGGTGCTATGGGTCTGGGACTCCAAGACTGGTACAGCTGGCAGTTGCTGCTAGGGGGCTAGGAGCTCCGCCTCAGCCGCTACAGACCCCAGGCAGTGAGCTCTGAGCTGAGAATCTCGTGAGCTGGCTGTGCCAAGGAGGAGGGAGGTCTGAGAAAAGGGAGTGCCAGGAGATCAAAGGATGGTTTCTATCCTTCCCCAAACAAGTCCACGGGTGACCCGAGACCAAAGTTCTCATCTCATGCGATGTTCCCTGTTGTTTAGAAAGCCTCACTGTCGTGTTCCTGGGTTCAGAGGTCCTTCCACTCACCCACTCAGGCATTCAGCTCTTCTGCAGCTCAGAAACTACGTGTTGGTTGCCATCTTGGCTCCGCCCCCCAACTTTTCCTTTTTTTAATTTACAGCTCTCAGTATTTTCCATTGGTGGGGGTGGGGGATACCAAGAGGAGAACAAGCAGAGGTACAGTAAATGAAAAGAGACTAAATGCTACCTGAAGACGACTAGACCCTTTCCTTTCACATCTCCAAATCCTTCCCCCGAGGGGTTCTCTTCACTCAGTTAATGATGCTTTCAAAACTAACTCTTCCGCTTCTTGCTGCTGCTAGCTTCGTCTAGTTTGCTGTGAATGCCTCCCTTGACACATTCCTTCTTCCAACCAGCCCCCTTGCTGAATCGTTACCACACCAAACTCTCATGCCTTCCTCCTCTTGGTACCTGCTCCTACCTCCTTTCGTGGCATTCTTTGTTGCTTCTTCATGTTTGCTCGCCACCCACCAGCTGGAATGCCTCTGCTCTCTCTCATGAGCAGCCACTCATTCAAGACCTCTTCATGGAGAGAGACTGCACTTTCCATTGTCTCTTTTCATGGTTCAGATAAAACGTACCTGCTCGGTCAGTCCACAGGCAGCATGTGCTGCTCTTTGCCGTGTCCCTGCACAGCCCCTACACTCAGGCATCAGTCGCCAGTGCTGGCCTCAGTGCCCAGCCTGGAGCATATGCTCAATATAAAGAACGCCTAGTGGAATTTGTTGGTTGTTATGTTCTTCTGACTTAGTTGAACTCAGTGGTTGGAAACTTAGGTTAACATCTTCCGGTAGTATTAATCTCTATTTACTTAGTATATATGTTTTTTGTTTGTTTGTTTCTCCCCTCCTGTTTTTAATGTTCATCATTCTGATTCCCCCTCTTCATCACCTCTTACACTTTCCTGTCATTTGTTGCTTCTTCACTTCCTGATTTTTTACTTTCTTGTCGTTTTCGTTTTCTCACTTCAGTGTTCTCCTCAGTCACATTGCCCTCACCCCTTCGCTCTTCTTGTTCCCTACTTCATTTGCACTCCTTTTGTGAGCTGAGCGATCCCCATTCTGCCTTGAAATTCTGATTTTTTTTACTACATTTTTAAAAATTTTTTTATTGATTACACTTTATTCACTTCGATACAGAAATTGAGGTACATCTACACAATGGAATATTACTCAGCAATAAAAAAAACAAGGAAATCATGAAATTTGCAGGTAAATGGTGGGAACTAGAAAGATCATCCTGAGTGAGGTATCCCAGAAGCAGAAAGACACACAGGGTATATACTCACTCATATAGACATATAATATAGGATAAACCTACTAAAATCTGTACACCTAAAGAAGCTAATCAAGAGGGAGGACCCTGGCTAAAATGCTCAATCCCCATCCAGAAAGTTACTGGTATTCTTGCCTGGCACATGAATTCAACAAAAATGTGAACCAATTGTGGCTTTTTTTTTTTTTTCTAAACTTGTTTTTTTTTTCTTTAATATTTTCTTGTAAGAGGAATAAGAGATATCTATAAAATTAAATAGGCCACAAGAAAAAAAGAACTATAACATTTTAATGAATACCTCCTATGCCCAGATTTTATGCTAGTTCCTTTGGCTTCCTGCCCATATCTCATTTTATAGCAAGTAAAGATTGCTAAGTTAAGTAACATTTCATTGCTGGAAATATTATGTATTGAAAAAATATTTTATTCTTGGGTTGTAACTCTTGGGTTGTTATCAGTCATACTTAATGCAAAATATTCAGTTGTGTAAACCTAGTATTAGTAAAAAGATTAAACAAAGGCATCTTATTTTCACCCATGTAAATGTGTCATTGAACATGTAATTAGTGAGGTTGTAGCTAGAAGAAATGTTAGCAGCATTTGTAGCTGATAAATTGACATGACATAGTCACACTCATCTGTAAGCCAAGAATAACTCCTAAGAAAATTCAGTGTGTGCTTTGTGTGTGTTTTGTTTGTTTGTTTTGTTTTGTTTGTTTCCAGAAAGAGTTTCTTTGTGTAGCCTTGGCTGTCCTAGAACTAGCTTTTTTTTTTTTTTTTTTTTTTTTTTGAGACAGGGTTTTTCTGTGTAGTCTTGGCTGTCCCGACTCACTTTGTAGACCAAGCTGGCCTCGAACTCACAGAGATCTGTCTGCCTCTGACTCCAAGTGCTGGGATTAAAGGTATACACCACGACAGCCACCTGGCTGTGGGTTTTAAAATAGAGGTTTCCAAGTCAGTCAATATGCATCATAAAATGAGAGATTATTAATACGTGGTTTTTAATATATGTATAATTATTACTGAAAGATTTTTTACATTTTACATATAGTGTAGTATATAGTAAGTGTGTAATGTATAATTATTGAAGATGTATATTATATTCATTAATTAACTAGTTATTATTATATCTGGCTAGTTTAGTCTCGAACTTTCAATATTGTAGGCTTGCCTACTATTTAAATCCATGCATGCCAGGCATGAACACTTCTTGGTCCATGGACACTTAACACCGTGTAAGCCTTTAAGCTGCACTAACTTACCACACAACAGTAGAAAACCTAACTCACAAAGTGATATGCTTTACACCGTGCTATTCTCCATTATTCTGTGTTACCAACTGGGCTTGCTAAGTCTGCTTTCTTAGGACTGAATCGGCATGAAGCTTAGGTTTATAGGCTCCTTTTATATTTGTTTATTCCAGGCTCCGGAGAATTGCCCTTGGTAGGCATATTTTAATAATCCATGTAGATCCCAGAAGGGGAAATACTATCTGTGAAAGGCCTGGCCTTGAGCTCATGCATCTTTGTTCTCGACTCTTCAACAGTGTGGGGAACTAGAAGATACGATCTTCCCTTTATTGTTGAGACACTAAAACCTAAAACACTGTGTGAAATAATTTTACCTCAAATCATCTCCTAGGATCGTGGAGGACAAATTCAGCCCGACATTTATGACTGAGATTGTACCTTTTGGAAATTTCCCCACGACAGCTTAGTCAGGTTTTACCTGAAACCTCGAGACAAACTTAGGCTCCTGCTTCATAATCTCTACGTACTAAACTCTGTTGTTCCCACAGATGTGGTCACAGCATTTGCTGCATTCATTCATTTCCTTGGAAGGGTAGAGTAACAGTCCAGCTGGAGAAAGAAGATGCCCTTCAGCAACTAGAGCCACTGATTCCTTTAGTGAGCATGAGCCAGGGCAGAATGTACTAAGTGAGAAGTAAATGCAGTCACCTTTGAACAAAGCAGTGACTGAGAAGTGTCCATAAGTGAGCTGGAAGAAAAATGGCAGTGGGAAGTCTTTGAGGGAACAAAACAGGATTCTGTCGGTTGATAGTAGACTGAGGGCCACAGACATAAAAATGTTTAACACTGTGAATTCTTAAGAGATCATGTATTATTCATTTGGTTTCTATGAGAAAACTATACATACAGTCAGCATAAATTTGTTGAATTGATTTAAACTGGAGTATAGCGGCTTCCTAAGGATTTTACCATTTGTTCCTAAGCATCCTTTGCAATTTGGGGTTTGAGTTTCCCCCTCTGCTCTGAAGGTATCACAGTCAAGACTGGTTTGTCTGAAATAAGGCTCCCTCCCTCTCTCTGTTCTTCTGAGATCAAAGGCTATTTCATCTGATGAATCTTGACAGTTGTCTGAACTTGTCTCCTGCTATCCTTAATGTCTACAAAACAGACTCACTGGTTGTTATGCTTTTGGAAAATACGTCTTATAAATAAGAAAACGAAATAATTGAGAAAGCAAGTTCTCAAGACCTCCCCTGTTGCCTGGTTCTGTAGGGCAGCTGACGTTTGAGGTAGCTAACTCTTTGTCAGAACATTGTATCTTGGAACATCCCCCACCTCTTCCGCTGAGATGCTCGTAAGCCAAAAATGCCTCTAGACAGCCAGTATCTTCTAGAGGTCAAAACTGCTTCGGGCTGAGAGCCGCTTAGCCAATGTATCTGTGAGGTCTCCAACTCAGCCAGCTTTTCATTGACAATTGCACAGTAATTTCAAATGCAAGATGTTCTGTTTTATGAAGACCTTAACAATTCCTTTGGTCTCGAGTACCATGCCCTCCTGAAGCCTTGTCCTCAAGGATTTGTACTTTACATACTGTAATTGCTTCTTTCATAGATCCTTCTGCCTGTTTGTTCTCCAAATCTTCTCTGTCCACACCCTCTTAAGAATGGAGAACCACCACCAGTAAACACTATCTCCTGACCCAGCCTGAAATATCAGCCTTACCTACCAGCTGCAAAGTCTGTGAAGTGCATCAGGTTTGACAGCACACATGCTCCAAGTTCTAAATATCACCCGCATCTTTTTTAAGTATCTGTACAGTCTTCCTTTTGGACTTGAGGATCAAGAATTTAAGAAACAACAGACCAAACCTGATTATAAGTACCTGAAACACTTGCTGATTTACCAGCTGGGGAAGAAGCATGGTGAGGGTGGGTGGGAAGAGCCAGCATTCTATATATCAGACATTTGACACCCAAACTATAAAAGGGCAAGGTTGCTCTTAAATTTCCCCCACAGACTGGGATTCTCTTACTCCTGCAGGCGTCTGAAGAAAGGAGCAAGCAGATCAAACAGGCAAGATTAGATCTGCAGGGCCTGCAGTTAAGCCCCTGTCTCCCTTTGCCCACGCCTAGAACCAAGAGTCTCCTGGGCATCCTGGAAGCTTTCCACACGCTTAGTTGGGAATCTAATGTTGGAATGGAAGAAACTTAGAGTTTGTGACCTATAGTAAACAAGAATACTGAAGATGGCCTTCTTATGAAGAAAGGAGGTTAAATCTGAGATTTTTGGTCTTTCCTTAAGGATACCAAGGATGGGAGATACATGCTCTTTGTAGAATTAGAGCATTGTGGGAAGCAATATCAGATACCACTTAGATCCTTGTCTCTTGGAGATACTTAACGGCAAGTTTTTTGTTTGTTCTCTTACCAAGATTCTGCATCCTCCCTAACATCTTTATTAACTGTGAATAGGAGGGGGAAATAAATTATCATTTCCTTTAGGCACCCAAACTTTCATGTTGATGATTAGAGAAAAATTACCACCTGAAAACGACCCGAAGGCTTCACATTCTGACTCATGTACACCTCAGCTGCCACCCTGAGAAGTAGACGTTTTTGTGACAGGTTTTACATGGAATTGTTTCGCAGTAAAGCTAGCTTCCATGGTTGGAAGTCTTTAGAATAGGATTAAATCCCCGACATGTGATTTGGGGGCCATCTGGCTTCTGCAGGATTCTGCCTCCAGGACTGGCACACGTGAAGGCTGCGGTACATCTGTACCCATCCTATCCCTGTGCTGTAAAATTGCAGGTTGGGCCATGTTCTTCCATTTGTTGAGGCTTGCGATGGTGGAGTCCTAGTTTTTGGAGGTTTTTTCTGTCTTGGCCCAAAGTATCTAAGTGTCCCAGACAAGGTAGTAAATCTTTACCAACAGAGACTCTTTCCTTGCTCTTTTTTTCTCTTTCTCCCTCCTTCTGGCTGCCTCCCACCTGGATTTCTTACTTTCTCTCTCAGTGCCTCATGTAGTGCCAGGTATTTAATAGATGATAGACCAGCTACGAGAGACCTTAGCGTGATTAAAGAGCTTCAGTGTCACTCATACAGTCACCCTTCAATCTGCTGTGTGATAATCACTTCATGTATGCACAGGTTAAGACTTGAAGGTCATTTTGCAAATGTTTTGAATGAATTTACTTGATTTTGGTTTAACATCATTTTCTCTCTCTAAACAAAAACTTTGAGGGCACATAAATGACTTGGTTTTGCACATCTTATTTTTTGAATGGAAAGCTCCATTTGGAATCAAGAGGAAACTTGTTCTGAGCATAAGCTTACAGAGGAATTGTGTTGCCAGTTAAAGCTTTAAGAATAACAGAATATAGAAAGAATTCTGGTCTTGGCAATCCAAGAGCACTGAAATCACTTTTTCAAGCAGTGGAGAAACAGGCTCAATTTCTGATATATTGTATATATGTACCTGTGTATACATGTGTGTTGTACATGGGAGAGGGCGTGTGCCAGGGGTCAGCCTCTGGTGTCATTCCTCCTCAGGTGCCATCTACTTTGTTCTTTGAGACACTTCTCAGGGACAAACAAAGAAACTCAGGGTCCCCCAGCTTCGGGTTCTGAGCACTGGGGTCACAGGCACTACACCCAGCTTTTAACAAGAGTCCAGGAAGTTGAACTCAAGTCCTCATGATTATACAGCAAGTATCATGCTACTGACCCATTTCCCTAGCTCAGCTTCTTACTTAGTTTATCCTTAACTCACTTCCAAACATCTCTTGAAACCTGTTTTGTCCCTGTCTAGCATTAACAATTGTTCTATTGTCATTTGTTGCCTTCTTAAGACAATTTTTTTTTTAAGTTGCTTTTAGGCGTACAAATACAACACTTGTTGGGGCCAGTCTGAAGTAACCTTTTTGAGGACTGGCTTGATCTCATTTTCAGCCTCTTTTACACTGTATTTCTGGAGTAAAATCTTTTCACCAATCTATTACACACAAATTAATGTAGCTGCCTCATCCTCCCTGCTGGCGCTGGTGCTTTTCCTTCTCCTCTTCCTCCTCCTCAAATTTTCTCACATTTCTTTACTTATTGACTTAGTGTGTATGTGTGTGCACTGCATGCATGTGCAGCCATGCCATGGAACAGATGTGGGGGTCTGAGGACACCTGCTGGCTTCCCCTTCTGTGGCCTGTGCTCCACAGGTGTGTTGAACAGAAAGCCTGGGCAGTGGCAGGGCCCGCCTGCTTGGGTAGCTTTCCTCTGGAGTCATGGTCCACTACCTGTTGCTTATTGTCTGGGTCTCTGGAAGGATATAAAGGGGTTTTTGTTTGTTTATTTGTTCGTTTTGCTTATTTAATTAGCAATTCTTTCATGGGCGGAAGTAGAAGTTTTGAAATACTCATTCCTGGAAAGTGCTCACGGGAGGCTTTTTGACCATTTCCACATAGTTTATATTTATTAAAACAGTTACATTTCCGTCGAGTGAGTGTGGTTTTATGGTTAAACCCTCCCAAGCCTTGCAAATGACAGGATCTTTTCTCTGTGAAGGTTCTTTCCTGTGGAGATGTGGTTCGTGTGAAGATCCTTGGGATTTTGGCACTTATCGATCAGGATGAAACAGATTGGAAAGTAATTGCTATCAATGTGAATGATCCTGACGCTGAAAAACTTAATGGTAAGTCTGGGCCTTTCCAGAAAAAAGAAGTAAGTCAGTATGTCATGGGATTCATAGAACTGAAAAGGGACACATGTAAGACACAATTTGTATATTTAGATGTTAAACAGAGTTTTAAAACTCTTTTTCTATGTACCACAGAGGTTAGTCTAATTCATTTTTTTGTATGAGTTGTATCGTATTGCTAGAAGGAAAAAAGAAAAAGAAAATTGGAGACAGACAAATGAGCCTCTGTATGGGATACACAGAAATTTGTTTTGCATGTTTCTGTCTACTGCTTTTCCCTTCCTTTCCTTCCATCTTCCTATCTCATCACTTCCTCATCCTTTGTTCTTTTGAGTAGCTGCTTTTGTTCTTTAAGCAGTGTATTTATATGGCTAGTTCTTAATTTGTGTATTTTCTTTATTGACTGGACTTGGCACTTAGAAAGACAGGGACTTTCTAAACATTTCCCAATTCTTCTCTGTTTCTTTTTTTAATATTTTATGTTTCTTCCTAAATTATTCTAATTTAAGTCTTAAGCTCACACCTCAAGCTGTATTCACACTGAGGAACTCTTTCCTCAGGAGTTGTAAACAGCCGTCTACTCCCTCCTTCCAAGGTACCAGGGACAAACTTAAGCACAGTCCGCCGAAGTCCACCTTGGGAAGCAGTGTCTGTCCGGCTTCCTTCAGCATTGGTGAGGGCAATCTGCAGCAGTGTGGGTGTCGTCAAAGCAGCCACACCATCAGAAAGCCATCCCGGCATGGGTGATGACTTTCATATGGATGGACTGCCCCTCCAGAAACGTTCAGCAGTCTCTAGCACCTCTCGAGACTGCAAGGGTTTGAACTTTTGTTTTTAGCTTGTCCTTAAAACATGTAGTACAGTGACTTGAAATATAAATTATCACATGGAGTTGAAATTACTGTCACAAAGAGGAAGTGGTTTTGTAGCAATTTAAATATTGTCACCTGTTATTTTCAGCATTTTGTTTTTCTTTCTTTTTTTTATTCTTAGAGAATTTCTTCCATGAACACATGATCAAATCCCCTTTCTACCTGTTTGCCACTCCTGCCCTTACTAGCTTCCCTCCCAACTTCATATCCTCTTTTGTTGTTGTTGTTTTAAATAAAAGTTCATGAAGTATGATTAGGGCCAAGCATGTGGAGGTAGCTAAGGGGCCATCAGCTGAAGTCTGGTGTGACTGACGGCCACACTCCCAAGGAAGAATAGATGACTCTCTCTCCAAGCAGCCATTCACTGAGGGTAGCTGCTCAGCAGGAGGCGGAGCCTCCAGAGCTCCCTCTCCCACATGTGCTGAAATCCTGGCTGGCTTACCTCGCAGATCCTGTGAAGGTCTTCTGCCACAGAGCCGTGTAAGCTCATGTGTGTCATCTTCAGAAGACAGCATTTCACAGCACCCCTCCCCATCTGCTAGCTTTTATATTCTACTTCCCCACCCTCGGTGTTTCTTGAGACTTGGTGGAGGGTAGGTAGAGGTGGTCGTTCATAGCGAAGGCCCTTTTAGGGCTAGACACTCATAGTCACTTATTCTCCGCACTCTGACCAATTGTGAGCCTCTGCATTGACTGCTGCCTCATGCACAGAAATGCTTTTCTGGACAGCCAAGGTTGAGAGCAGCCCATGTGTTTGGATATAGATAGAAATATTTAGAAGGTAGCTTGATAATAGGACCATTTAGGAAAACAACAATAGCAGGTTCCTCAGGGCCTATGACCTCCCAAGTCATGGACTTTTACGAAAGTACCAGGTAGGAAATTTCCTCCTGTGGAACACAATTCAAATCTAATCAGAAAGTAGCTGCTTACCAGGAACAGTTAGGCCACTGTTAGAGTAGTGAACATATCTTGCCAAGCATGTCAGTATTGAGCTTGCAAGGTTTGGGGCTAAATAAGACCACAGATGTATTCTCTTCTCCTGGCAGCCTGCGTAGCACACTCTGGCACTATGAAAGCTAGCCAGGAAGGAGGGAGCTTCCTGCTGGCTTGGTACTTATCATATTCCTGCAGCCAAAGTTTGTGGTTTCTTCAGCAACCGAGTCTTGTCCTATATAGTTATGGTGGGTAACCAAAGGCCCTGGAAATAACCTGTGTTGTCTTGAAAGCCTCTGGGGCCACCCTGAGCTATAACTCATAGTGGGAGTGCGCCTTTCACCAAGATTTTTATTTAATAACCATGCTTTCTGCAAGTAGCCATTGTTCACCTATGCTGGTATTCACTTTTTTTTTTTTTTTTTTTTTTTTTTTTTTTAGTTAGATTTTAAATTAGCTCACTTTCTGGTGGGTTTCCCTAAGGCTTTTTCATAGATCCTTACTTAGTTTTGGCTAACCCACTGGTTACTTTTCTCCCCCACCACACTGCCTCCATCCCCACTTAACCTGTAACACCTAGTATCCTCCCCCTCTTCTTCCACACCTCACATATTCAACCCTCCCTCTCATTATGTTTTGTTGAGTGGAGAGATAGTGGGTTTCCACAGGCTTTTTCATATACTCCTGCTTTAAGTTAATCATTCCATTTCTCCTATCCTCCTGAGTTCTTCCCTTCTTAAGCCTTTCTGCCCTCAGCATTCTACCTCACTACTTTAATTTTATCTATTATGTACTATCACCCCTGAAACATAATCCCCCCAAACACACACAATGGCCCCTTTCTAGTTTTCTGACTTCCCCTTATGCTCCAAGTTGAAACACACAAAACAAAAGCTTAGAAGCCAGGGTCTCCACTTAAGTGACTTTGTGTTCTGGTCTGGGAATTTGACTATATATTTTCCAGTTCTACTCATTCACATTGCATAGTTCATGATACTACTTTTCTTTCCAACTGAGTAATGTTCCGTTGTGTATAGGTACCTCATTTTCTTATCCACTCATCGAATGATGGGCATCTGTTTCCTTGCAACTGTGCATAGATGAGCAATGAACGTGTGTGCATAAATGTCCGTGCAGTAGGGTATAGAGTCCATTGGGTAAGTGCCCAGTAGTATTTATGCCCAGCTGGGTCATACTGTAGTAGCAAGTTCCATTGCTAGTTTGTTGAGAAGCATCCAGTCTGATTTCAAGGTAGTGGTTTACACTCTCACTGGCAGTGTATCGGAACTGCCCCTGCTAGGTCCACAACAGCATTGTTGTCATTTGTATTCCTGATAATGGCCATTTGAGTAGGTTGAGATGGACTCTTGACGTACTTTTAATCTGCATTTCTCTGCTGGCTAAGGATGTTGAACACCTTTTAAAAAGTCTTTTCTAGCCATGTGTAGTTCTTCTATTGAGAACTTTCTGTTCAGATCCACAGCCCATTCTTTTTAAATTGGATTTTTTTTTTAGGTATTTGCATATTCTAGACACCAATCTTCTGTCCAGTGTGAAGGTGTCAGGGATTTTCTCCCATCCTTTGGGGTGCCTCTTCGCTCTATCGACAGTTCTCCTCACTATACAGAAGCTTTTTAGTTCCATGAGACCTCATGTTGTTGATTTGTAGTATTATTTCCTGTGCTTCCAGAGTCCCTATTCACAAAGCCCTCAGCAGTGCCTGGAAGTTAAAGTATACTTCCTACTTTTCCTCTAGTGTTTTCAGACTTTCATGTATTAGTTACTTTTCTTTTGCTAAAGCACCATGACTAGGGCAAGATACAGAAGCAGTTTATTTTGGCTTACAGTTCCAGAGGGATAGGAGTCCATCATGATGGGGAGACATGGCAGCAGGTAGCAGGCCCTAGCCAGCAGGCATGGTGGCAGGAAGAGGAAGCACATTCAGCTTCCTCTTCAAAAGCAAGCATGAAAGAAATAACTAGAAGTAGCAAGAGCCTTTTGATCTCAAAGCCACCCCAATGACATACTTCCTCCAGCAAGGTTGAAATCAGCTATGGCGTTACCTTCTGTAGTATTTCATTTTGTCCAGGCTTGCTTTGATTGCCCTTAGTCTTTTGGAACTTTTTGGAATTTTTAATAAACAAAAATAAAAGGAAAGTTTGGTTTTTGTTTTTTTTTTAAGTTTGTGAAGGACAGTTATCTGGAAGCTTTTATAAATCTCCTACAATGTTCTCTACCTACCAAGGCAGAGGCAGAGAGCTGATAGAAGCAGTCATTGCAGGTCAGGCAAGGTGGTAACTTAAAGGAACCCAGTCACAGAGTTGCCTTTGAAGACTGTACTAGCTGCAGGTTCAGTGGGTTACATCAAACCGGGGCATCACAGCACATAAGGACCTTGGGCTCTGGGGGTTGTGTGCTGTCCTGTGGTATGCTCACCCATTTGTCTGATGATGGGTCAGTGGCTATTATGTCCCATCTTCTATATAACCAACGTGAGGGGTTCTGCATTCTTGGTTCTAGTGTCTGAGAAGTTTGTGGGCCTGCTTTCTCTGTATGGTTTCTTGGTGGGAAGTGCTGGGAGTTTTATCCGGCTTTTACATGAGTTCTAAGGCTCTGTACTAAAGTCCTCATGTTTGTGTGTTGGATACTTTACATACTAAGCCATCAATGTAGTTTTAATTTGCACTTATTTCCCTGATGGCTAAGGATATTGGTCGTTTTTCATATATTTATTGGCCAGGCTTGCATCCTCTTTGGAGAACTGTCTGATACCATTTTGTGTGTTTCTGATTTACTGTGATAAGCTCACAAGTGGTACATTATTAAAAAAAAATGTTTCTTTTGCAGTTTTTAAAACTTAAAATATAATTATGCCATTTCCTACCCTCGAACCTTTCATAACACTGCCGCTCACTCTCAAATTCATGGCTTCTTTTTCTTTAATTATTATTACTGTACACATGCATAAATATATAACTAACACCTTTGGGGCTCTTTAGTCTTACTTGTATTATTCCAGGACTGACTAGTAAGTAGCACTTTTTTTAATTGGTTAGGTTTTATTTTCTTAATTTTTAATTGGCATAGCATAATTTTATGCTTTTATGGATGTGATTAGATTCTTTTTCTTTTTTAATGTAATTTTTTATTTATGAGAATTTATTCACTTTGTATCCCAGCTGTAGTCGCCACCCTCAGCTCCTCCCAATTCTTCCCTCTTTCCCTCCCTCATATCCTCCCATGCCCCCTCCCCAGTCCACTGATAAAGGAGGACCTCCTCTACTTCCATCTGACCCTAGCCTATCAGGTCTCATCAGGACTTAAACCAATCCCACTGAAATCAGGGACAAGGCAAGGCTGCCCACTCTCTCTATATCTCTTCAACATAGTTCTTGAGCAATAAGACAATTAAAGGAGATCAAGGGGATTCCAATCAGAAAGAAGTTAAAGTATCACTTTTTGCAGATGATATAGTAGTATCATGAGTGACCCCAAAAATTCTACCAGGAAACTCCTACAGCTGATAAATAACTTCAGCAAAGTGGCTGAATACAAAATTAACTTAAAAAAAAAAAAAATCAGTAGCCCTCCTGTATACAGAAGACAGATGGGCTGAGAAAGAAATTAGGGAAACAACACCCTTCACAATAGCCACAAAGGACATAAAGTACCTTGGTATGACTCTAACCAAGCACGTAAGTGATACTTTTTACTGGTGTAAGTCAGTTACCATTCTAAGCCTTGTGCTGGGTGCTGGATAGGCACTGGTGGACTCCCTGCAGGAGAATGATGAATGATGCCTTAGCCCTGGCTCTTGCAGTGAATCCAGGTGCTGCGTTGTAACATGGTTTCACTTGGGCCAAGAAGCAGCCTGAAAGCTGTTGTTCCATACAACACAGAAAAAGCAGGGCACAACCTGACCTTACGTGTTTACCTACACATCTCTTACTATATTCATATAGGCATACTTGTGGGTTTTTCAAGGACATTTTTGAGTTACTTAGTTTGTAATGAAATGGCTTCTTTTATTTTCCCCTATTGAAAGCACATGCAGACTTAGGTAAGTTCTAGTGTCCCACTTTGTGTTTCTAGCTTTTAGCTTTGACGTGACTGAACTGAAACGGGCCATTATGTGGGAGAACACGTGTTTCACGTAGCAAAATCTCTAGTTCCTGCCTGGTCTCCTCTAATCTTAGCATTATTCGCTGGGCATAGTACTTTACACCATAAACCCAACACTTGCAAGGTTGAAACAGGAGGATCACTGTAGCTGGACTTTTGACGTTTTTTTTTTTTGTTTTTTTTTTTTACTTTTGGGTTCTTTTTCCTATTTCCCTACACCACTCCTATCCTTTCCAGCTCCCAACACTAGGTAGGAGAGAAAGGTCAGAGGGGAAAGGGAGCTTCAATATCATTAGACTACTTCCTGCTGATTAGGGGCACATTTGATCTTCATAGTCAGGTTATCCCTAACTGGCAATGTAGCAACCAGCAAAAAACAGCAACAGGAGCAAAGAGCAGTCAGCAACCACAGCAGCAAGGGAAGCAGCAAGGGAAGCAGCAGCGGAAGCAGCAGCAGCAGCCCCAGCAGCCGTCCTTCTCGGGGCTCTTGCATTTATCGACCCTCTGAAAAGTTCCCAGAATTCCAAACTTAAACTATCTTCAGCTGGCAAAATCATGCTCCTGCCAGAGCATGAAGCAAATCATAGCTGCTATGGATAAGAAAAACCTCATATCCCACACCTGGGATTAAAACAAAAACATACTCACATAACATATCTAGGTTTAAAACAAATTCTCACTACAGATCACCACATGTAGTTTCAACATGGACTACACAGTGAGAACCTGTCTCAAAACATTTAAAAAATCAACATTACTGCCAAGTTTCACATTTGCAACTATATTGGACAAAGTGAAATCTTTTAAAAGCTAAATAATGTTTGAAATAAAATACCCTGTAATCTCTGTTAGAAAATTGGCTTTTATTATTATTATTATTCCCTTTGGTTCATTAACACTTAGGGAGCACTGAGACCATTTAATCAACTGTAATTAGTGTCTAGTCCTTAATGCTTCCTAATGGTACCCTAATGGCCTGAAAGAGTTAATAAGACTGCCCTGAAGATGACTGGGCCATTAAAGATAATAGCTCGGGGTTAAGAAATAACCAAGTCCAGAGCGTTTTTAAGAAGATTGAAGTTTCGGGGGCGCCTGTCATTCTTCTCTGGGGTTGACTAACTTCGTGGAGAACTCAATAGAGCAGGTAATGGGGGTCTCCAAACTTGGCAGCTTGCACATTTCTTCTGCTTCTGTCTTTAACTAAGTGAAAACTGCTGTCTTTTTGTCCTATACCAACTTTTGCCTGTGAGGTGATTTTCTACTTTTAAAAAAGAAAAGCTTAAAAACCCAAAGCTTAACATCAGAACAATTGCATTGATTTTAGCACATTCTGGATGAGTAGGTTACAAGAGCTGAGCAATGAGGAACTTCTTGTACATTAGGAAGTTGGAACCTTTTCAAAGGCCAACATCAAATTGTCCTAAAGTTACCCAGAGTTTCTAAGTGTTTCAAATGTGTAGAATTTGAACATACAATTAGGAAAATTTAAACATCAAATAAACTTCATAGGTTCTTTTATTGTCTTTCAGAACAGGAATGAACACGTGGAAAGTGTGTGTGTTTGGCTGTAATTTTACCTTCTATGTACATGTCTAGTGCCCCTACCATTTTAAAAAATAATCAAATTAATGTGTGTTTGATTTTCCTCTTCTGCTGTGGACAATCAGAAGCAGCCCCATATCCCATACCTGGGATATAGCAAGCATAATTTAGAACATAATTTAACATTGTCCTTGGAAACCAAAATAAAAGGAGGACTGGAGGTGGGGAGAGGATTTAGCAAGGCAGAATGTCCCTGCTAAGTGTTGCAGCCTGAGGCCGAGTGTTGCCTCCTTCCCTGTACTGTTGGAAGACACTGGAGTGCTCTCTTGGGCACAGCTCTTCACTGTGGTATTCCTAGAGCCCTAGAGTGTGCCAGGCACTTCTTTTGTAGTTATCTGCTTTATCATCACACAACTACAAATGAGGTGTGCTTGCCCCCACCCCCTTATTTTTTTCAGATGAGGAAACTGAGATGCATGGGGAGGGAATACTTATTAACTCAAACAAAATAAAGCATCAGCCATTCAAATTCAGTCTCATTCCAGACCCCAGGAGCTTCACCACTGAACCTCCTTGCTCTTCTAAAGTATCGTGAGTTGGTCAAGTGAGTCTGTAACTTTGGGGGTGTGGTGACCATTTTCCCTAAGGCAGTAATGAACTGGTGATAATTAGAAGTCTGCTAGAGAGGTAGCTCTTTTGATGTCTGTCCTTTGATTTCATTAATGGTTTAAGGCTTGGGTATGTGGAAAGAGGGTGTGGTGCATTATCTTTAGGAACTAATTACTGGGAGTCTAAGTCGATGCTGGTTTTTTGAACCTTGACCCCTGTAACTTTTAGGGCTGTAGTCATATTCCTATTATGCTGTAACATGGGCGAGGGCTAAGTTAAAAAAATGTTCCCATTTGCTTGGAAAAGTCGTATGTCCTCAAAACCCTGCATACAGCCTTTCTGCAGTTGAGTTGTGGTTGCCCTCTTACCCATTGACCCCAGGTTTCCCAGTCCCTTGCCTGGCAATACCTTCCACCTGCCTTTCCTCTGTAAGCAAACGGCTGTCTTCAGTGTCATTGCTAAAGGGAAGTTTATCAGAATTATTAGCAGTATATCAATTACACACATTGATGGTATTTGCTGCGGTGTTTTCATACCTGTACACATTTCGGAATTACAGCTTGAAGACCGATTTCTTGGGAACACAAACACACTTTTTATCTGTCCGAAGAAAACTCTTGTGAGACTGGTTCAGGGCCAGCCCCAGCACCACATCTGTCTACCCTGTAGGCACTCTGAAATATGCTTCAAATAAGATTACATTAGAAAAGTATTTAAACTTCTTTATACAAGGCAATAGTATGGTTTTCATGGGAGGGTGTCATGCAAAGTTTATTAACTAGTAATGAATATTTATATTCTTAGAAAAAAAATCTGTTAACTATTTTTGAGATTGCTTTCTAATGTATGTAGAGTTATAGAGAGACAGGATAGTACTGATTTCCGTTTCCATGTGGTAAGTATATTTTGTAGTGTAGGTTTTGCCTCAGTAAGAGTAGAGTTTGTGGGGTAAGGAGGAAAGGGAGCACGGTGATGGCGCCTTGCCCCCGCCTGTGTGCATTAGACATGCGTATATAGAAAGGCCTGCAAACATGAAAGTCTTTGGCAGTCCAAGTCAGCGTGAACAGCCGAGGAAAGTCACTCTCTGGGTAGGAACCTCTCCTCCTGGTGCAGAAGGTGCGGTGGGCGTTAGGGAGTGAGTGCCTGGTGCTTTTACTCCTGGAGCAGCAGTAAAAGCCCACATGCTTGCCTCCCCTGGTTTTGTTTAGAGGTGCTGGTTACACACCTGTTTAGCTGCATTTGCTGGTGTCATTTCCCCACCTCTCTTTTGCATAACAGAAACAAAGAGATGGCACAGGTATTACCAGATTTTGTCTAAATATAAAAATTCCTCAGTGGGATACATGCCTTCTGGTGTTAGGGTTTGATGTGAATGATTCAGTTAAAGGCAGCAGGGTTTTTCCTTCTAATGTTGGTGTGATCCTGGGCCCTCTCAGTACGGTGAGGGATGGCAGTCTGTGGCTGCCTCTATTTATTGTCTGTATAGCATAAGTACTAAATTGCTTAATTTTTGAGATGGTACATGTAATGAGCCTCTAAGACAGCAAAGCTGTCAGGAGCAGAGTTAAGAGACATTTTTGGTGACAGTGACTGGGCAATGCCCCTCAGACATTGAGAGCTTGTAAGACAGCAGAGCTGTCAAGGATAGATAGGAAGATATTCATAATAATAGTAACTAAGAACGCTCTTAAGGCAGCTGACGTGTGTGTGTGTGTGTGTGTGTGTGTGCGCGTGTGTGAAAGAATGATCTCAGGTGCGGCAGGCCAGACTCTTTAATGAGTACGCTGAGGGACCACCACTAACCAGCCAATTCCTGAACGGCTGCTTGAAAAGCCCAGACCACTTAACAAACTGGTTCTGAAAGGACCACCTTATCAGACCGGCCCTGGAAGGCAGCTCCTGAGCAACCGCAGCTTCTTTTGCATCTGAGGCCTGGCTGGAGCACTCCAAGGCCTATCAAGTCATCAGAAGAAGAGTCAAAGGTCCAGCTGGAACTGAGAAGTTCCCCGGAGACAAAGTGTCCGAGCCCATACCTGCGGCCAAGTTGTATTCCCCATACGATATATAATGAGCTAGGCAACTTTTAGATATTTGTGTGATTTGTGTAATTAAAGCAGCATTCAAAAATCATTCTGGCATTGGCTCTTATCAATACCTTGCTGCCCTCTGTGGAGTCTCGGTTAAAGTCCTCCAGAATAATTAAGCACTCGTGACTTACATAAGGCAATGTGTATGTATTTTTAAAATGGACTTCTTGAGTGAAATTTAAAAGTACCTTCAAAATAGGTATTTTTTTATTCCAACAGGAAAAAAAAATAGTACTTGATTTTTGACATGTTTAATGATTATAGTTCTTTCTTTAGTGTCATGTATATTCACTTTGTTTTTATGTTTGTGACATTATAAAACTTTGTCAGCTACACATCATTGCTAAGTCACCAACCTACAATATATTACTGATTCTGTCATTTTTTTACATCAGATATATCTCGGATGTATTCTTGCTTTTGTGTTTCCTCAAACGTCAATATATTGCTTTTTGTTGTTGTTGTTGAGATGTTAACATTTCTCTGGTCTCAGCATCCTGAAACTAAAATTTACCTTCTGCATTGTTTATCAAACTGATTTTAGAGAGATCTTACTTTAAAACAAGGGTAGAAAACCTTCCCACTCTCGCTCTTTAAAAAAACATGCAAATTCTCTACCTTAGTAAACATCACCTGATGCTTTCTACTGTTTCCTGACATTTACTCTGTAAACTGGACTCCCCCCAACACCTGGCATATCCCACCTTCTACATGTGCCACGCTCTTTTATAGCTTGGTGGCTTTGCAGAAACATCTCTGTCACAAAATGTCCTTTGTCTACCAGGAAACACCTTATCTTTCAAGAGCCAGTCTAAAAGTCATCTGAGTGACTTTGATTCTATAAGGCAAACATAATCTTTCCTCCACAAACACTGTTTGTTTTTTTTTAATGCAGTTAAATGTTTGTTTTCCATGTTTGTAATTTGTTTCTGTGTCTCAACTGTAAACTCCTTGAAGAGTAGGACTCCCATTTTTCCTTTGTTTGGTTATTTGAGAAAGGATCTCGTATATCTCCTGCTAGATTCAAACTTTCGTTGTAGCCAAGGATGACCTTGAACTTCTGATCCTCTGGCTTCCACCTCCCCAAAGGGTAGGTCCATGGGTGTGCGCCACACCCAGTTAATGAGACACAAAACTCAGGGCTTGTACATGCTAGGTGAACACTGCTAACTGAACTGTGTCCCTAGCCCTTTCCGTATTGACATAGAGTCACTGCACTTGAAATACGGAGTTTGAGTTCTGACAACTGTGTAAGTTTATCCTCAGACCAAATGCTTCTGTTACCTACAAACTCCCCTGCCTGTGTACAGCCAGTGAGTCCTCTCTTCCTACCCTAAGCCCATAACAAACATGGCTTTCTAATATTCTCTAGAATTTGCATTGGTGTGGTCCAGTGTCCATGATCTATGGGGTGTCCTGTGGCATGAAACATGCCCTTTAAAGTGTAACTTTTTGCTCTTGTATGTGTCCTGGAGAACCGTAGGCTGGGCGGAGTAGCATGCCTCGTGCCGTCACTGGATAGAGCCCTGTGATACCACTACACCATGGTTTCCTCGGTGATCGGACATTGGATTTCCGGTTCGGAGTGGATGAGAACAGGAAGCTTTGGTGGGACTATATGCACGTGGTGCACACATAGGCAAACACTCATACATATAAAATAACGTAAAAATAATCTTTTGAGAAAAGAGTTCACTTTAGTGCATTAGCTTGACTTCTCTTATGTAAGGTGCTTTTCCCACGTCACTAGCTCAGCAGTCTGTGTGCACTGCAGATGTTAAGATTTTCTCTCTTGTATTACCAGCCCTAAATTGATGACAGATGTTTTTAGTAATCAGTTTTCTGGGATTTTTTCAGAATATTCAAAATTAATTTCACAGAAGCCCACACTTTTGTATTAATCTATTCACCTGCTTAAATAATATTTAGTTAAACCCATAACGATGGCCACAGATACCACTGCAGGATGCCTTGGGCATGAGGACATCTGATACTTGGCAAAGATAAAACCCAACTGAGGGTGGGAGAGGTGCATGCTTCCTTCTAGAGGGCCCCACCAGACTCCGCACAGACTAAGTCAGAATATTTTACACGGTGCAGTCCTTGTTAATTAGTTCAGTAAAGTGATAAGTAGTTCCGTTAAAAGGGCTTGGTTGGTGCAGGAGAGAAGCCACGATCTATTTAGCTTGATTTTGTAAATAACCTTCCAGGTTCCCTTGCTTCCTGTTGGAGTGGTCCATCCTACAATAAAAGGCGTAACTGTCTACATTATAAACTTTCATATAAAATCCTCAGAGTGGAGATGAACGGGTGCTAAAAACTTACTTTCCTTTAAAATATCCTAAATTACAAAAATGTATCTGACAGAGAGGGCCTACAGCTGGACAGCGCTGACGATTAGATGTTATGGGTGAGCACAGTGCCCCTGAGCCATACTCCTGACGTGACTACAGGAGACAGGAATGAGTGCTGCGAGTATTTTATCAGAGTAGACAAAGGCGTGTAAACACAGGTGCAGTTATTCCTAACACCCTTGGTGGGATGCTGTAACTATGCAACGAGATGAAACAGGTTAAGAATTCATCTCGTGGTTCTTACAGTGCTGCTCCTGTCACATTTGAGCAGACCTGGTAAGCTCTCTTCACTATAGTTTCCTTATGTTTAGCATAAATGTACTCTGTAAACAGTGAATCTGCTTACGATTTTAGGTGCAGTGTTTCCTGCTTTCAGAAAGGTACTTCGTTGACCTGTATTTCTGGTTGGAGACTTACTGAGGTTTCTAAAATTGAACGCTTCCCATTTTGTCTGAGTTTTGTGTTGTTTATGAAAAAGCAGCTGTTTTCCCTGGGGATGTAATTAGTTGAGAATTGGCAAGTTTAGCTTCTACTGGAGAGTTGTACTTGGATTTGGCATTATTAAATCTTTGGCATTTTTAATCATTGGTATCTTAAAGGTCCCTTCCATAAGTTCTGAGCAAAGAGCTTCCCCCGGCTGAAAAGGGTATTGGATAATTAGCTTCTTCTTTCTTTGAAATTGGTGATTTAAATCAAGATAATGAAACATATTTTATACAGTGGGATAAAGACCAGTGGATTGGGTGAGGTACAAGGATAGAGTCATCAATCAAAAATTATAAAGTATAAGAAATTATTTTGGAAATTAAAGTACATTTCTAGTTATTCAACTTGGTATACTAAACTATTTTCCCAAACAAATATGAGAACATTAAGTGGGAAAAACCTGGAATCAATCAATTTACAGAGCTATTTTATAAGAATGGGGAGTAGTATGTGTGTGTGTGTGTGTGTGTGTGTGTGTGTGTGTGTGTATACACACATGTATATACATTATATTACATCCCAATCATACCTCCTTCCTCCTCTCCTCCCATCTCCAACCTCCCACCCTTTTCACCCTGTCCTCCTCACCTGCTCAGAAAAGGGGAGCCCCCACTCCCCTCCCCAACCCACCTCAGCACATAAGGTCACCTCAGGCTTAAGCATATCCTCTTCCACTGAGGCCAGACAAGGCAGCCCAGCCAGGGAGTAGTGATTGAAAAACAGGCACAGAGTCCATGTCAAAGACAGCCCCTGCTCACCTTACTAGGAAACCCACATGAAGACTCAGCTGCCCATTGGCTACATATGTATGGGGGGTGGGTCCTCATTGTCCTTAGAGCTTCAGCCTCAGTGAGCCCAGATTAGTTGATTCTGTTGGTCTTCTTGTAGAGTTCTTCTTCCGTCCGGGTCCTTCTATCCTTCCCCCGACTCTTCCACCAGGCTCCTTGTGCTCCTCCTAATGTTTGGTTGTGAGTCTCAACATCTCCAATCCGTTGCTGGGTGGAGCCTCTCAGAGAACAGTATGCTAGGCTCCCATCTTCAAGCATAACCAAGTGTCATTAATAGTGGGCTCTCTCCCATGGAGTGGGTCTCAGGTTGGGCATGGCATTATTTGCACATTCCCTCATTCTCTGCTCTATCTTTATCCCTGCACATCTTGTAGGCAGGGTAAATTTCGGGTCAAAGTTTTTGTGGGTGGTTTGTGCCCCCTCCCTCCACTAGAAGTCTTGTCTGGCTAGAAGGTAGCCTCTTCAGTCTCAGCTAGAGTCACCCCCATATCCTCCCAGAAACCTATTCTAGTGCAAGTCTCCAGTTTGTCTTAGAGATGCCCCTGCCCTTGGTTTCCCTTCTCTCTCCAAGCACTCAGGCCTCCTGCCCCCATTCTCTCCGCATCTGACCCCCACCTTTATTTACCTCCTCCACCCCCTCTCTTACACTGTTCCCTGCTGGGCCCCAGGATTGTAGAGGTAGACAGTCGTCACCCCCCCCCCACTAACTGTAGGTCCAACTGGGACACAGCCAGCAGAGGAGAGTTGTGGGATATTCGCTGAGATCCAGTCTCCCCCCAACTTAGCACATCGGACATAGTTCTATTACTTGTAACCCACTCCCTCACGTCCTACATGTTGTTCCTTCCACCTTTTTCTGCTCCTGTCTGACTCCTTGGGACTCCTTCTCTCATTCTTTCTTTCACTTCCTTACCTCCTAACGACCACCCTGAGTCTGTCTGTGACAACCTCATATAGCCCTGTGAACTCCCAGACAGGAACTTGGTAAATATTTGTGGAATGGAGGAACTGTATTTTACATAGGGAATTAAAAGTCTACATGTGATGTGAGGCATGTCAACCATCGCCAGCATAGTTGGTGATGCTGTAAGCTGGACTAGCCCCTCCCTTCCACACATACTTCCTGGCCTCTGCACACCAGGACTGACTGTAGTGCTCAGTGTACATGATTTCTAACAAGGTGTTTCTGTTTCTTCCCTCACAGATATTGATGATGTTAAGAAGTTCAAGCCAGGCTACCTGGAGGCCACTCTCGATTGGTTGAGACTTTATAAGGTACCAGAAGGAAAGCCAGAAAACAAGTTTGCTTTCAATGGAGAATTCAAAAACAAGGTAAAGAGGAGAATCTGTATTTGAGTGTGTACCTCCTGGTGGCTCACTTAGATGACCTGGTGTGACCTGACCTCCCCTCTTATTTCCTTCCCTACTCCCTCTCCTACAAAGTGACTTTACTGATGTGTGTATTTACGGGCATTATGAGCTGATCTACATATAGCTCATCCCAGAAAGTGAAGGAATTCTGCAGTTACTTTAAACTTTGCAGATTGTGTAGGAAAGATGCTCCTTTTCTCTTTTTTTTCTTTTTTGCTTGAGGAGTCTACTTTCCCTTCATGTAACTCCATCCACGAGTCCCTTCTGTCTAAATTTTACCGTGCCTGACTGGAGTTGCTTAACAATTAAGAGAGCACTTGAATTACCTTCCCGGTAGAGGATTTTTTCCATTAGAATGCCACAAAGATTCCACAGAAAATGTTTCTAATCTAATATGACACAAATGGAGAAAATCAGCCAGAGAGCTGAAGTCTAAAACATGGAATGTTTTTTTCTAAAACTGTTACCACTAAATAAATTGCACACTCTTAACCAATTTCTAAGTGAGTACAGAAAGTATCTTCTATAAGTGAAACAAAGCATTTTATAAAAGCTTAAAGCTGACAGAAAGTGTTTCTTTGTAAGAACTGATCGATGGACTCAGTGTATTCTTGAAAGTCTCATTAAAAGAATCCTTAATGTCACAAGAGCTTTGTTTAGAGTTTTAAAATATAAAAGTTATTTTAGACTTGTCTTAAAAATGCAATGTTGGATACTTTTAAAATAAATTATTTCTATCTTTTCTCTCAAAATAATTTGCTATGTCCTTCATTTGGAACTATGTAAGTAACAGACACACATGTGCATATGCACGCACGCGCGCGCGCACACACACACACACACACATGCACACACATCTATATTGCCTCAAAGGCAGTGTTTCAAGTTGTGAATATACAGAGTCAGGTGTGTTCTGTGTTCTGGTGGCTTTGGACAAACATTGCTTCTTTTCTGTATGATGGCTGGGTCATTCTTGTAATGCCCATCAATTGATGTACTGCTTTTTATGATTGCCATTAAAACACAGAGCCTGAAAACATTTAATTGCGCCTCTTCTATGTGGTTGAAAACAGTTCTCGCTTTTAATCCTAGAGTTTTTCCAGCCCATTTCATTAAGCAGGTACTGGAATTTATTACAAACAGAATTATCTAATAATTTTAAGAATCCTTCCCTGTATTATTCACATAATAACTTTGATTTCTTATCCCCTTATCTAAAATAGTATTCCAATACTACCCCATTGACAATAAAGCTGCTGTGTTTTTCTCAGCTGTAGACCTGAAAGAACTTTCATTTCACAGGTTAAAGGTCTCATTACAAGTCTATCTCAGAGCCAAAGATTATTTCTTCAGTGTGATAATAATTAGTTGTAATTGAGGAGAATAAAGCTAATATGAATTTTTTAATAAGTAAGAATTATCCTTTTAAAGAAAAGAAACAACATTTAGAATGGAAAAATCAGAAAATAATTTTATTTATTCTTTTTTTTTTTTCATTGGTGCCTGGAGAGATGGCTCACTGGTTAAGAGGTCTTACTGCCTTTGCAGAAGGCTCAGGATTGGCTTTCAGCACTACATAGTGGTTGGCATACACCTGTAACTCAACTTCAAGGGTATCTCAAGCTCTCTCCTGAATTCCAGGGCTCCTGCACACATGTGCTGCACATACCTAGACACAGGCACACACACATACACATAAACTAATTTTGAAACATAAGTAAAAACAATTTTCTCCTTTGAATAAAGAAGATTTTTGTTATGTAGTGTTACTAAATGTACAGCTACCCAAATGTTCATTTATTACTGAGTGTGTAATTTTAGATATTTTATGAATTAGTACTGAGAAAGACTTGGGGGTTCCAAGAAGATTTATTGCTTTTAGACATCGAGCTGTGCAAAATTACAATCAGACTGTGTGCAGTCATGGCAACGATGAAATAAACATATACATTCTTCCTCCCAAATCGTGGATTCGGCTTAGCCCTTGAGTTTGCATCATTTTATTCATTCATTCACTATATCTGTGGTTTAGATTCAAGATGGGCAAATTATGTCTGTACAGGTCAGATGGTAAATTGTTTGGGCTTTCCACACACAGTATGGTTCCCTAACATCTTCTCAACACTGCTATTGTACCACTAAAACATCCATGGGCCAAAGACAGGTGGCAGCCCATGTTTGACCCACAGGCTTTCATTTGCCTGCCTTTTTATAGATTGTGCCCCACCCCGTTCAATGCTATTCCTCCCAATAAGAAATTGAGGCTTAGTGAAGATATGTGGAGAATTTTAGTTCAGAGCATGGCTGCTCTGGCAAGAGATCCCATCTAAAGACTTTCTAGGGCTGTGTGATTCTACTGGAATCTCAGGAGAGAGAGGCAAGCAGATCTCTGAGTTCAGAGCCAGCCTGGTATAGAGCAAGTTTCAAGTAAAGAAAAGCTTAGGTTCAGGCATGGTTGTACAGGGCTTTAATCCCAGTACTCAGAGGCATGCAGATCTCTGAGTTCTAGTCAATGCTGTTCAAGTAGTTTGGTTGAGAGTGAGTTAAGAGTCAGTGCAGTGGAGTTGAGTTTGTGGCAGTTCAGTTCCTGGAATTCATGGGCAATTTTTTTTTACTAGGAGAGTTTTACAGAGAGAGGTTGAAGTAAGAACAAGGTAGACAGAATGAAGATAGAGTGAAATCAGAATGAGCCAGAGAATGAGAAGGAGCCAAAAGATTAGAACAGTTTGCTGGAGTTAGTTTGAGGCCAAGCAGAGCAATTCAGTCAGAAGTGAGAGAAGCCAGTTTGAATCAGTCAGCTTGGAGAGAGGAGTTTGAGCCAGAACAGCTGAGTTGAACCAGCCAGCCAGAGTTCAGATAGAGCTAGAAAGGGTGATCTTATTCATCAGTAAATCTCAGAGGCTGAAAGCATTCCAGGCCTAGATGAGATTGTATAGATGCTAGATTAGATTATATAGAAGCTTCTGGGACTAGGCCTAGGTTATCAGACAGAGGCAGTAAGCCTGGGAGACAACAATTAAATCAGGTGAATAAAAGTTAGGTTAACAGGTAAGCACCAAGCACCTGCAGCAAGCTGGTAACTAAGAAAGGTTTTCTACTCACCTGCCCAATTCCAGAGCTCCTGCACTTAGCAGTTCGCCATTCTATGTGGGTATAGCATTGTTTTGGTTAGAGCTGGGTTGCAACTAGCTCTGTCTGTTTTTTGGTTGGAACTAGGATTTCGCCCTTGAAGTTGTTAACAATGCACATGAATGCTGGAAAGCGATGCTTGCAAAGAAATGTGACCGGGGAGCCATCAGTTGGTAAGAACGTGTACAATATTCATTATTTGTCACTTTCTGCTAAGCCCACCATATAGCAGTGCTGAAGTCCCAGGGTTTCAAAGAAGGGAGTTCAATTATTTTTCACTTAAAATTACTTAAAAATTATTTCAGTGGTCACTGCTGAACTGCCTGTCACTGGCAGCTAGGAGTAGAGGGTGGTTCATTTCTTCGAAATAATTTCTATTTTAGTAAGATACAGTGGCAAATAAACAAATGTTTAATGCAATCTACTGTGGTGGCGGCAAAGATGTCTTAACAGCAGCAGTTTCCAGTATGTAGAAAAATGGTTATTTTGTTTACATAAAAACTACGGCATCATTTCTTACAGTAAAAGCTGTTGGTTTTCTTTTTTTAGCCTCTATTTCATGTGAGTGAGTGTGTATGTGCAGGCATGCTTGTGTATGCCACAGCACAAATGCAGCATTCAGTGGACAACTTGCAAGAGTCTCTTTCCACTTTGTAGATTCAGGGATGGAAGTCAGTAGATTTTAGATGGGCTTTCCCTTGAGCACCTTTTCCTGCTCAGCCAACTTGCAGCCCAGAAGCAATACAAAGTCTTCTTGTCCAACTGACCTGGACCATTAAAGAATTAAGAGGAATCAAACAGTAGTAGCCTAGAGGGTTAAGACCTTTTCTACATAGATTCCATGTGGGCTTTTCCCTACATCTGCTAGCATAATGTGAAATAGAAAACAAAAATCCTGGAATCTGAATCCTGCCTCTACCTCTCAAGTGCTAAATAGATTTACCTTTCAAGAGTGTAAATGTAACTTTATCATATTTATGGTAAAGAATACCTTCTTGGGAGTCCCTTCAGTTGTGGGCTTTAATCCAACTCTTCAGTTGAGGCCTGAAGAGTTGAGGCCTGCTTCTCTTACTTCATGATGTATGTCCTCCAGCCAGCTGTCTCTCTATCTTAAATGCCTCCTGTTCCAGAAGCATCTTGGTCATCATTTCCATAGCCTCGTGCCCTCTGGGCTCTCACACCTCTGCCGTGTGTAAGTGTACAACTTGAGCATTAGTTGCTATGTGTGTATTGAATCTGAGCTTTAGCATGTAGTTTTGATCAAAGACACATTTTTCAATTATGTGTTAATTTTATTTTGGAAAATAAAATACAAAGGTCCGTGTGAAACTTAAATGTAGCTGGATATGCGGTTTAGTCTGGGAGTCCTACCTACAGAAGCTCCTTCTGTGTGCTCTCTCCTCTGCTTGCCCAGCAATTACAGGGAAGGCGTTCGTCTGCATCATAGAAACAAACTATGTAGAGCAGGCTTATCTGCCACCAGGCTTTCTCTGGAGGACAAGCCCTTAAGACCTTGCAGGATCTAATTGTTTTGTCTGCTGCCTTTTATTTTAATTTTTTAGTTGTTTAGTTATTTAATTATTTTTATATGTATGGGTAATTGGACCTGAGTATCTGCACCATATGCATACAGATGCCAAAAGAGGGCATTGGATCCCCTAGAGCTGGAGTTACATATAGCTGTGAGCCTCATTGTAGGTGCTGTGAATCAAATCCCGGACCTGGCTGCTGAGCCTTTCTTCTGCCCTCCTCTTTTTATTTCTCTTCTCACACACACAGCTGACTTCAGATCGACTGGTTTCAGTTTTCAAGCTATTCATGGGATTTGGAGGAAAAAAACTGTAAAGAAGTTGTAACTTAAAATATGACTGCCACTTTTCATCAAGCCTTTCACACAGAACTGGGTGTGACATGCACACCTATAATTCCAGAGCAGGAGAGGTTGAGGAAAGGGAGTTGCAAGTTCTGTTCCAACATGGGACTGCCTCAAAGAAGCAAAAACAAAACAAAACAAAAAATCAGATCTGGACCAACCAGATGGCTCAGCAGGAAAAGGCACTTGCCATCAGGCTGATGACCCAAGTTCAATTCCTGGGTCTGATAGAGTAGGAGGAGAGAAGTAACTCCGGGGTGCTGTCCTCTGATTTTCACATGCATGCTGTGGCAAGTGTACACACACATAATAAATAGACACAGAAATACCTGAATAAATAATGTTATTCAAAAATCTGTACGCCCTATTTATAAATTAAATATTGTTTGTGGAAAAAAATGAAAATGAGTTCTGCACTGCGTTGCAGTGAGAACGTACTTGTGATCCTGGTTGCCAGTTACAGATGGGTGTAGTCTGAAAACCAAACACATAAATGGACAGATTTTCTTCCCTCAGCTTCCCATTATACTTCACAAAGCAATTGTGAAGATAAATTTGATAATATGTAGCTGTTAGGTCCATTTGAGAGAAAACAAGTGTTTATGTGTGTCCCTCCCCATTCAGCTCTTAAGGAGACAGTCATTGCTAGGTACTTTTTCCTTTGATTAAAAATAAAAGTAACTTGGTCTTAGCTCCTTTCTCTAATAGTGTTTTCTACATCCATTTCAACCTGCCAGCTTTTCTGTGGAATTTTTAGAAGATGCCTTTACTATATATGTGTAAGAGGGATGGTGGCCTCTGCTGCCATCTGGGGAGTGAGGCCTGTGCAGTGGTGGCCTGCTTTGGGGTCAAGAAGGGACTTGAGTTTCCAGGCCCATACTATTTGGAAAAGAAGCTGAGGCAGGTGCTTAGCTTTTCAGTTTCATATCGTTGTCATGGTATAGTTTCTTCTTTTCCCTCATCTTCTGTGTGTCTTTGGGAAAGAGAGTGTCTGTATCTTTCCAATTCCAGCACTTATTCCGTAGAGGAAACTGTCACCACATAGTCGTTCTCTGTATGTCGGATTTGATTCTCAATATAGAGGTTAAATGTAGTCATGATGTGTAGAAAAATGCAAATAGATCCATACTTATCACCCTGCACAAAACTAAGGTCCAAGTGGATCAAAGACCTCAACATAAAACCAGACACACTAAACCGCTTAGAAGAAAAAATGGGGAAGAGCCTTGAACTCATTGGCACAGGAGACAACTTCCTGAACAGAACACCAACAGCACAGGCTCTAAGAGCAACAATCAATAAATGGGATCTCATGAAACTGAAAAGCTTCTGTAAAGCAAAAGACATTGTCATCAGAACAAAACGACAGCCTACAGATTGGGAAAGGATCTTCACCAACCCTATATCTGACAGAGGGCTAATAGCTAGTATATATAAAGAACTAAAGAAGTTAAACAGCAAAAATCAAGTAATCCAATTAAAAAATGGGGAACAGAGCTAAACAGAGAATTCTCTGCAGAGGAATATCGAATGGCAGAGAAACACTTAAAGAAATGCTCAACCTCATTAGCCATTAGGGAAATGCAAATCAAAACGACCCTAAGATTTCACCTTACACCCATCAGAATGGCTAAGATCAAAAACTCAAATGACAACACATGCTGGAGAGGTTGTGGAGAAAGGGGAACCCTCCTCCACTGCTGGTGGGGATGTAAACTTGTACAACGACTCTGGAAAGCAATCTGGCGCTTTCTCAGACAACTAGGAATAGAGCTTCCTCAAGATCCAGCCATACCACTCCTAGGCATATACCCAAAAGAGTCTCAGGTTCACAATAAGGACATTTGTTCAACCATGTTTGTAGCAGCCTTATTTGTAATAGCCAGAAGCTAGAAACAGCCCAGATGCCCCTCAGTGGAGGAATGGATGCACAAATTGTGGTATATCTACACAATGGAATATTACTCAGTAATAAAAAAACAAGGAAATCATGAAATTTGCAGATAAATGGTGGGATCTGGAAAAGATCATCCTGAGTGAGCTGTCCCAGAAGCAGAAAGACACACATGGTATATACTCACTCATATAGACATATAATATAGGATAAACTTATTAAAATCTGTACACCTAAAGAAACTAACCAAGAGGGAGGACTCTTGATTAGCTAAAATGTTCAATCCCCACCTGAAAGGCAAAGAGGCTGGACATTAGAAGAAGGAGAAAAGAGGAAACAAGACAGGAGCCTGACACAGAGGACCTCTGAAAAGGTCCTGCCCTGCAGACTATCAATGTAGATGCTGAGACTTATGGGCAACCTTTGGGCAGAGTACAGGGAATCTTAGGAAAGAAGTGGGAAACAGTAAGATCTGGAGAGGACAGGAACTCCACAAGGAGAGCAACAGAACCAAAAAAATCTGAGCACAGGGGTCTTTCCTGAGACTGATATTCCAACCAAGGACTATGCATAGAGATAACCTAGAACCCCTGCACAGATGTAGCCCATGGCAGTTCAGTATCCAAGTGGGTTCCATTGTAATAGGAACAGTGACTATCTCTGACATGAACTGATTGGCCTGATCTTTAATTACCTCTGAGGGGGAAGCAGCATTACCAGGCCACAGAAGAAGACAATGCAGCCACTCCTGATGAGACCTAATTGACTAGGATCAGAAGGAAGGAAAAGAAGTCCTTCCCTATCAGTGGACTTGGGGAGGGGCATGCATGCAGAGGGTGGAGGAAGGGAGGGATTGGGATGGGAGGAGGGAGGGGAACCACAGGGGGGATACAAAGTGAATAAAGTGTAATTAATAAAAAAAGAAAAGAAAAAAAATGTAGTCATGATGTTTATGTTTACACCAAGAAATTATCTTCACATTATATCATTTTAGGCTTGTTTTTCATTGTGGAGAGCGTAGTATTATGTATTATTCTGTACACTAGCTTTAGTTGTCCCGATCTGCACTTGTTCTGTGCTTTGTTCATTGGCTGACGTCAGGTGGCCCATTGAGAGTGTTTGAGGTTGGCTTTCTCTCTGCAATTGCTCATTTTTTGCTGTAGTCACTAACATTCTCTTGTCTTCTGCAGTGTAAATGTGTACGTGTGTGATAGCCCTTTCCGATGCACTCCAGAGGAAGCAAGATCATTGGTTGAATCGGTAAGCAGCCAGTGTACAAAGTGTCTAATCATGTAATCATGAGATTACTCACAGAGGATCTCAAATATCCAGCAGTGAAACACATTAAACCCTTTGCGAAAAAACCCTTTTACTATATTACCATATAATGAGTAAAAAAGATGAAATAATGCTATTGAAGTCAGCATTTAAAGAAAAAAAAAAAAAACTAGGCAGTTTAAGTAAGAAGCTGTTAAGACCTCCTAGTCTCATTTTTGAAGTGTGGGTTCAGATTGTCCTCATGTTCCCAGTTCACTGCCATCTGTGAGCACTTCTCTGTCCTCTTCCGTCCCAGTGAGTTGTCCCTCACGTTGTCTTCTTAGAGCAGGTGCATTCTGGCTCAAGACGCTGAAATACCTAAAGGCCTCCTTGTCATTTCTGTGTATATCACTTATGTCATAAGCTTTGCTTCTCTGGATGCCTTGGAGCTCTTGGCCTTAATGATAATGCTGCATGGAGGCAACTGGATTTCTTAATATTATTTATTGATAATGTAATTATTAATAATATTAGTTCTTAGAGAACACTAAATAAGAACATTAATATTTGGATAATTAGGTGTATAAAGTGTATTTAAACAGAGATCTCAGGCTTAAAATCCCCCTCATAAATTAAGGGCTTGCTTTTAACTAATTATGAGCTAGAAACTGATAAATTTAGGTTTTTAATGAACAACTAAAATGTTCCTAAATGTTATTTGTTCACTATGGCTGCTTTTAATTTGTTGGGTTTTGCTCACTCCTAATTCCTCAGCTATTCAATTACAGCCTGCTCTGTGATAATTTATCAGTGGTAGAGTGCATACTAAAAAAGATACAAAAATTTATGTCCTTTTGAAAGTTACATTTTAGTAAAGATAACTGTATATTCACATATATTTACAAAGTTATAATTTTAATAAATAATAAATGTAGATGCAAAATAGTCTTTCATTAGACAACAGATACCATGATGAAAAATAAGCAGGGAGAAGGGATACAGTTGAGGAAGAGAGTGGGAACTTAGTCACTAGTGGTGGTCTGGGACCGCCTTGCAGGAGAGGGGCATGTATGGGAGCCTGGTGGAACATGTGTAAAGGAAGAACTTTACAGTTAGAAAAGGATGCCTGTGTCTCAGCAGCTGGGACCCTGAGAATTGCTGCTAGTTTAGGACTAACTCGAGCAACGTACTGAGTTCCAAAGTGGCCTGTGCTAGGGGGTGAGACTATGCCTCACAAAACCAAAAAATTAGCAAGATACTGTGCAGTTTCATAGTAATCAGATTGCCAGAGGTTTAAAAGTCTGATAATACCAGATGTTTTCAAGTCTGTGGGAAAGGAGAGGCCCCATCCTCATCCTTGGCAGTATAGATTGTTTATATCACCCTGAAGAACGCTGAGGAATTCTTCCTGAGACTAAAGATGCTTTTAACTCATTCTGAATTTGTCCCTCTAGATATAGATATACCAATGCATGTGCTACAAGACCAGACACGAAAAATTTGAAACTGTGTCAGCTGATAAAATTAGGGAAATAAACCATATTTATACAATATTGTACTTGCATCTTTAAAAATCTGGTCGGGAAGAAGGTGTGGAATTGGGTGGGCAAGGAGGATCTGAAGGGAGTTCACAGAAACCATTATCAAAATATATTTTATGAAAAAAATTTTAATTAAAAAATCAGAAAACTATTGCCAATACTGAAGAGTTAAATATCTGATGCTTTTCATTAAACCATGGTTGTCACTCTTAAATTTAAATATCATCCTCTTCTCTAATGTGAAAAAGATGTTTCTTAACTGTGACAAAACTCTGAATGTCATTATCTGGCTTCCCATAATGTCTGTTCTCTGCTAGAGAGGGGTTTGTGTGTTCTAAATATAGTTAACCAGTCAAGAAATCTGTCCTAACTGGAGAAATTACATTCTTGAGGGTTTGGGGGTTTTTGTTTTTGTTTTACATAGTGCCATAATACATGTTTTAAGAGATAACTTACTTGTTCCTTTTTTGCAATGCTTTTAGGCTAACAAGAAATTGCCCGATTATTTTATATTTTTGTATCATCCATTTTCTCTGAAATGTCTGGCAGTACTAATTAGAAACAGATGTTAATTTTAGACAGAAGAATTAACCAGTGAATTTTCCAGAGACTTTGTGTAAAGTGTAATGTACAACTTGAAAAATCCCAACAATGTCAGATGTGTGGTCGGTGCACTCTCTTACACTTGTTTTAACCTGCCACCCTCAAAACCAGCCTAGTTAAGTATGTTGTGTGTGTGTGTCTGCACGCAATAATAGTGATCATCCTCTGTGCCTGCTCTTCTTCCTCTGTATATTTCAAGGAAAATTAACCAGAGCATGTATGACCTGAGGGAATGCATTAGGGATCCAGATGTGATGGATCCCAAGAACCTTGCTTGGGGAAGGAGATGGGAAACATACTGAGTTGGATGTGGGTGCAGGTGACAGTACAGGCTGCCTACAGGTTCCTGGGGGTTGACGTTGAGTGTGGTGTGAAGGAACATCTCATCACGTACTCAGCTCCAGGGTAGGGTGCTCAGTGAGCTTTTTGGGTTACTGACAGAAAGAAAGGATTTCTGAGCATGCTTTCTTTTATTTGATTCAACATCTGGGGCTTGTTTCTTAGAAAGAATGAGCAGCCCAATAAAGCAGAAGAAATCTTTACTTTTTTGAAATTAGAGTCAATTGTATTCTATAATCTCATGAGAAATATTTCTGGATGCACGTACCATTTATAAATATTAAATATATTAATTCTTTCCTGTTCTTATCTTTTAGGCCCCAAAACATTCAATGTGTAAAGCAAGCAATCTGGAAGGTACAGTATGCATCTGTTAAAAGTTACTTGTCGCTTTAAGAAAGAGAGGGGGAGTGAGTGTACTCTTGGGAGTCACTTTTGTCCTTCCACCATAATCTCTGGGGGTAGAACTCAGGTCCTCAGGCTTCGCAGCAGGTACCCTCACCCTAAGCCATCCCACTGGCTTTGTTCTTGAGAGAACACATATTTGTTCTTGAGAGAAAAATATACAAATTTATTTACAGTAGTGGAGACAGACATAGATGGATGGACGGTTGGATGCATGGATGGATGCATGGATGGATGGATGGATGGATAGATAGATAGATAGATAGATAGATAATTAAATATAATAGATTTTTACATTGTCATTAAATTGTTGTGATAAAATATCACTTGCCCTAATTTCAGCAAATGAGCACAACTGTTATTTTGAGGCTAGCTGGTTTGATGACATGGTGATTAAGCAGCCTCCATCTGGCTTGCTCAGGCCTCCTTGTTGCTCCTGTAGTGTGCTGCTGTGTGTGGCATACTCACACGATGGCTCTCACTCCACGGCTCTGTGCATGTGAGTGAAGTAATGAAAAATTCCAGCCAGTTCAGATAAATTTAAGACAACTCCAGAAACACTAATCTAAAAGATTTATTTTGTTATATCTAGGTATTTAACAAGCCATTTATTTTAACTGAAAGTCTTAAAACAAAAATATGTCATAGGGTTAAAATTAAGTTCCATATCCTTAGTTATATTGACTTGAAGCTGTTTGAGAAGCAAGTAAAAGTATTCTTCAATAACAATTTCAAAATGTAAGCATATAAACATACCATGTATCTTTCAAAATATGACAAGGCTTTTGGCCTTTTAATATAAAATTTTAGGATATTCAATTTAATGAAATTGGAGGAAAAATGAAAACAATTTATTGTGTCCAGTGTGAGATATTTAGGAGGGAGGGTGTCCCTAGACAGGACTCCATGGGAAAGAAAGTCCTCATCTGCTGGCCAGTCAGGTTTTCTTTGCAATACATCACCTTTGGATATTTCATGAACAATCAAATTTTACAGCAGGAAGGTTTTTCTAAGGGCGACCAGAAAATACTGTGAGGTTCTAGAATCTCCAGTGTGGTTTTATATGAAGCTTGAGTGAACTGAGCACAGAGACCTGGAGGCAGTAGCTCATTGTAAGTGGAGAGAGCCTACAACTGTAAATTAAACATGCCCTATTCTTCCTCCCTCTGTCCCTATACATTCCTTCCACCTCCCCACAATTTCAACAGAAGAGACGTGGCACTTCCTTGGCAAGTGAGGGGGACACTGGAGGCTTCTACATCAAGACTTCAACCTCTGAGGATCCCTGAGGTTCCTTTTCCCTCAGTGCTCTTGCCAGACAAGCTGATGACCATTTGATGACTTCCTTTCAAAACATCATTGTTCTAAAACTTTTTAAAAATAAACTTGTAAATAAACACTGATATACAGAACTTCTCCCTCTTAGATATTTATTGATAAAAGAAAAAAGATTTCACTTAATTTCATAGCAGAATCTAAACACATTTTTTGGCTAATGATTTCATTTGCTTTGGTGTCTAATTGGTTAAATGTCAAAATCACAAATTTGTGAATAAATTTTTTTACCAGTATTGCTACTGTTTTCATATCTTGTCTCTTTTCAAGTCCATCACTGATAAAGAGTTGTTTTGGGTTTTTATTTTTATTTTATTTTTTTAACCAAGCTGTCATTTCTTAGCATTTTCTGTATAGATGTGTAACATGTGTTAAGGCTCTTTCCTCTAATTTACTGTTTTAGAGTCCCTTACTCCTTACCCCTTCCAGCTTTTCACTCCATCCCTCCGATTTTAGTTCTCATCTCCATGGAGATTTTCAGTCCACAGAGAAAGAACTCTGCTTGGACATCACTTTAAATGCCCTTGGTCCTTTTTGTCCAGAATTACATTCCTCCTTAAAAACATACTGACTCCACTTTATTCATGGATGTCCTCTGTACTCTTTTATGCACATTCACTGCCCCCACCTAATTGCTCCCCCCTTCTCTTCTATGGGCCTCTGCCTTGTTCACATTGCTCTAGCTCAGTTTTATGCTCACGCCACTTCTAGCTTTGCTCCAATCTCATCCTTCATATCTCCAAACTGTTATTTTCTTGGTTTTTCTCAAAATACGTTCAGTAGCTCTTATATTCCTGAGAATAAAAACTAAACTCTGATTTTCTCCAGAAATTCATTTTCTGCCATACCCACTCCTCTGTACACAAGCACTCTCACATTCCCATGACTGTGTTACCCTGTCTATAGCACTAGCCATAGATTTTTCTCCTTTTCTTTCTACTGGTCTCATGAGCATTGCACTCACTAATATATTTTGTGGTTGGAAAAACACTGTTATAATACTTTTGCTCACTTGCTGAGCATCTTTGGTGCATCAGAAATTGTTTTGGAGAGCAACATGGTGCATACATCCCAATAAAGTAGATTTTGCCCACTTGGTATTTGAAGCCCTGAGATACTCTGTAGCTTGCCCAGCATCACACAGCTATTAAATTTCACAGCCAGGATTAGAACTATTGACTCTCAAACCCTATAGCACATAGATGTTATTTTCCCAGCCTGTTATACAGGGCACTCTCTCACAACAAATGCAAAGTTTGTAGCATCTCTTTCTTACACGTGAAGATAGAGACAGTGTAATATTTCTATGCATGTGTGTAGGGGACAACCTCATTCCTCCCCAGGCACTAGTCATCATTTTCTTGGAGACAGGATCTGTTGCTGGGATCCAAAATTCACTGATTTGGTTAGGGTGCCTGGCCACGGAGCCCCAGGGAGCCTCCTGTCTCTGCCTCCCCGGTCCTGGGATTATATTCACATGATAGCAGGCCGGGTGCTGGGGATGGAACTTGGGTCCTCATGCTGACAGAGCAAGCACCTTACCAACTCACTCTCCCCAGCCTCAGTAAGGATTTCCTGAAATCTTTGGGAATATGTCTTTGAGGGACAACAAAGAGAACAAGGGAAGAACATATTTTTAATACTGCACTGACCTGTTTGGTTTTTGTTTGTTGTCAGCTTGACAAACTAGAATTCTGTGGGAAGAAGAACCTTAATTCAGAAGGTGCCTCCATCAGATTGCCTGTGGTGCACTGGGGTAGTTCGTGGGAGTGAGGTAAGGGGTGACAGCCCACCCAGGCAGTGCTACCCCTGAAAGGTGGACCTGGGTAGTATAAAAAAGAAAGCTGAACTGGCCTTGGGTGTGAGCCATTAAGCAGCACTCCTCGATGGCCTCTGCTTGGGCTCCTGACTTGTGTTTCTGCCCTGACCCACCTCACTGATAAGAGTGTGACCTGAGAGTTGTAAGCTAAAATTGTCAATTGTTTATTGTAAGGAGAAAGCTAAGTGCTGGCAGGATTTTGGAATTGTAATTTCATGGCCCATCGCCAGCTTTCTATTGGTAAATACTTGACCTTCCACACCTCCTCAGCTGCTTGACAGTCAGACACCCCCCCCCCACGCCTAGAGGCCCTCTTAGAGTGCTATCAAGTGTTGTCATGCTGTGAGTTGGTTGCTGATTGATTGCTGACCGCCAATAGCTGGGGTAGGAAGTAGGATGGAACTTCCAGGCAGAGCTGGGTGAGGTCGGAAGCAGCAACCTGAAGTGGGAGAATGGAAGAGAGAACAGGCATACAACAGAGTGTAAAGGGAGGTTAAACAGCTAGCCAGTTGGCGGGTTGTAATGCTACAACAGTCGGAATAAGTTAGAAGTAGCTGGGAAGCTGCCCCAGAAGCTTTGACTGTATTAGAAGCCTTCTTGCCTTAGTAACTATCATAGGTGGGTCAGAGAAAATGCCTGCTTTCCCTTCCCCTGGCAGGCAGTACAGATGCCACCTATTTCTCAAGAGTTTCTTAAGAGGTGACACTTCAGTGATCTAAGTTCGCTTCACAGTATGTGATCACTTTTTCATAAATAATACATAAAATTGAATTAAACCATTGTCACACTGGTGGAGATGGAGAGTGAACCCAGGCTTCTCTGCCCTGCGAATGGTGGCCACTGAGCTGCTGCCCCAAACCTGGTCATTATTATAGTGACAATTGGATTTTGTTGAGTTGGTCTTTTGTAATTATTTTAGAATGTCTTCCAGGTTGTCTAATATAATCTTCTCAAGCCCAGTCCTGTGGTGCAATTAAATTGAGAACATTTTATACTTAGAACTTAAAAAGGAAAAACATCAAGAACTAGAGTGCATCATTGTTTAAAAAAAAAAAAACAAAAACTGCCCAAACAAATTAGAAAACAAAATTTGACCCCTGGTGGGCTGTTAGGTAATACCCAAAAGTTCCTATGAATAGAGTGAACCAGAAGGATCTCTATTCAAGATTCATTTTCCTTAAACTTACTTCAACCGAAACTGCAGATTTTACCAGCTTCTGTTTCATTTTTCCTACTCCTGGCTATTTCATGCTTGCTGCTACTAGCACTATTGTTCTACTGGAGACGGAAGTGTTCACCCCTTACCATGGACACCTTTAGCAGCCAGCGTGTTCATTAGTTACATTGATTTATCCTCAGAAAGGAATTCTGAGCTAGGTCAGAGCGAGCTTAAGCCTTTGCCTTACACTATCATGTTATTACAAAGCAAATCCAATCTTCAAGTTCTGTTTAGCCTCTGTGATCTCCATCTTCCTGTCAGTGTCTGTGGAAGGTATGTACTGAAGATTGGCAGGGAGGTCTGTGCAGCTCCCGCTCAGAATCACCTTCATTTTATTAGTACTGTTCGTAATAGATTAAATTTTTTCAATGTACTTTCTTTGCCTGCTTCTTTATTAGATCTTTAATGTCTTTATTGATTTCTGTGATTTCTTTTAAGATGAATACCAGATCCAAGTCTCACCTTCAAATGAAAGCTCTAGGGTTGGGGATTTAGCTCAGTGGTAGAGCACTTGCCTAGCAAGCCCAGGTTTGGTCCTCAGGAAGAATGGAAAAAAAAAAAAATGGGGGGCTGAGGAGATGGCTCAGTTAATTAAAAATAAATAAAATAGATGGTAACAATTTTGAAATAAGTCATCAAGGAATGCTAAATAGTCTTAATTAGCTAAAGCCTCAAACATTGGGGAGCAGATGTGCAGCCCTGGCCCTGTACTTGATCATCAGAGATCACCCTCCTTGAGTTGCCTCCCAAGCAAGCGTGTGTCCACCTTCAAGCAGATAAAGCCAGCCAAGCCCACTGGGAAGTCAGCAAGTCAAGTGAGCGGGCTGCCCCGCCCTGCCAGACCCACACTGCTCTGTGCAGAGCAGACACTGCTCCTCCCTGTTGCTGTGGAAGAGGTTCTCAGAGCTTCTAGTGACGGCCATGGAACAGAGCTCCGGCAGCGGACACCAAGACCACCTAACGTGCCTTCGTAGTGTCCCCATGATGCTGCTTCAGAGGCTGCTGATCCAAAAACACAGCTAGACAGAGCCCCCCAGAGGAAAACCGGGATTGGGTAGCAGGAACTACTAATGGTGCAGGCAATACGACGTTCTAGGGTGTATCAAGGAGGTCCAAGGAATATGTGAAGAATGAGGACACTGCAACCGCCTTGACTGTCAGCAGGTAGGTGTTCGGCCCTTTCTCTTAGGCTCCACAGCAAAGGAGATCGTTCAGGAAGGATTTTAACCCAGGTTGCAACGTTGAGTAGGATCTTAGGTGAGAAAAAGGCTACTGGGGTGGGAGGGGGGTGTGGAGGGAAGAAACACAATATTTAACACTGTATCTTAAGGTTAATGAGCTTCCTGATTCCAGGGATGGAATCCATTCACATTAAAACAAGCTAACTTAAAGCAACTGGTAAAGGGCTGGCAAGATGGCTCAAGATGCTTGCCCTGAAGCCTGGCGACCAGCATTTATTTGGTTACCCAGGACCCACAGGCTTATTCAGAGTTCTCACACAGGATTTCTCTAATGCTCCTGGGAACAAAAGCTCACATCCAAGCCTCAGATCGCCACATGTTTACTGCTGCCTTTTGTACAAGATGAGACAAAAATAAACACATAATACTTGACAATAAAAATAGACTCCAGGCTCAAAGGCCAACATTCTTCTTCCAGAATGGCTTCCTTGGTGAGCTGGTTTTTTGTTGTTGTTGTTGTTTGTTTTGTTTTTTGTTTTGTTTCGTTTTTTTGTCTAATTACCAATAATAGCTCCCATGTTTAAAATGTGACCTCCTGACCTTGGAAGGAGATTTTCAGATCAGAAGTAACATGAGCAGCACACTGATAGACCAGGAGTAACCTAAAGAGAGTGGATGGCACACTAAGAATAACAGAGTGAAAGAGCATGGGAGAGAAACATAATCCATGTGGATCTAATAGACATAGCTCAGCTGACAGATTCTCATAGAAAATACTCCTAAAGAACATCTCTTCTACTTAGAGCTACTTATTCCAAGCTACTCTACTTCACAAATGTTTTTCTCACAGAAAAGTCACTTTCCCCTTTCTTTCCCACAATATCAAATGTCATTCCTCCGATATCTTTGTTCCATTTGCAGAAATACTTTAAAAAGTTCTGCTTGGGAAGATTTTAGAGCTCTTGGTTCACAGAGCACAGTTTCCTTTTTTGATCCTTACTCTCTCCACTTTTCAAAACCGTGTCTTACCCACGAGAGTCAGAGCGATATCAGTATTGTCTCCAGAATGTGTTTAAACATTAAGGTTTGTGGTATTGGAGTCTTCCTTGTGCTGCCAGAACCTTCACATGTATGGGAGTTCATGCACATACATGCAAAGGTCCAGCAGCTGTAGGCTCTCAGTTGTCATTTCTGTTTGGTTTTGGAAGTAGGTTATCATGTAGCCCAAGTTGGTCTTGAATTCACTAAGTAGCTGCGTATGACCTTAATTTTTTATTATTTTATTTTTAACCCTCCTGCCTTCACTTAAATGTTGGTATTATAGGCATGTGCCACTAGGCCCAGCTCTTGTAGTTGCTTTTCTAAATCTGAAGGAGGACTTGGGATATAGAACTTTTTTAAACAGGAATTTTGCTTGTATGAAGAGAAATATAGAATGCACAAAGGTTGGTTGCCTAGAGCCACTCAGCCAAGGATAGAACTGGCTTGAAACAGGATATGCTGAACACAAATGGGACTTCCTGTTTTCTGGTGATTCTTCCCTCTGTGCTTCGCCTCCTTTGGGCTGTGTGCATGAGGAGCATTGTGCGGTGGCCAGGTGCTATATTGTGTACCTGTAGTTCCTATCCAGAAACTGTTCAGAAGGCTGAGGCAGGAGAATCCTTTGATAGCCAGCCTGGGCAACACATTGAGACATTGTTTTAGAAAAAGGGTGTGGTCGCACATGCGTGTGATCCTGTCACTCCAGAGGCAGAGATGACAGAGTCACCATAAGCTTCTATATACAGCAATTCCAGACCAGAAATACCCCATAGCTGATCAACAGGTGTGGTGTTTTGAGTCTATACTCGCAGATACTCCACAGGCTGAGGCAGGAGCTAAGCTTAAAAGCAGCAGGAGTTCAAGACTCACACCATTCCTCATTCTCTAATTCTTGCTACTAGTCTCCATCCTACTGAAAGCCATTTGAAACACTGATAGTTTTAGGATGAAATGATACTCTTCCTTTGGCAACTCCTTTCTGTGATGAGAATTTCTTGGCAGGCTCTCACACAAAATTTGACTTTTACTGCGAGCCAGTTTGGTAATAGCTCCTGTAATTGTGATTATGAGTTTAAAGATTTAATGCAAATCCAAAAATATTTTGTGTTTTAACATTTTCAGTGGGAAGAAAGTAATTTGCGATTGGTTCAGCAACTTGTGGCGATGGGACTAACATTAGTTTTCTGTCTTGGTCTGGTAGCAGGCCCTTTGCTCATCTGAGGATTGCTTGCCATGGCTCCCAGGACCCTGTACTGGAAAAGAAAATAGATGCATGCAAATCTGTGTCTCTCTTTCCCCTAATACATATATTGGACAACGAAAATGGGTGTGGATCCTGAGTTGCGGTGAGTTGTAATAGTGTGTTGGTAGTTTAAGCAAATGGAGGAATACTTTTGTAAAAAGTCAGTATTTTAACATATGTTTGTATGGATATCTTCCCATGGTATACATCAGAGATGCAACAGATTAGCTTATCGCTCCTGAGCACACGGAATGAAAGCTTTAAAACAGGCCACATTCCAGAGAAAACAGGGATGTGGGAGCTGAGACTGGTATTAACCCAACACTCTATGGCAGATTCATTCATTCTGCCCACTTGCCCATTCCATGAAAACCTTTGGCAATTTATTACTGCGAGCATATAGGTGTTTGATTCCATGAAAACCTTTGGCAATTTATTACTGAGAGCATATAGGTATTTGGAGTTGGTTTTCAGTTCAATAACGGAGGTGAACATGACAAAAAAAAAAATCATGACATACTTATAAACACAGTATCTGACTTTAAAATACATTTCACATGAGATTACTGTTTCTTGGAGAAAGAAGATAGTTTTTATGTGCATATGGCATTTACTCTCATCATTTTCACTCCCCTAGAAGGACCATGTAACTCACATTATCATACTTGATAGCTTATATGTGTGCATGCATATTTATGGATGGCTCAAGGTGGTATTTCTTGAAGATAGGAATGTAATCTGCCATTGAAAAGGTAAAATAATTTTCTGGTAAAAGTTGCATTAGCTCTACGTTTAAACTCTTATTACTTCATCATGTACCAATGAGTAAGAAACTAAGACAAAAAAGTGACTGCTGGAAATAGCACTTGTCTCAAATCTAGGCTGAGCATAATAGAGTCCCATATTTTAGGTTAGACCAAGGCTTTCCTGGAGAAGGGCTTAGCTCCCAGGCTTAAATGGTAGTGATTAAGAGAAGATTTCTGTTCACTGCTCATTCCCTTACACACTGGCCTCTCCACTGGGGAGCTTGCTTTACTGAAGTGTAGAAACCAAGAAAGTTAGTCTCCCAGCAAGATGTCAGCTGAAGCTCTTGCATCTTAATTGTGGATGATTTCATATCAGCCTTGTTGTATTCTGTTGCTTAAAAGCAAGCTGGGCATAGCTTTTCTGTATTCCATGGGTTGAAAAAGCACTTGGGAGACAGAACTCTGAATTCAAGGCCAGCCTGGCCAACAAGCAAGTTCCAGGACAGCCAAGGGTACATACACAGAGAAACCCTGTCTCAAAAAAACAAAACAAACAACAATAACAAAAACAACAACAAAACACCAAGCTGTTTGGAGGAAGGTAACATTCACTGTCTTTTCAGGCGCTGATTTTAGTTTCCTGAGATCTGGTTGCTGACCAAAAGAGCACATTTTCACCTGTCTTTGTTGTGTAAACCTTGCTCTACCTAATTTAAAGTTGATTGGTTAATAAAAATGCTGAAGCCTATGACTTGGCAGAGTCTAGGTTCCCGGGCTTGGGGATTTCAAGAGAGGACCACCAGACAGGGAGAGAAGGAGAGATGGAGCAGAAGATGGAGAAAGAGGATGTGGTCTGATGGAGCAGCTCCAGCCCAAAAGGATGGCTTATCGGCTAGTAACTTGGGTTGTGTAGCTGAGAGATACTAAACAGCATAGAGGGTTGATATCTGCCCAGCTCCGGTGCTTTAAGCTTGTAAAACAAATCATATTCTCTCTGTGTCAATTATTTTGGAAACTAGCTGGGTTAAAGAAAACTGTGGTTTTATTAAAAAAATATTCTACAGCAAGCCACTAGATCCAGCCTACAGGCTAGGGAAGAAATTAAACAAGGGTGAAAACCAGAAGGCAAGGGGCTCTGGGCACCATTACTAGGCTCCAGTTACAGCTGTTAGCATAACCAGCAGGGAGATCAGTTACTATGCTTTGACAGAATTCTTGGACTTCAACAGTCAAAACTGAGATACAGCACAGGGAATGCTTTTCTCTGAATTTTCTTAAGGTAAAAACCATCTAGTCAAGGGAAAATATGCTACATCTAAAATGCAGGGCAATGATGAGTAATTAAGTCATTTCTTAAGGAATATGTCATCTAAAACATGATCAACCTTTGAGTTATGAAATATGTATAAGATATGGAGGAATGAGTGAACCAGACAAGTAAATACATTTACCTGTTTGGTTTGGGGGTTTTGTTTTTCTTTTTGTTTTTAGGAAAATATCCGAACTCAGTAGACTGTGGTGGCAAATGTCTGTATCTCCAGCACTCTGAAGAACTGATGTATTCTGGGTGTTGACTGAGCCTGTCACTGTCCTCTGTTAATACCTAGGCTCAATGGGAATTGAGTCTAAAGTCCAGTGTTTAACCCCTCACAATTCCTAGGAAACAAGAGAGAGAGAAACTCAAGAAGGCAGATTCAAAGGAAAAGGAAATATGGAAAAACATAGTTACAAAAGCCTAATGTTTTGAGTGCTATCTTGGTTGTATCTCAGCTGGGGTTGCCTTGTATCTTTAAATGTCTTTTGAGAGATGACACTCTACTTCAGCTTAATTTTCCATTATTTGTACATCCCAAGAAATACCAAGAAGACACATATAGAGGACTGTAGGTTCTTGGCTGGCATGAATGCCCTGTGGACACAACTGTGAAGAGAACAGCTGGGCGTTGTGAGAGGAATGAGACTTGTCGGTGAAGCTACAGTAGGAGTCGTGGGGGGGGAGGCAAAGAGCTGGCTAGAGTGGCCAGGAACACTGAGATCCAGTGACTAGCTGTTGGGAGTGGGGAGACTTTAAAGATGTCGTTCCATCCAAGGCAGAATAATTATACTGCAATCTGCAATGCTTCACTGAAGCTTGGCAAACAGCCTTCCTTCCCTAAGTGTTTGCTGGCACACATGTTGCCTGCACCCACACTCAGTTTGTACCTGCTGGGTAAAGGTGTTGCCCACATTAAACCTAAGGTAATTATGGTCCATAATAGCCTCTTCATGGCAAGGTGACTAACTGAATCATTCGCTTAGGCTGGAGCTTAGGAAACGGCCCAGAAACAGCTGAGTGTGACATCATCATGACATTAGGTCTTGGGTCTCAGCCAAACCACTGAGCAGCAATTCATTGTGATCATGCTAAAAAGCAAGGTCCTTCATGCCGCTACAGGAAGGACTTTCCACGGGGAAATGGGGCCCAGCTTAGAGTGAAGTAAGCCTCAGAAGACAGCCCATCAGAAAATACTTTTTTTTTTTTTTTTTTTTTTTTACAGATGTGGGCTTTTTTGAAAGTAAAAAACAAACAAAAAAACCTTCTAAACTAGTGAACCCATACTCAGCATGGCTTTTGGAAAGCCAGAATCAAAGTAGGGCATTACATGGCTTTTTATTTTTTAAAAGGTTAAAATTGAAGGATGAGGAGCACAGTAAGAAACCCTGGGGTCTCTTAGTCCCACCCACCGCCACCCAACACTTGCTTGTCCTCTTCTGAGGGCCTGTGTATTTGCATTTGGCTTTTGAAGAAAACAAACAAACGAAAGCCACATTTGTATTTTATAAGAAAACAAATATTTCTGTCAAAGAACTATGTGTAAGAGTGTTTTAAGAATAAGTAGTAGGTTTTTGGTTGCCTGGACTTGCATTTCTCTGGGCTTAAATTACTGTTAAGAGATGCCTGAGTCCAGAATCTATGAGGACATCTGAGAAAACTGTAAGACCTCCACAGCCAGATGACTTGAAGTACTCTTGAGTCTCAGCTGATGTCAGATAAGAGAAAGTAGTACCTAGATTCCTCTGGGGTTCTATCTGGTGAAAAGATGGAGACATACAACTTTGAACAGCCAGAGACACTTGCTTCAACTTGTGCTGTGTGTCCATCTCTGGCCTGTATTTGTTTCCAGTAGAAAAGTCATGTCAGCAATTCCCAGGTGAGTTTTCTGTGGCTTTTGGATGCTATTCATGAAGAAAGCTTCTCTCATGTTTGGTCTAAATTTCTGCCAAGAACGAGACTTGTGGGGTCTCTACTAGGGAAAAGAACAGCTGGCTATATTTTGGGACTTGTAATCTTGTCACCCAGAAGGCTCGCTAAGTGTCAGAGTAGGTCACTGGAGACACCAAAAAGTTACCATCTAACTAGACTTGCCCACACGAATTATAATGAAAAAGCATTAGCAGTACGGAAAGCTGCTTCCTATTATGAGTAATCCAGGTAAAAAGTATACACAAGTACACACAGCGCAGAGGACCACAAACAGTGGAAGAAGCAGTTTGTCAGAATGGGAGGCATTCAGATGTGGTGTGATTTGGTTTTGTTGTTTTACCAATTATTGTTGATGATTTATTGTTAGGAGTATGTAACAAATTTACCAATATTGACATGGTTTATGTAAAGAGTGGTAGGTAGAGTTCTCAGCCTGGATTACAGGAAACGCATCTTAACCTAAACTTTGCACATAACCATTGAGTCAGGGAGGCCCAGACCGAGATTCCTGAGAGTCAAAAAGTGATGATATTTCATAGCCCAAAAAGCAAAAGCCAGGGGAGCTTAGACATGGTAACTTTAGTGAGCTGGCTCCCTCTGTAAAGGAAGGCTAACAGCTGACAGCCCAAGCTGAGCAGGGGAGTCCCACGAGTTTTACTCTGGACTTGTGCTTGGTTAGAAAGAGAAAACCCCACGTCAGTTTCTTCTGGGAAACAGTCCATGAAGATAAACAATGGGGATGGTCTGGTGATGATAAATTATGCATAGAAAATTGACCAGAAAGCTCAAAGTTTGTCCTTGGGAAGAGATGAGTCTAACTAACTAGAAATGAATAAGATCTGCAGAAGCCATTGGATTTGGTTTTTTTTTTTTTTGTTTTTTTTTTTTTGTTTTTTTTTTTTTTTTTTTTTTTTTTTAAAAAGCCGACTCGGCCAGAGAGCAGGAAGCTTCAGGTCTCAGACTGAAAATACAGACTGGCCTGTTGCCAGTGAGCAATTGTTTTGAATCTTAATCCTAACAAGATAGTAATAATTTTCTGAAAATCATGAAGTTTGCACCATGCTGGGCTGAGGTGGCTTTAGCAGACAGCAGCACATGATGAAAGTTTGGATCTAAATCATCCTGGTAGTTGAAAATCCCAAACTGTCAGTCATATAGACATGAATTTTAATTCGCCGTACACTATTTGTATACATTCTCTATTTCCCTGTCAATGAAAAGGATAAGAACATTTTCTTGGAGCCATCAGGTGGCACTGAGTACACTAGTTTCCTTTAGGCTGTTCCAGGTAACTGAAGAAGAAGGAAAAACTCACTGTAAGGATAAAGAATGTCTTAGAAACAAGGACAGTAACCTTGGTGGGCCTCAGACCCCAGTGAGTCCAGAAAGTAAAAAGGAATGGCGCTTCTGAGTCATTCCGGCACCACTGTCAAGTTATCGTTGGACTTCAAACAACCTCATTCTCTGCCCAAGTTTGCAAATGGATCCCACCTGGTTTCTCCCTTAGGATATCTGATGGTTCTAATATTTTATCTAAGTGCAAATCCCAACAAATTTAAATTTGATAATCAGAGCTTACCTGACATCAGGCATCTGTCACTGATTTACTTGACTCTGATTGGTGGGTCAGGCTTTGATCGTGAAATACTCTACCCTGGCTGTGGTGATGGTAAGAATGTGAGTAGGATCAAGTAAGGGTGATAGGAGTCCCCGTGACGGAACTGACCGAAGGCAAAGGTCAATGTGATGAGGTATAGAAAACATCTTGGATAACACCTGCTGATACATGCAAAGACTCTAGACCACTGTAGAGCCACCACTGAAACCATGTCGTGACATAGCTAATGGGCAAAGGCCACACATCCTCATCCATATCATTTTTGAAACCAATATTTGTCACACCTGTCAGAGGGCAGTCATAGAACTGGCAGTCGTGTGACATATATGAAAACTCATTCAGACCCAAGCGACCAGAAGACGAAGGAGATGTTCCAGCAGCTGGTGTTTCTGTGACCTCGTCCTTCCCAGCTAGATTCTGGTCTCATAGTCTGATTTGTGCTTACTACGCACCTTTACAGATGCTTTCAGGTCATAGTCCATCACTGGAGGAAGTCAGGACAGGACCTCAAACAGGGCTGGAACCTGGAAGTAGGAGCTGATGCATCCTGATGCAGGCCATCGAGGGTGCTGCTTACTAGCTTGCTTCTCATGGCTTGCTCAGCCTGCTTTTTCATAAGCCCAGGTCCACCAGCCCAGGGATGGCAGCACCTACCCTGGACTCAGCCCTCCCCCATGGAGCCCTAATTGAGAAAATGCCTTACATCGGGATCTTATGGAGGCATTTTCTCAACTGAGGCTTTTTACTCTCTGATGATGTCAAGTTGACATCTAAACCAGCCAGTTCACTGAGCATGGGTAAAAAAAAACCAGATGGTAATTTGAAAAGCTACCTAGGACAATGACTACACAAATCATTTGAGTCATTTCCAGGAGTTTATGTAAAAGACACATGGTTACTGACCAGTTTTTTACATTTAGAATGTTCCCCTCTTTCATTGATTTTAGTGAGATCATCGGTATCAGGAGCTAGGGAATATGAATGTAAGATCTGGATTTTAGTGATGAGATCATATTTATTCTTAGCACATCTTGCTTGCCCAGGAACAAGTGCCCTCCTAAAAGCAGAGAGAAGTAGTCAGGTCTCTATGTAGCCAAGCACAGGTAAAACTCAACCCACTAGCAAACAAGTGATATTTCCTTCCTGCTTAGATGGGGCTGTATTTAGAATTTAAATACTCCCATTTCGTTAGAAGAACAAGATGAGATGGGCGTGATGAGAACAGCTTTGGTTTTATGCTGCATCCAGCTGTGGTATCTATCCAGAGGTGCTAATGTCTACAGAAGAGTTATCCCACTGAGCCTCAATTCAAAAGTTGTTATTAAATACTAGGTGACTTTGAAATTAAAATAAAAAGCCAGATAGTTTTTTTTTAATATTTCAGCTTACAAATGCATCAAGCTTTTAAAGTTTCTTCACTTGCTAGAACATTTCAAAACCAAAAATTAGAAAGGCAAGAAATGAGCTTCTCTCAGAAAGTTTTTTTTTTTTAATTTTTTTATTATTTTGCACTGGTAGGAGACATTACCTAACACATTTTTTTCTTACTTGCTTTTCTTTTACACTTTACTCTTTGAGGTTAATTTCTACCTCAGTCTCAAATCAATATTTACTTTAGCAGTGAGAACACTAATGCTGTTGTTGGAGTATGTCTCACAGAAAACCCTGCTTTGGTTATTATAAGAAAGGTAGTTCTTGCATTTCGGTGAGTTGACTGAGAACATTTTCTATTTAGCTGGAAACTTGGGGGTGGGGAAGTCTAGTCTGACTTAGCACAGCATAGGTGATCTGTATTCATCCTTCCTGGATCTGGCTAACTCTGCTACTGACTTTCCCAAATAGCCCCAGTTGGGCTTGACAAGACCAGTTCCTTCCGTGAAGTTACTGCCAATGAATTAGTTCTCACTGAGATGTGCTAGTCTGTCAGTTGCATGGATACTATGTATCTCTCTGGATACCAGATATCTTGTGGCAAGGGTTGGGGAGAGACAGCGAGAAGGTAGCAGCCTTACTGCAGTACTGGAGGAGGCTGTGTTGGGCCCTGCACAAGCATTACTTCATTATTTATTTCATCGGCCTTCTCAGTTCAAACTTCTCTACTTAGATCGACCCACATCTTCAGCTCTCTCTTAGACATCTAACCTGTAAGCTCCATAGGCATCAACATCTCCAGCCATGAAACTGTATTTTCCATCCATAAATGGGCTCCAGCTGTGTTCTCCTATGTTTCTGAGCCAGAAACATAGATATCTGTAGTAATCCTATTCCATCTGCCTTCATGGCTAGTTCCATTGGACCATTTCAGCTGTGCCTGTCAGCAAATCTTTGTCCTTGTGGTTTGTACTATTCCTGCAACCACCTAGAAAGGCCATCTGTCTCTTTCAGTATTTTTCCTCTCTCAATTCAAGCAATGGTTAGTGTATCAGGTTTTTTTTTTCTATTGCTGTGATTAAATATCATGAAAAAAGCAAATTAAAGAAGGGTTTGTTTGGGCTTATAGTTCTAGAAGGAGAGAGGACATCATGGTAGGGAAGGCGTGTCGACAGGAACAGGAAGCTAGCTGACCACATCTCATCTGTACTCAGGAAACAGAGCACAAACAGGAAGTTGAGCCAGGCTATAAAACCTCAACTCCCCCTCCCCCCCTGTAAAGTAACAGCAAGGCTAAACTCCTACAGGTTAACTTTCCCAAATATCCCCAACATCTGGGAGTTAACATGTTCAAACACAAGAACCTAAAGGAAACATTTCTTAATCAAAGCACAACACTTCATGCCCTCCAACTGTTAAAAATATATGCAAATAAATGAATTCTCTTTAAGAAAAATAGCAATGTTAGAAATACTCAGCTTAGCTTCTTTGTGTCTTTGGATTGTAGCATGATTATCCTGTTTTTATGACTAATATCCACTTATAAGCGAGTATATGCCATGTGTGTCTTTCTGAGTCTGGGTTATATCACTCAGGATGTTCTTTTCTAGTTCCATGCATTTGCCTGAAAATTTCATGATGTCCTTTTTTATTTCTTTTTTTAATATTTTTTATTTTAATTTCTATTAATTATACTTTATTCACTTTGTAGCCCCCCCTGTAGCTCTCTCCCTCCCCCTCCCAATTCTACTCTTCCTCCCTCTTCCCAGCCCAGTGCCCCTACCCAAGTCCACTGATAGGGGAGGGCTTCCTCTCCTTCCTTCTGATCCTAGTCTACCATGTATCAGGAGTGGCTGCATTGTCTTCCTCTGTGGCCTGGTAAGGCTGCTCCCCTCTCAGGTGATCAAATAGTAGGACAATCAGTTTATGTCAGAGACAGTCCCTGTTCCCATTACCGTGGAACCCACTTGAACACTGAGCTGCTATGGGCTACATCTGAGCAGGAGGTCTAGGTTATCTCCATGGATGGTCCTAGATTGGAGTATCAGTCTCAGAAAATACCTCTGTGCCCAGATATTTTGGTTCTGTTGCTCAACTTGTGGAGCTCCTATCCTCTCCAGGTCTTACTATTTCCCACTTCTTTCATAAGATTCCCTGCACGCTGTCCAAAGGTTGGCCATTAAGTCTCAGCATCTGCTTTGATACCCTGCAGGGTAGAGCCTTTCAGATGTCCTTCTTTTCAATGGCTGAGTAGTATTGCATTGTGTAAATGTACCATATTTTCTGTATTCATTCTTTGGTTGAGGGAAATACAGGTTGTTTCCAGTGTCTGACTCTTGAATAAAGCTGCTCTGAACCTAGAGCAAGTGTGCTCGTGGTATGGTGGGGCACGTTTTGGGTGAATACATGGGTTGAGCTAAGGAGAGAAGTTTGAACTGAGAAGGTGATGAAATGAATAGTAAACTAATGCTTGTGCACGGCCCAACACAGCCTCCTCCAGTACCTGCAGTATGGCTGCTACCTTCGTGTTCTCTCTCCTTAACCCTTGCCACAAGGCACCTACTGTCCAGATGCATAATATCCGAGAAACTGCCGACTGGCACATCTCAGTGAGCGCTTATGCGCTATATCTGGGTCTTGAAGTAGATCTATTCCTAGTTTCCTGAGAAACTGACAAATTGATCTCCAAAGTGGTTGTACAACTTTGCACTCTCACCAGCAGGAGAGTGCTCCGAGTCCTCACCAGCACAATCCACACACCCAAAGAAGCTAAGAAAGAAGGAGGGCCCAAGGTGGGGACTCACAGGTGGGTAGCTGAGAAGGGGAAATAGACATGCAGGGAGGAGTCGGTGGAGGGACGGGACTGAGTGGAGGAGGGGGTGGAAATGGGAGCAGGAGGGACCAGGTGTGGGAAGGACGGAAGGAGAGAGAACTGGGAGACAACTGGAATGGCAGTGGGCCTCTCTGGGACAAGCTAGCAACCTAAGACAATGGGATCGCCCAGGAATGTATGAGGGTGACCCTATACAATGGGAATGCAGAGCCTGAAATGGCCATCTCCTATAGCCAAGCATACACCCTCCAATGGAGGGAGTGGGACACCAATCCAGCCACAAAACCTGTGACCCACAATTTGTCCTGCCCACAAGATGTACAGGGGTAAAAGGTGGAGCAGAAATTGAGAGAGTGATCAACCAATGCGATAAGAGAGATCCCGCCCCTGGAACTATTAATGATACCCTGTTATACTTGCAGACAGGAGCCTAGCATAACTGTCGTCGGAGAAGCTTTACCTAGCAACTGGTAGAAACAGATGCAGAGACCCACAGCCAAAAAAATTAGGTGGAGCTGGGGAATCCTGTGAAAGAGGAGGAAGGATCAAAAGAGCCAAAGGGATCAAGGACACCACAAGAAAACCTACAGAATCAACTAACCTGGGTCCATAGGGGCTCGTAGATACTGAACCACCAACCAGACAGCATGCCTGGGATGAACGTAGGTCCCCTGCACATTTGTAACAGCTGTACTCCTAGGTCTTCATGTGGAACTCCTAACAGCGGAAGCAGGGCCTGGCTCTGTTGCCTGCCTTTGGATCTCTTTCCCCTAATTGGACTGCCTTGTTTAGCCTCAATAGGACAAGATGTGCCTCATCTTACTGAAACTTGATATGCCAAGGCTGGTTGATACCCATTTCTCCCCCTTTTTTGAGGAGAAAGATGGGAGTGGTGGATTGGGAAGTTAGGATCAGGATGTAAAATAAATAAATAGATAGATAGATAGATAGATAGATAGATAGATAGATAGATAGATGATAGATAGATAGATAGATAGATAGATAGATAGATAGATAGATAAAAATGTGTTCTCTGCCATTCTATATTCCTCTATTGAAAATTTGCTGTTTAGCTCTGTACCCCATTTTTTTTATTGGATTACTTGGTTTGCAGTGTTTAACTTCTTAAGTTCTTTATATATTCTGGATATCAGCCCTTTGTCAGATATAGGGTTGGTGTAGGAAGATCCTTTCTCAGTCTGTAGGCTGTCGTTTTGTTCTGACAACAGTATCCTTTGCTTTACAGAAGCTTTTCAATTTCATGAGGTTCCATTTATTAATTGTTGCTCTTAGAGCCTGAGCTGTTGGTGTTCTGTTCAGGAAGTTGTCTCCGGTGCCAATGAGTTCAAGGCTCTTCCCCACTTTTTCTTCTAACAGGTTTAGTGTCTGGTTTTATGTTGAAGTTTTTGATCCACTTGGACTTTAGTTTTGTGCAGTGTGATAAATATGGATCTATTTGCATTTTTCTGCATTAAGACATACTGTCAAAAATACTAAGCCCTGGGGTCCCTGATGAGAATGATACTCCAACCAAGGACAATGCATGGAGAGGACCTAAAACTCTGGCTGAAATGTAGCCCATAAACTCAGTCTCCAAGTGGGGTCCCTAGTAAGGGGAGCAGGGGCTTTCTCTGACATGAACTGAGTGGCAGGCTCTCTGATCACCTTCCCCTGGGGGGAGCAGCCTTGCCAGGCCAAAGAGGAAGACAATGCACCCAGTCCTGATGAGACCTGATAGGCTAAGGTCAGAGGGAAAGGGAAGAGTACCTCCCCTATCAGTGGAGTAAGGGAGGGGCATAGGGGAAGAAGAGGGAGGGAGGGTGGAATTGGGAGGAGATTTTTAAGTTAAATATGATTAATATTAAAAAATAAGAGTAAGAATGAGAATGTCATAATAAAAGAAATACACATTAAAATGGCTTCGAATGTACTAAATGCTGTACAGTGCTTGTCTAGCATTTGAAAAGCCATGTGCTTAATTCCCAACACTCCATAAAATTGGTCATAATGGGGCACACCTATAATCACTTGGGAGATGGAAGTGGAAAAATAAAAATAAAAAAATCAAGGTCATCTTTGGCTATTTATTGGTTCAAGGCCAGCCTTGACTACATGAGACCCTATCATAAAGAAAAAAAAAATTTCTTTTTTGTTTGTTTGTTTATTTGTTTGTTTGTTTTTGAGACAGGGTTTTTATCTGTCTAGCCTTGGCTGTCCTGGACGCACTTTGTAGACCTGGCTGGCCTCAAACTCACAAAGATCCACCTGCCTTTGCCTCCCAGAGTTCTGGGATCACAGGTGTGTGCCATTGCACCTGGCCAAAAAAAAAAAAGCATACATTCAAACTGCTAAATGAACAGCCGCATAGTAGTAATAGAAGGTGTAAATAAAAGCTTACATGAATATGCACAGATTTCATTAGCCTCAAATTTAATGTGCTTAGAAGTCCCCCATGTAATCATGAGAATGCAGGCTCAGACTCGAAGCCTTTAATGGGGAGTGGAGTTCTGTGTGTAATGAGCTCCACAGATCTGGTGTTGCTGGTCAGGAGACCGTGTTTTCAGGAGCAAGCCTTTAGCATAAGAGCTCTCACTTAGATTAATCTGCATCTCAAGGATCCCTTGCCCTAAAACTTCTCTCCCAAAGAAGTTTCCAAGCTGGCCCTTTAAAAAACAATTATTCACAGCTTCTAGCTTCTCGGTTGTGAAGCGCTACGAAGCAACCTTTCAGAGAGGTGACCCGTCCTCATTTGTTCATTCTAGGTGATAACCTTTATTTTATTCCTGAGGTAAGAACTTCAATTTGCGAGAATCCCCATGACATTAACTGACCTTTGATAGACATGTAAACTTTTGAAAGGTTAGATGACGAGAGAGAAGAGGAGGAGGAGACAAAATAACGCTGGAAATCTACATTGGTGGGGTATGAACTAAAGCATCGCCTCATTTGAAAAAGCATGAAGCTTCGTGCATAGCTACCCTTAGCATGGAAGCTTTTACCTCCAGCAAATGACAGTGAAAAGGTCAGGCAATATTAACGTCATAATTCTCAAAATAAAGCATTTGTTTTCAGAAGGTAATTGAGCTTTTTTAATCATTTAATTTTCAGAACACAAAAAGCATTCAGTGAGCTCTATTTTGATGTTTTTAAACAAAACTATTTATAAACTGTGAATAAGATGATACATACGCATGACTTTGTTCTTTTTACTTTACAATAGTTTTGAGGGTCTTCATATACTTGTATATATTATTTCATCACCATTAAAATGAAAATAATTCATTTGATGCCTGCATGGCTTTAATGCATAAATCTATAAATCTAGCAGGTCTTGAATGCTATTGATACACTGCTACAAATTGCTTTATAAGCATTATTTCATTATAGCATGAGACACAATTTAATGTAGTGGCATGATGATTTATGCACAAAGTGTTCCCTCCATAATCTCCTGAACTGAATGCTTTCTCGTTTCTCGGATTATGTGATAGTTTGAAAGAAACTGGAAACTTTTAAGAGTTTGGCCCTTGCTGGAGGAAGCCGACTACCCAGGGCCGGAATCATGGGGCCTATTACCTGTGGCCTCTTCCTATCTCTCTTTTTGCTTCCTGTCCACCATGACGCCATTAGCTTCTGCTGCATGCTCCCGTTACCATGATGCTCTCCACTGCTGTAGACTCAAGCAGCTTCCCATTACAGGCTGAACTTCCTAAAACCACGAATCAAAATGAATCCTTCCTCTTTGGTGGTTATGTTTAAGGTGATCACCGCATCACTCATTATGCTCCTATATTCAGGCTTATGGTGTCCTGAGTATCCTTTACCGTAACAGAAAAACCAAAACGTTACTTGTTATTAAAAGTGATTCTGTAAAGAACTTAACATGTGGCGGCTGATGCCAGCAACATAAGAGTGAACAGGTATGTGTAGCTTTTAGACCTTGCAATACGATGCCATCAGCTACAAAGTTCATGCTCGAGAATGGCACAGTTAAGTCACTGGGGAAAGTGCACAAGAATTTCATACTGCCTGAAGTAAGCTGACAAGCTTGTAACAGGCTGGATTCACAGCTGTACAGCGTGTGGGGGCCACAGGCTGCGGGTTGCACATGCCTGGATAGACAGAAGACTGGAGAGTCAGATTTGATGGTGGCTCAGGTAAGCCTATCACCAACTTCAGCACCATGACAGAATGCTAAAAATGTTCAAGTTAAAAGGAAAGTCTTAACTGTTGCGCTGGAGACAGACACAAGGCAGAAGAACTATGGAAGAGGAACGGTGTTTAGGAGAACGGAAGGCACTTCTATAAACACAGCCGTGTTCCTTAGGTTGTGAAGGTCAAAGATCTGCTATATCAGACTTTTCAATGGCTTCTCCTCCGTCTGTCCCCTTTGTTGATCACCTCAGTTTCTATGTTTTGTCTGGACTGCCGTAAGCAGACTCCCATTGGGTCTTCTTGCCCCTGTTGTCCAGGCCCTAACTCACTGTTCACAGTGACAGGAGCATGAGGCAGCCATTCACATCCACATTCGGCAAGCAGAGCAAGCATTCAGTCTGCTTTCTCTTTCCATTCAGTCCAGGTCCCCAACCCACAGCACGGCACCACCCAGGCTCAAGGTGGGCATTCTTTCCTCACTTAAACCCTTCTGCCAACACTACCGTAGACACGCCCAGACACCTGTTTCCATGGTGATTCTCAATTCCGTCAGGTTGACCGTTAGATTAACCATCGTCTTTCACCGTTGCTTTGCAATCACATCCTCTGTGATTACGCCACATCCAAAGGCTGAACCCCCATTCACAGGCTTTTGTGTGGGTGGCAAGCAAGTTCCCCCACAGCCTGTCCTGTCTTCTATTTTTATTCCTTCTGCCTTAACAAGGGTTAGACACTGTGTGCCAGAAATCCTGTAGTATATTTAGGTCGTCTTGGATAGGAATCCTCTGCGGGTCAACACATGGGTTTGTCATCCTTGCCGGAAGTCTCTAGACTGCGAGGATACCATGAATGTGGGCAAATCTGTCTTGCTTTCCCTCTTCCTCTTCTTCCTCCTCCCCCTATCTGAACCCAGCACAGCCCTTAGAAGTTGCTATGCAAGTTGTGCTGAGTAAATAAATGCCTCTTTAGTTCTCCTTCCACCTCCTGTGGTGCTCTTAAGGTGTTTGCTCCATTATAGTGTGATTGCTTAGGTCTTTATCTTCCCTCGCTAGATAGGGGAGGGGCTGAAGTTTGTAAATAAAAACAGATTTTTTTATATGTATTAGATGAATATTAAGTAAAGGGCTGAAATAGTGCTCAATAATTTCAACGATGGTGGCAGTGGTGATGATAATGTGTGTGTGTGTATGTGTGTGTGTGTGTGTGTGTGTGTGTGCGCGTGCGCGCGCGCCTGTATGAGTCTATGTGCACCATATACATGCACAAGCTTGCAGAGGTAAAGCATTGGACCCCTTGCAACTTGAGTTAAATTCAGTTGTGAGCCACTATGTGGGTGCTGAGAACCGAACCAGGATCTTCTGCCAGAACAGTGAGCACTCTTGACCACCGAGTCAACCTCTCCAGACTTCTAAACATTTACGTAAATTCAGTCCATGACTTTCTATCTACGTTGGACGAATTCCTCAAGATGGGATTCCCTCATCCAAAATGTCTAAACTTGCTTTTGGTTCATGACACCTACTCTTTGGCTTGCCCTTGGGGCTGTGGAGTTGTGCAGAACCTTATATCTGACTTTACTGCATCCCTCACAATAGTTACATTATTTTAACAATCACTATTTCCAGGTAATCCAGCGAGATTTTGTAGATGCCAAATATTGGGGCAGATCGCTTTAAGACAGATGGTCTCGTCTTTTCTAAACTGTTGCTTTCAAAGGAAGAAGGAGCAATCTGGGTGTAGAGGGAGGAAACGCCAGGCCTGCCGGGATGGGACTGCAGCTCTGCCGTGCCAGGCTCACATTATTGGGTTCAATCCTGGTTCCTACATAGCCCTGAAAAGAATCACTGGTAAAAACTGAGCAGAAGATTTTTCACTGAGTTCAACCCAGGGAAGAAGGTATCCTCCTTTGGATACCTGAGTTGAGACTTCTAGACTTGCCTTGAGCTTATCAAACAGCTTTGCTCACCATGTCTTCTGGCTTGGAGCAGTTGCTAAGCCTCCTGGGCGATTGTCTCAGCTGGTTAAGTCCTCTACATCTCTTCACTGTCATCTGCTCTGACAGTCATTTGAAGTCACAGAGCCATCTCTGTGACAGGGGTGTGGAAACATTGCTAAGTAAAGCAATGAACTGGAGAAGCCTGCACAGTTGCCTTGCGGGTCCTCTGTGAAGGGGTCCTGGGACATTTGGGACCTGAGCTGCCCAGGCACAGAAAAGAAAAGCACCAGGCAGCTAGTATTTTAGGTCTTATCATACTCTCAGTTTGGATAACACGTCAGGTTTGGCTTGGCCAGTGAACTAAAATCCTATATTTAATGGTCAATAAAATGCCTGGAGCACAGGGCACTGAGGCTAAGGGTAGGGGTTTGACTTTTGACTAAGCTAAAAAGCTGATAATCGAGCGTGTGTGCCCTGGTGAGACCCGGAAATTTCTGCTCAGAGAGTCCTGGCTGTAACATGCTTTCCCTTTTTCCCCATTCTCACACAGCAGCTTCCGAAGGAGACTCAGGACTCCTTCTCCAGAGAGGCAACTGCTATCGCCTAAATTGTTTTTGATAACCCTTAGCTCTGAGAGACTCAGCTTCCTGACACCTCACATTGGCACTGATCCTCTTGGGTAAAATGATGGAGAGGGGATAACACAGGTCCAAGGTTGGCAGGAGATGGGGGAACTGAAACTAAAGCTACTCTGATATGTATCACTGGCTTAAAATGGAAACGAACCATTTAGCTTCAGAAATGCACAGGGAGAGAATTCTAAAGGTTAGCAGAGAAGACCATTTTGTAGTATTCGAACTAATCTCAAGTAACAGGTTTAATGGCCAGATTGCTCCAGTGGGGACATATTTAAAACTCATTGGAGGGACACCCACTCCAGTGTCATACCCACAAATAACTTCATGATTATCTTCAATTGACTGTCTTGAAACCTCTGTAAAGTAAAACATTTACAATTGACTAGTTTAATTAAAGGCCAGCACTGCGGCAGCTTTCAGGTTTGATCTAAAATCCAGACCCTATGGGAGAGCAGGATAATAGCAGCATCAATCAAATGGCCATATCCTGCTAAAATACAATTTTTAAAAATGATGATTCCCATCAGGTATATGACCTGGTGCGAGTGCTCTGCCCAAAGTTTAAAAACAACTGGCAAGTCTACTGAAGATAAACGCTTCTAACTGTGCTACTGAAGCATATTGTACTGTGGGTTGGAACAGCTGCATTCTATTTTGCTATTTTATTTGCAAGAACATGTTCTGCCATCTTAATCTTTATGTAGCAGTGATTTTAAAGCATTTAATATAGGCATGTGACAGATAAACAAAATATATTTGCAGTACTGGTACATTTTTTAAATATCGCACAGAAACTATATTAAAATGTTAACCAGTTACCTGAACACGTAATTTTTGCTTCTCTTATTTGGCTACACTAATTGCAGCTGAATAGAAGTCAAGATAGAGCCAGGTGCAGCAGCACCCTCCTTTAGCCTCAGAACTTGGAGGCACAAACAGGTGGAGCTCTGTGAGTTCAAGGCCAACCAGGGGTACATAGTAAGATATACTTCTCAAAATAAGCTTTAAAAGACGGATAATCTTTTAAAAGATTGTAACTCAACAACTGAAAGGGCTCAGTAAGTAAATGTCTGACTTTTACTTACTGAGGTCTGTGTGTGTTTCTTGGATTTTGTTCGTTTTTGAAAGAAAGAGGAAAAAAGATAAAGTCGAGTGTGCAGAGAGATGAGGAGAGCCTGGAAGAAATTAGAAGAGGGGAAAAACATAATCAAAATGTATTGTATGAAAAAATTCAATTAAAACAGTGGTTATGAATCGGTCTCTGCAGGACCCCCTGGGCTCAGATCCTTTAGCTTTGTTGGTCTTCTTGTGGGGCTCCTGTCCCCTGCTCAGATGTAGCTGATTGACAGCTCAGTCTCCACGTGGGTTCCTGAGAAGGGGAGCAGGGGCTGCCTCTGTCATGAACTCCGTTGCCTGCTCTTTGATCACTTGTCCCTGGTGATGCAGCCTTGCTAGGCCACAGAGGAAGAGGATCCAGGCAGTCCTGAGGAGACTTGATAAACTGCAGGCAGATGACAGAGGAGGAGAACTCCCCCTTTGGGTGGGCTAGGGGAAGGGGAGAGGAAGGAAGAGGGAGGGATGGTGAGACTGGTGGTCGCTGTGAGAGGGGGCTTCGATTGGGATATATAATGAAAACATTTTGAGAAAAAATTTAAAAATTAACAAAAGAGCGGTGATGCCAGCTGTGGTAGCGCACACCTGTAATCTAAGCGCTTGGAGAGGCAATGGAAGACAGATCTCTGTGAGTTCGAGGACAGCGTCTACAAAGCAAGTGCAGGACAGCCAAGGCTACACAGAGAAACCTGTTTCAAAAAAAAAAAGAAAGAGTGGTTCTAAGTACCTATGAATGTGAGGGATAAATAATGGCTTTATATATAAAATATTGTTGACCATATAGAACATTAAGTAGAATCTTGAATTTGAATGAAGTAATTTGGAAAAAAGCAGGAAAAAAGTTTCTAATACTCTTAAGCCTTTACAGCTCATTATAAAATACAATGAACCAGAGAACAATTAAATATAATGAATAAACTTGCTCAGAAATGTGTGTAATAAAAAGTGGAATGTCATGAGATGGGACAGATGTGGGCGGGTTCTTGAAAACGTGTATAGACACATGCTAAATTCAGATTTCTCTATGTGTGTGTGTTGGGGGCTCCGTTGAATGCTGTGGAGGCCAGGGAGCAACTGCTGGCTCCCTCCTTCCGTCACACAGGTCCAGGGGACTGAACTGGTTGCCTCGTTGTCACACTTGGCAGCCTACTGAGCCCCCCCCCCCCTTAGCCCCTTGGTCATTGATTATTGCTGGAATTGTGTAGTTATGTCTCCTTGCTCAATCACTAAAGCGGATAATGGTGGCATGTGTAGGCTTCATTAATTGCCCCTCCCATCCCCCCACCCCCGTCTCTGCTCCGTCCCCTAGGGGCAGTGGATTTTTCAGCGGGTGGGTCTGTGTTTCTCTTTGCTACTTGTGGTTGGGTTTCCCTTGGCAACCATGTGTGAAAATGTGTGGCACTGCTAAGTAATGACCTTGAGGTGGCCGCTGAGGTTGTATTTCTTCTTGATTTTCCTCGTCCTTTCATTGCCATTCTCTCTGGGCCTCTTTGGTGAGGAGGGTTTGTGGCATCGTGATCTGTATCCAATTCTGCCCCCCTTTTGCTACCTCCATCTGCATCCCAGGGTCCGAACCGCCATCACTCCTCCCTGCCACAGGCAGGTTTGATAAATCCGGGAAGCACTCACAGGGTTTCCATGTCACTTGCGATAGGGCTGGCTTGGTTGCACCTTGCCTCGGGGAATCTCTCCAATAGCCTCTCCTTCTCCTCACTCTTCTGGTCACCTTCTGGTAAGAGTTCCTCAAGAGCAAGAGGCATTCCCAGTGGTTACAGTTGGCTGCACAGTTACTGCTGTCAACCCGAAACATCAGAGCCTGTAACACCGGCTGTCTCCACACCCTTTCTCCTTCACTCCGGCCTCTCCAGTTCCTCCATGAGGGTACTGTTCTGCCCAGTTCACGAACCCCAAAAGACCAGGAATAACTAGACTCTGCTGTAAATACAGGAGGTTCTTTTTATTGTAAATTACAAGCTGCAGCTTGGGCCCACACACCTCACCACCGAAGCAGTGGGAGCCAGGTACCCCTCGCCCAGGTTAGTTGGGTGATTTAAAGATTCTGGTTCATCCCAGCATGCCCAAGGCAGGGGCGATTCCTGCCTGGCAAGCATCTGTTGGTCAAAATGCTACATTTTGAATTGATTGGCTATAGGAAGGTCCCCAGACCATTAATGACCTGGTGTCCCTTCAGGGGGGATGGGCCAGTTTCCTAGCAACTGTGTCTCTAGTGGGTGGGAAAAGAATGTAGTAAGGTGGTCCTTCCCCTCAGGGCATTACTGGACTTCTCCACCCACCTAGTTCAAGCCTTAATTAATAGCTGATTTTTAATCTTTTGGTCTCTCAGGTACAGCTTGGGGCCATTCTGTGGGCCATCTGATGTACAAACACATTTTCCGTGATGCCATTCCTGAAGATGAAACCATGTCCGGTTATTTCATGGGGCCATTTTACTGTTCAGCGAACCTTCTTTGGAAGGATGACCTGCTGGGCATTCAGCACTGTGAACAGATGGTCATCCTGAGTACTGGCTTTAGATGTGCCAGCCTCAGTGACTGCACCCTCAGGTGGTATAAGAGTATCAGGCAGCTCCTGTGCCTCTGCCTTGCTGCTCTGCCTGTGGTGAAAGAGACTGGAGCAGCTGGAGCAGCTGCTGGATGGTAACTAGGAGAGGGTGCTACACATCTGTTCCTATGACTAATCATGCGGTATTAAGTGATTCAAGCACTCTAGAGATACAGAGCACATAGACAGGTATGCATGGACTGGATACATATCCTATGCCAGTTTAAATAAGGGAGTGAGCATATGACTATTTTAGTGTCATTGGGATTCTGGAATTAATCTCATGTGGATGATAAATGAAATGAAATATCTACTAGACTTTAATAGGAAAGTGGTGTGGACTTGTTCTTTGAAGGGTTAACTTCTAATCTAACTGTGCTGTTTGGTGAAAGAGCCTTTTTGTTGATGGAGTTACACGATGCCATAAAGATGGTAGCCTATCTGTAGGACTTTTTGTTCTTATAAGCAGAGTATCTTATTATATCAGAATATCTCTTCTATATTGTTTTATCTTCTAGGAGAAAATATGCTTCTTTTCTATTCAGTGGAAAACATGATAAAAGTTTTATCTGGGGGCAAGAGCTGCCTTTTGAAGCTAATCTCAGTACAGCTTCATTTCTCTTTAGCATTCTGGCTTGCCACTTCCCACACTGTGTGCGTACCTCTGTTCTCACTTAACAATGTCACCAATAAGTTAAGCACATTCTGAGTGGCTGCCTCTCCTGATCCACTCCCTTTCTGTCTCTCATTTAAAAAGAACAGGCTTCTAAGAGATAACTAGCAAACATGACAAAATAGAATATAATAAAATGAAGCAAAATCTTTCATATTGAAGCTGGACACAACAATCCAACAAAAGGAAAAGAGTCCCAAGAGCAGGCAAAAGAGTCAGAGAACTACCCATTCTCCAGTCAGGAGTTCCATAAAAATACTAAGAGAATAGCTGTAATATATGTGCAGAGGATTGGTGCAGACCCATGCAGGCCCTGTGCTTGTTGCTTCAGTCTCTGTGAGCTCATATGCACCTTGGTTAGTTGATCCAGAGGGCCTTATTCTCCTGGTATCCTCCATCCCTTCTAACTCCTACAGTCTTTCTACCTTCTCTTCTGGGGGGTTCCCTTAGCTCTGAGGGAGGGATTTGGTGGAGACCTCCAATTTAGACTCTGCATAATGTCTTGTTGTGGGTCTCAGCATCTGTTCTTATCTGTTACTGGAAGAAGCCTCTCTGATGATGACTGGATAAGTAGAATATCATTAGGAAATACTTTATTGTGTGGGGTGTTTATTTATTTTTTGACAGTCATATTTGGTTTTTACCCTAGGTCTTTTGAGCTATCTAGCCTCTGGTTCTTGGTCATGCAAGCAGTGTCTGGGTGTGGGTTTCTTCTCACAGAGTGAACCTTAAGTCAAACTAGACGTTGGTTGGCTATTCCCACAAGTTCTGTGCTATATCGCTGTAACATATTTGCAGGCATGGCAGACCATAGGTCAAAGGTTTTGTGGCTGGATGGTATCTACATTTCTCTTTTGGTACCCTGCAGTGGACCTTCCGGCACCAGTGAGACTAGAACATAGGGATGAAGGCTCCACTCTAGGGATCAGCTCAACTTCTCCATGTTCAATGTGATGCTGTCTCAGCAACGGGGCCCCACTGTCAGTTTGTGGAAAGCAGCCTTTTGTCTTAGCATCTGCTTGGATTGTTCGGGGATTTCCAAGGGATGCCCTTGGCCAACAACTCAATTAAATGCAATCTAGACCCACCACTGGAAATCATATTAATTTCCATAGCTATATAAGTTTTCACTCCCACCAGCACTGAAGGAGTGCTCATTCCCCCTTGCTCCACATATTCACAAGAGCTGTATTTTTGATCTTAGCCATTCTGACAAGTGTAAGATGGTATCTCAAAGTCATTTTGGTTTGCCCTGATGGCTGAAGATGGTGAACTTAATTTAAGTGTTTCTCAGCCATTTGAGATTCTTCTATTGAAAATTCTCTGTTTAGATCTGTACCCCATTTTAATTGAATTAGTTGGGATTTTGATATCTAGTTTATTGAGTTATTTATTTCTCTATAGGTTTTGGACATCAGTCTTCTGTCAGATGTGGAGTTGGTCTATTCTGTAAGCTGCTGTTTTGTTCTATTGACAGTTTCCTTTGCCTCACAGAAGCTTTTCAGTTTCATAAGGTCTCATTTATTAATTGTTGATCTTAGAACCTGAGTTTTTGGTGTTCTGTTCAGAAAGTCATCTCCTATTGCCAGTGTATTTCAAGGCTATTCCCCACTTTTCTCTTCTTTCAGGCTCACTGTATCTGGTTTTATGTTGAGGTCTTTGATTTCCTTGGACTTTAGTTTTGTGCAGGAGGATAAATATGGATATGTTTACATTCTTTTACATGTAGACATCCAGTTTGACTAGCACTATTTGTTGAAGATACTGTTTTTTTTTTTTTCCAGTGTGTATTTCTGGCTTCTTTATAAAAAATCAGGTGTCCATAGGTGTTTGGATTTTTGTCTGGATCTTCAATTTGATTTCATTGATCAACATGTCTGATTTTATGCCAATACCATGCAGTTTGTGTTACTATAGCTTTGTAGTAAACTTGAAAGCAGGGACGGTGACACCTGTAGCCATTCTTTTATTTTCATGATTGTTTTATCTATCCTGGGCTTTTTGTTTTTATATACAAAGCTAAGAATTGTCCTTAAATGTTTTCATCAGTAATTAATGATGCTGTGAAGCACAGCTCTCCACAGTCCATCTTCTCATCCTTGTACTCATCTTCATACTATTGATTCAAAATGTTTTGCAACACATATTTTTGAGAATCTAGTTCACTGCATGCAGTTCTATTTTGTTGTTGTTGTTAGTCAACTCAATGTGACTGGTTTGCCTGTAGCCCTTCTCTCAGTAGGAGAACATGGTCTGCTGTTTCTATGCAAGCCTGCAAGCCTTGGTCTGTAATCAAAGATCCCTTTTTAATGTTCATGATTTTGAATGATAAATTTTACTTTCTGTCTTATGCATTTCTTGTGGTCCTTTGGTGTGACATTCATATTCTCTTAGTGAACACATAAGAAATGTATGTCTAATATTTGAGATTTAATCAGGTGGGATCTGTTAAAAGTACTAGAACATTTGTTTTTCTCATCTTGTGGTGTAAATGAACATAGCTATAATTCGTGATTTTCTATTTGTTGCTTATTCTTTTACTTGATCCAAACTTAAAATGAGTTTTAAAGGAGGTATATATGGTGGAGCATAATTCATTAAATGAAAGCCGTATTTAGAAAAAGGAGAAATGAAATGTTTCTGTACTACAGAAGTTGTTTTAACTATGGTGAGGAGTTAATTTTGTTTGTTTCTCTCCTTCTTAATCCTTTTCTTTAGGATTATAGTAGCTAGTGAAATCATACAGTCGCATTCTCTGTTTTATGGAAATGAGTTCAATATAAGGCATCACTCATGCCTCCTGGTAATGTCTATGGGATTTGGCGGGTCATAATGAAGCATCCTATTGATTACATGATGGAAAATCAATTCCAAAGTCACCCAGGTCCTTAACTCCAGGACGTGTCCTGTGAGTTCGATGCTGGCTCTTCATTATTGTGACTAATGCCTGATTACTGGCTTGGCGAAGAATCTTCAGGGAGTAATTGTTTCCTTCCTCACCTTCATGTAGCCTGAGGGCCCTCACAGTTCCTCTCCCATGCTGAGCAGTAAGGTCGAAGCCCAGCTGTCTTGTCCACTAGACTGAATCAGTTCTCCACATTCCTTTAAGAAAACCATGTCCCAGAAATGCTGCACAATTGTCTGTGTCTGAAGATGCCCTGAGAAAGTAGAAGTGGGAGGAAGAAACTTCTCATTTTCTTTGTATGTAATAAGCAGATTTGGTCATTGAAAAGAAATTCTTTCCCGGGAAAGGAAGAGTGGAATGGAAAGAACAGAAGAGGATGGTGACAGTTATGTGTCAGAAACCACCAACAAGGTTATTTATAAGATCAACACGAGTCCCCGTGTACACAATTGAAAATGATTAATAAAATGTTTTGGAGCCTATAAATTTCCTAAATAGAACATAGGACATAGACATTTTGGTTACTAAGAATTTAATCTATCTGTTTAAAATATAAATATTTGTAGATCTCTGGGTAATATTGAATGTGTCTTAACTAATGCTCTTTGAACTGCTAGTATTTTTCCTGGTCTCACATGTAGAGCCTTCATGTGTGAAGGATGAGGGAGAAGTAATGTGAGAATCTAATTTAAAAACTGTTTTTCTTTCTTTGAAAGAGTTCATTTTGCCACATAGAACCTTAATTCTATCCCTTTGTGAGTAAAACATTTCAAGGTGAGGATGGGAAGCATTGTCTCAGAGCTGTGCTAAAGTGACTGGTGGTAGGAGAGTCTTATTCAGAAATGGGCTGCTCAAGTTAAGGCTTCATGCAGAAGAACTGCGCACGACCAAGCCAGTCAATAATTCCAGCATGGAGGGTGGAATTGCTCATGAGACTCCACCTCTAGTTGGGAGCTGTTTGCATTTGATTGCTGGGAGAGGGAAAGTCATTTTTCCTCAGAGATGTAGCCACTGGTATGTTGCCCAGTCTCATGCAGATGCACTAATTTGACTCAGTGGGCCATTGAAAAACTGTTTACAAAAAGAAAAGAAAAGAAAAGAAAAGAAAAGAAGAAGAAGAAGAAGAAGAAGAAGAAGAAGAAGAAGAAGAAGAAGAAGGAGAAAAGTTGTAAGGAAAACTAGCTGGGACTCCAGGGAGTGGGAGGGGAAACTGAGGTAAATGTGATCAAACACATTGTTATACTATGTATTTGGAAATTGTTAAAAAAATTAAAAAATATATTTTGAAAAATGTAGTATGCTCACAGAGCAGTTTACTCTGCTAAACTATAGTGGATAGGTAGGTCTGTTACTTGAAATTGGTGGTCAAATTCTAATACCTATTATTAAATTTCTATTACATTTTCCAAGTTACAAATAAACTCTAGCTTTTGAATATTTATATTAACAGATATGTTCTTGTTTCTTTCTATCCCACTAAAAATAAGAAAGAGGCTGTGGTGAGTCATGGTGCATACACCTGTTATTTCAGCATTCAGGAAGTAGAGATAGGCTCAGGAATACAATGCCAACTTCAGACTTCTAGGGAATACAGAGCCTGGGCTGCACGAGGCCCTATCTGAATGAACTACAAAAACTCAATAGGTCCTTGATCCATTTGGAATTTCATGCAGAGTGAGAGATAAGGATCTAGTTTCATTCTTCTACACATTGATATCTAGTTTTCCAAGCACCAATTGTTGAAGATGTTTTCTTTTCTCTTTCAGTGTGAATTTCTGATCCCTCTAAGCTGTTTTGGATATCCTAGAACTCCATTTATAAACCATGCCGACCTCAAACAAACAGAGATATGATATGCCTGTCTCTGCTTCCTGCCCTGACCACCATCACCAGTGCTGAGAGTACAGGCATGTGTCACCAACTCAGCCTTAGCTGTGTAGACTTATATCTGGGTCCTCTATTCTGTTCAGTTGATCTATGTTTCTGGTGTGTGTGTGTGTGTGTGTGTGTGTGTGTGTGTGTGTACACCTTGCTAATTTTGTTACCATGGCTTTGTAGTAGAACTTGAAATAAGGTCTGGTGATACCTAACTGCAGTATTCTTTTGTTCAGGATCATTTTTTTCTATCCTTAGTCCTTTGTGCTTTCATATACATTTTTACATTGTTTGCTCTGTGTCTATAAAGAATGGCTAGAATTTTGAATGAGACTGAATTGCATTTGTAGATTGCTTTTGTTAAGCAAAGACTTTCTGATTAGGACTCTGATAGCATGGGAAATAAGATCAACAGCTGATAAATAGGATGGCATGCAACTAAAAGGCTTTTTACAGCAAAGGAAACACATGTGACCTGCCAAAGTTAAATCATGAGCATATATTAAAAAAATAGACAGATCCTTAATATGGAATGAGATTGAAAAAGTAATAAAATTGTTTCCTAGTAAGAGCCCAGGCAGCTGGAGAGATGGCTCAGCTGTGAAAAGCTTACACTGATCTTGCAGAACCCTGTTTGCTTCCCATTTTGGAGTCTCATAATTGCCTGTAACTCCAGTTCCAGGGCGATCAGACACTTCTGGCCTGCGTCATGGTTGCGTCATGGTCACCTAGATTCTGTATTCATGTGCACATAACCACCACACATACACATGAATAAGATAAAACAAATCTTTAAGAAGGGAAAACCCCAGTACCTGATGAGTTACTGCTGAATCTTACCAAACCTTTAAAGGAGAGCTAACACCCATATTCTTCAAAGTCTTCTACCAAGTAGGGAAGGAAAGAACACTAACAAACTCATTCTATGAGGCCAGCATTACTTTGATACAAAAATTTGTTAAATATACAAAGAAAAAAAAACCCTGTAGAACAATTTTCTTCTTGACCATCATGCAAAGATAATCAATAAAATTCTTGTAAATCATGTTCAAGAACACATCAGGATGATCATACAGCATGACCCAGGTGGTTTCATTTCAGAGATATAAGATTGTTTCTATATAAGCATATCCCAACATAAATAAGGGCTATATAAAAAAAAGAGCATAACCAACATAGTATAAAATGGGGTAACTGAAGACATTTCCTCAGAGATAAGAAACAAGACAAGAGGGCCCACTCTCACCACTATTAGTCAATATTGTGCTTGAATTTTTATCTAGAGCAATACAATGAGACAAGTGGGACACAAACAGGAAAGGAAGTTTGCATGCAATGTGATCCTGTGGTTAGAAGACCATAAAGACCCACCAGAAAACTCTTAGTTCCAAAAAGATTTAGATAAGTACTTTTAGCAAACTTAATGGGAATACCAGTAAATGAACTTGTTGAGAGGGAAATAAGGGGGAAAATCCACCCATAACAGTTTTTTTAATATATTAAAATATATATATATTTTGTATTAAATATAACCAAATAGGTGAATGACTTCTACAATTAAACACTTTAAGCCTTTTAAGAAGAGAGTAGAAGATGGGAAGACTTCCCATGTTTGAGGACTGACAAAATTAATATTATAAAAATCATTGTTTTACCAAAAACTATCTAAAAAACTAATGCAATTCCCATCAAAATTGCAAGCACACTCACCACAGAACTGAAAAAGAGAATCATGAAGTTCACATGGAAGAACAAAAGTCCCTAAATAGCCAGTGCAATCCTAAAAAGAAAGAACCCTGGAGGTATTGTAATACCCTATCTCAAACTACGTTATAGAGCCATAAGTAATAAAAAGAGCATAACAGAACAGACCCAGAACAAAGAACACCTAGAAAGAGTCTCACAAAGCTACAGCTGCCTAATTTTTAAAATAATATTTAATTAATTTTTGAGACTATCATATAGTATATTTTTATCACACGTATCTATTTCCCCCAACCCCTTACATATCCAGCTTCTTAACCCTTTCATCTCTACTTCCCTGAGTTTCCTCCTTTTTTATTTTTTCCCCCTCCATCAAGTCCAGTTTGTTTTTTTTTCCAACTACTCCTGGGAGTGGGACCTACACTAGAGTATGGTCAAGTCACCAGGGGTCACACCGTTAAAGAAAATTGCCTCTCCCTGTCCCCGCAGTTACCAAATGTTCCTCAGCTAGCAGCAGGATTTCACACCCACTTTCTCCCCTCCGTGCTGGGATTTTGTCTGGTTTGAGTTTGTACAGGTCTTGTGCTTGCTGTTACAACAGCTGTGATTTGTATGTAAATATCCTGTCTCGTCTGGGAAATTGTTTCCTTGATGTTATCTCTCGCCTCTGACTCCTACCATCATTCTTCCCCCTTTCCGGAAGATCCTTGGGCCTTTGGGCGGAGGGTGTGGAACATACATTCTGTTCTAGAACTGAGCGCTCTGCCCTCTACTTTTGCTGCACGCTGACCCAGCTGAGGATCTCTGTGTTAACTGTTATCTACTGCAGGGAGAAGGTGTTTTACGAAGTATTGTGAGATGCACTGACACAGGAGGATAGCGGGAATTCACTACTTTGGTCTACAGAGCGAGTTCCAGGACAGCCAGGCTACACAGACAAACTTGTCTTGAAAAACAATCATTTTGATCATGTGTCCATTTTATCAGAATAATAGTATTAGGGCCTTCCCTAAGGTTGTCTAGCCACGGGTTCTTGGCTCCATTAACAGTGCCACGTATGGGTTCCATTTCATAGAGTGGGCCCTTCACTTCATCAAGAAGTGGTCAGTTATTCTCATAACACTTGTGACACTGTGGAATCAGTGGACATTCTTCTCAGGCTAGTCAGTTATAGTTTGTTAGAGTTTGCAGAGTTCAGCACTGGATGAAATTGATAATTGCTTTCCTTTCCCAGTTGTGAGCATAATACTCTCCAGCAGTATAAAAGCTAGTATGATGAAACTTCCCCCTATTCTGTGAAGCAAATATGTGATCTATTCACCAATAATTGTATGTCAAATTCTGGATGGTATCCAAGTGTGTTACAACACTTGGGGAATCAGTGGGCACCAACTGGCCAACAACTCAAAAAAAAAAAAAAAGTAGTTCATTCTTGATACTGAGGTTTTGTTCGCTAGCACGAGGCACCGAGTGTGATGTTGTCTCCTGCTGTATGGCAACGCCATTTAACTCTTTTTAAAATATGTATATGCACTGACTTTAGGGAGCTTGTATTGCAGTAGATTTCCATTTGTCTTGGTCAAAAAGCTTTTAGTGTTATCCCTCCCTGCTATTTCTCCCTCCACCTTAATTCCTCCACACCGCTTAATTCTTCTTGTTCTATCATTCCCCTTTAACCTTTTAAGCCGCCGCGTTCCGTCTCCCCTCCCTTGAAAGCCCCATTCCCTTTGGCGACATACTAAATCCCTGACTTCCATGGGCACTCCAAATAAAATACACATAGTTGAAGATTCAACGCTAACATCCAGAAACGAGAGAAAACGTGCAACGTCTCTGTTTCTGGTTTGTTTTTTAAAAGCTTCATCCACCCACTTTCGAATTTTATAATTTTATTTTTTCAACTGGCTGGGTAATATTCTATTGTATAAATTCACCATGTTATTCTCATGGAGCCGCAAACTGATGGGAATCTAGGATGTCTTCAATTTCTGGCTATTGTGAATGGAGCAACAAATGAACACGAACGAGCAAGGGTCTCTCTAGTAGGATGCAGAGTTCTCTGGGTGCATATCCAATAGTGGTACAGCTGGCTCACATGCTTCTTCTATTTTTTCCGTCTTCTTGAGGGACCTTCATGGAGACCTTCTCAGTGGTTGTACCAGTTTGTGCTCCCACCAGCAGTGAAGTGAATAAGTTAAGTGACCCCTTTCTCACAATCTCACAAGCATCTTCTGTCATTTTTTTTTCTTATAGTTTATCTTAACAGCTCTGATTGGGGAAAGATGAAATCTCAGAGTGCTTTTAATTTGCATTTTCCTAATGACTAAAGATGTTGAATTTTTAGAAATGCTTCTCAGTTGTTTGCATGTCATCTTTTGAGAAATCCTTGTTTAGCCCCGTTTTCTTTTGAGTTTTTTTTTTTTTTTTGCTTTAAATTATTTGTATATTCTGAATCCTATCCCTCTGCCAGATGTAGAGCTGGTGAAACCTCTTCACTCAAATGATGCTGTTCTTTGCTGTACAGAGCTTTTCAGCTTCACCAGGTCCCATTTATTTATTTATTTATTTATTTATTTATTTATTTATTTATTTATTTATTTATTTTAACTTTTTAAATTTTTTATTTATTACACTTTATTCATTTTGTATCCCCCCATAAGTCCCTCCCTCCTCCCCTCGCAATCCCACTCTCTCTCCCTTTTCTTCATGTATGCCCCTCCCCAGTTCCACTGATAGGGGAGGTTCTCCTCTCCTTCTTTCTGATCTTAGTCTATCACTTCTCATCAAAAGTGGCTGCATTGTCCTCTTGTGTGGCCTGGTAAGGCTGCTCCCCCCTCAGGGGGAGGTGATCAAAGAGCAGGCCAATCAGATTATGTCAGAGGCAGTCCCTCTTCCCATTACTATGTAACCCACTTGGACACTGAACTGCCATGGGCTACATCTGTTCAGGGGTTCTAGGTTATCTCCATGAATAGTCCTTCACTGGAGTATGATTCTCTGGGAAGTTCCCTGTGTTCAAATTTTCTTGTTCTGTTGCTCTCCTTGTGGAGTTCCTGTGCTCTCCAGCTCTTACTATTTCCCACTTCTTACATAAAATTCCATTCACTCTGCCCGACAGTTGGCCATCAGGCTCAGCATCTGCTTTGATAGTCTGCAGGGCAGAGGCTTTCAGAGGCCCTCAGTGGCAGGTTCCTAGTTTGTTTCCTGTTTTCTTCTTCTGGCTTTCAGAGGCCCTCTGTAGCAGGTTCCTAGGTTGTTTCCTGTTTTCTTTTTCTTCTGATGTCCATCCTCTTTGCCTTTCAGGGTGGGGATTGAACATTTTAGTTAGGGTCCTCTCTCTTGCTTAGTTTCTTTAGATGCACAGATTTATTGGGTTTGTCCTATGTTGTATGTCTATATGAATGAGTATATACCATGTGTGTCTTTTTGCTTCTGGGACAACTCACTCAGGATGATCCTTTCCAGGTCCCACCATTTACCTGCAAATTTCATGATTTCCTTAGTTTTCATTGCTGAGTAATATTCCATTGTATAGATGTACCACAATTTCTGCATCCATTCTTCTTTAGTTCTTTATATATACTGGATATGAGTCCTCTGTCAGATAAAGGGTTGGTGATGATTCTTTCCCAATCTGTAGGCAGTTGCTTTGTTTTGATGATGGTGTCCTTTGCTTTACAGAAGCTTTTCAGTTTCATGAGGTCCCATTTATTGATTTTTGCTCTTAGAGCCTGAGCTGTTGGTGTTCTGTTCAGGAAGTTTTCTCCTGTACCAATGAGTTCTAGGGTATTCCCCACTTTTTTTTCTAGCCGATTTAATGTGTCTGGTTTTATATTGAGGTCTTTGATCCACTTGGACTTCAGTTTTGTGCAGGATGATAAGTATGGATCTATTTTCATTTTTCTACATGTACACATCCAGTTGGACCAGCACCATTTGTTGAGGATGCTATCTTTTTTTCATTGTATGGTTTTGGCATCTTTGTCAAAGATCAGGTGTCCATAAGTGTGTGGGTTTATTTCTGGGTCCTCTGTTCAGTTCCATTAATCCACCATTCTGTTTCTATGCCAGTACCATGCAGTTTTTAAAACTGTTGCTCTATAGTACAGCTTGAGATCAGGGATGGAGATACCTCCAGAAGATCTTTTATTGTAGAGGATTGTTTTAGCAATTCTCGGTTTCTTGTTATTCCATATGAAGTTGAGAATTTTTCTTTCCAGGTCTGTAAAGAATTGTGTTGGTAATTTGATGGAAATTGCATTGAATCTGTAGATTGCTTTTGGTAAGATGGCCATTTTTACTATGTTAATCCTGCCAAGCCATGAGCATGGGAGATCTTTCCATCTTCTGATATCTTCTTCTAATTCTTTCTTCAGAGACTTGAAATTTTTTTTATACAAGTCTTTGACTTCCTTGGTTAGGGTTACTCCAAGGTACCTTATGTCATTTGTGGCTATTGTGAAGGGTGTTGTTTCCCTAATTTCTTTCTCAGCCCTTTTGTCATTTGTATACAGGAGGACTACTGATTTGTTGAGTTAATTTTGTATCCGGCCACTTTATTGAAGGTGTTTATCAGCTGTAGGAGTTCCCTGGTAGAGTTTTTGGGGTCACTCACATATACTATCATATCATCTGCAAATAGTGATAATTTGACTTCTTCCTTTCCAATCTGTATCCCCTTGATCTCCTCCAACTGTCTTATTGCTCTAGCAAGGACTTCCAGGACTATGTTGAAGAGATATGGAGAGAGTGGGCAGCCTTGTCTTGTCCCTGATTTCAGTGGGATTGCTTTCAGTTTCTCTCCGTTCAGTTTGATGTTGGCTATAGGCTTGCTGTATATCGCCTTTACTATGTTTAGATATGTGCCTTGTATCCTTGATCTCTCCAATACTTTAAACATGAATGGATGTTGGATTTTGTCAAATGCTTTTTCAGCATCTAGGGAGATTATCATGTGGTTTTTTTCTTTCAGTTTGTTAATATGGTGGATCACATTGATGGATTTCCATATGTTGAACCACACCTGAACACCTGGGATAAAGCCTACTTGGTCATGGTGGATGATATCTTTGATGTGTTCTTGTATTCGGTTTGCGAGTATTTTGTTGAGTATTTTTGCGTCAATGTTCATAAGGAAGATTGGCCTGAAATTCTCTTTTTTTGTTGGGTCTTTGTGAGGTTTAGGTACCAAGGTGACTGTGGCTTCATAGAATGAGTTTGGTAATGTTCCTTCTGTTTCTATTTTGAGGAATAGTTCGAAGATAACTGGAGTTAGCTCTTTTTTGAATGTCTGGTAGAATTCTGCACCGAAACCATCAGGTCCTGGGCTTTTTTTGGATGGGAGACTTTCGATGACTGCTTCTATTTCCTTGGGGGATATAGGACTATTTAATTGATTTACCTGGTCCTGATTTAGCTTTGGTAAGTGGAATCGATCAAGAAAATTGTCCATTTCATTTAGATTTTCAATTTTTTTTTGTGTATAGACTTTTGAAGTAAGTCCTAATTATTGTTTGGATTTCCTCAGTGTCTGTAGTTATGTCCCCCTTTTTATTTCTGATTTTGTTGATTTGGATGGTGTCTCTCTGCCTTTTAGTTAGCTTGGCTAAGGGTTTGTCTATCTTGTTGATCTTCTCAAAGAACCAGCTCTTGGTATCATTGATTCTTTGAATTGTTTTATTTGTTTCCAATTGATTGATTTCAGCCCTGAGTTTGATTATTTCCAGCCGTCTACTCCTTTTTGGTGTGTCTGCTTCTTCTTTTTCTAGGGTTTTTAAGTGGGCCATTAAGTTGCTTGAATGAGCTGTCTCGAATTTCTTCTTGAAGGCACTTAGTGCTATGAACTTTCCTCTTAGCACTGCTTTCATTGTGTCCCACAAGTTTGGGTATGTTGTGCCTTCATTTTCATTGAGTTCTAGGAAGACTTTAATTTCTTTCTTTATTTCTTCCGTGACCCAGCTGTCATTTAGTAGCAAGTTGTTCAGTTTCCATGTATGTGTAGGCTTTTTGCTATTTCTGTTGTTATTGAGGTCCAGCTTTATTCCATGGTGATCAGACAGGATACAAGGGATTATTTCAATCTTCTTGCATCTCTGTTGAGACTTGCTTTGTGACCAACTATGTGGTCTATTTTGGAGAAGGTTCCATGAGGTGCTGAGAAGAAGGTAAATTCTTTTGTGTTTGGTGTAAGGTTTTGTAAATGTCTGTTAGGTCCATTTGATTCATGACCACTGTTAGAGATATTGTTTCTTTGTTTAATTTCTGTTTAGTTGACCTGTCCTTTGTTGAGAGTGGGGTGTTGAAGTCTCCCACTATTAGTGTGTGTGGATCTATGTGTGTGGTTTAAGTTTTATCAATATTTCTTTCACAAATGTGGGTGCCCTTGTATTTGGGGCATAGATGTTCAGGATTGTGATGTCGTCCTGGTGGCATTTTCCCTTGATGAGTATGAAGTGTCCTTCCCCATCTCTTTTGATTAATTTTGGTTGAAAGTCTATTTTATCAGATATTAGAATGGCTACTCCTGCTTGCTTCTTACATCCATTTGCTTGGAAAGCCATCTTCCATCCCTTTACCCTCAGGTAATATCTATCTTTGTGCCTTAGGTGTGTTTCTTGTATACAACAGATTGCTGGGTTTTGTTTACACATCCATTCTGTTAGTCTATGTCTTTTTATTGGAGAATTAAGTCCATTGATGTTGAGAGAGATTAATGACCAGTGGCTGTTAGATCCTTTGAATTTGATGTTGGCTGTGGTCTTACGGTTGTGTGCTTGGTTGCTTTTTGTTTTACTGTAGTGAGGTAATTTATTTCCTGTGTTTTCTTGAATGTAGCTAGTTTTCTTGGGTTGTATTTTCCCTTCTAGTATCTTCTGTAATGCTGGATTTGTTTGTAGGTATTGTTAAAATTTGTTTTTGTCATTGAATATCTTGTTTTCTCCGTCTATGAGGACTGAGAGTTTTGCTGGGTATAGTAGCCTGGGCTGACATCTGTGTTCTCTTGGGGTCTGCATGATTTCTGTCCAGGCCCTTCTGGCTTTCATAGTCTCTGTTGAAAAGTCAGGTGTGTATCAGTGGACTTGGCAAGGGGCATGGTGGAGATGAGGGAGTGAGGGAGGGACTGGGAGGGACTGGGAGGGACTGGGAGGGAATGAGGGATCGGGACACGGCTGGGATACAGAGATAATAAAATGTAACTGATCAGAAAAAAATAAAATTCAAAATAAATAAATAAATAAATAAAACCTCTACTGTATATTTTCTATGCATATTACCTTTTTATCTGTAAATCATGAAGCTTCATTTACTGTTTTTTTAAATTATTCTTACATCATTTATTTCTCATCAATACTGTGCTGTCTGAAATTTCCAGTAAAATGTAACTAGATATGAGGATATAAGCCATTTTTCCTGGCTTTTGACATGAGACAAAGAACATCTACTGAAAAATGGGAAATTTGCTCTTGATATTTGGTAAATAAAGTGGCTTTAGTTTTGATTAAAAAGAAAAAAAAGAAAGAAAGAAAAGTCAGGTGTGATTCTAATGGGTTTGCCATTATATGTTACTTGGCATTTTTCTCTTGCAGCTTTTAGTATTTTTTCTTTGTTCTGTATACTTACTGTTTTGATTATTATGTGGCAGGAGGGTTTTCTTTTCTGGTCTAATTTATTGGGTGTTCTGTAGGCCTCTTGTATTCTTATTGGCCTCTCCTTTAAGTTGGGGAAATTTTCTTCAATGATTTTGTTGAAAATATTTTCTGGGCCTTGGTGCAGGGAATCTTCTTTTTCCTCTATTCCTATTATTCTTAGGTTTTGTCTTTTTATGTTGTCTTGAATTTCTTGGATGGTCTATGTCAGGAATTTTTTAGATTTAACATTTTATTTGACAGACACATCTATTTCTTCCATTGTATCTTCCACACCTGAGATTCTTTCTTCCATTTCTTGTAGCCTATTTGTTATGCTAACCTCTGTAGTTCCTGCTTTCTTCCCTAAGTTCTTTCTCTCCACAATTTCTTCCATTTGTGTTTTTTTTTTTTTTAATTTTTCCAATTCTATCTTCAGGTCTTGAGCCATTTTGTTGGTTTCCTTCACCTGTCTGACTGTATTTTCATGTTTTCCCATCAATTCCTTCAGCTGTTTGTTTGAACAATCCTCTGTTTCTTTTATTTCATTCAGTGATTTAAGCATTTCCTCTCTAAAGGCCACAAACTATTTGGTTGCAGCTTCCTCTATTTCTTTTTGTATTTTATTTGTTTCCTCTGTTATCTTCTTCATGAGCATAGATGTTAGGTCATCTTCTTGAATTTCAATTATGCTGGGGTGTCTAGGGCTATTTGCCCCTGGATAACTGGGTTCTGGAGATGCCATATTGCTCTGGCTTTTGTTGGTTGAACTTTTACGCTGTCCTCTACCCATTGGGCTATCTTAGGTGTTTGAAGTTAGTTTCTAGTTGTTCCTGGACTCCTGTGGTGGAGAGAATCCCTTTGGCAGGAAGATGGTTTTTCCTGAAGGAAGCCTTCTTAGCTTTTTGGGTATAGTCACTGGATGGCCGGTGTTTTTCAGGAGTTGCTACAGCTCACCTCAGGCATAGAGAATTGGGTGGTAACTGTGGTCTTTATTAGTTGAGAGGGCTCTCCTCTCACCGGGAGAAGTCCTGGAGACAGCTGCCCTGCTTCTGGGTTTCTTGTTAATTTAGTGATCAGCTGCTGTAACCTGTGTGTCCTGTGGTTTGGTCGGTTTTGTAGGGATAACTGGTTGCCTCTTGGAGCAGTATCTGGGGGTTGATCTCAGGGTTCCTGGTCTTTTGTAGGTCTGAGGTTGGGGCTCTGTGCCTCAGAACCCAAGAGGTAATCTGTGGCGGGTGAATACTGCTCTCCTGGTAACAGCAGGCTATCTGGGGCACAGCAGTTCCCTGGGTTGGGTCAGTCTGTGGGACCTTTTCCGGGGATATACTGGGTTGCCTAAGTCTGTCTCCTTTGCTTCGTTCCTTGTTCCTTGTGAGGGTTTCTCCAGAGAGTGACTCCAAGACTCTGGTGTCCTGGGGCTCACAGTTCTGTCTATAAGGAGTAGTTGGTACAAAGCAGGTCTCTGGGCTGGCGGCACGTGCGCCCACCTGCTAGTCTGCGGGAGCTGGGTTCCCAATAACTCTGTGCTCCCTACTTGGGCCCGGATCCGTGATGGCTGGGTGTACTCGCCTGTCTGCAGTCTGCGGTCTAAGAGACTTTCCCCAGGCAAAGTCTAGGTGACCCCAGCAGCCCGGTTTCTTCCTTCCCTGTGGGGCCCTGTCCTGACAGGGATTCCCAGTCCCTGTTGCACTGGGGCGTGCAGCTCGTCTGTACTGGTGAGCTGGGGGCGCAGCTGCTCGCCGCGCGGTGGGAGCTCAGTTGTGATGGCAGCGGGTACCCGCAGTCAGCGAGACCTTCCAGGGAAAGACTGGGTGATCCGTGATCAGACTCGCAACTTTCCTTCCCAGTGGGGTTTTCTTGTGACTGGGACTCCCAGTCTCTGGCACCCTTGTGCCCACCAATCAGCCTGGGAAAGTGATAGGGACACGCAGGCGTGCGCCTCCAGCCCGGAGACCCAAAGCCCTCATTACCTGAGATCTCTTTAGGGTTCTGGCTGTGAGGCCCGAGAGTGGTCCCGGCCGTGGGGCCCTCCCCTCACCTGGGAAACACAATCGCTGTAGTTTTAGGGCTCAGAGTTCAGTCTCCTGGTCGCTGCACGGAGAGTGCTCTTCCGGCGCCGCCATCTTCGAGGTCCCATTTATTAATTGTTGGTCTTAGTGCCTATGTTATCAGTGTCCTGTTTAGAAAGCCCTTTCCTGTGACAATGAGTTAAAGACTATCCCTTACTTTATCTTCATTCAGATTCAGGGTATCCGGTTTTTTGTTGAGGTCCCTGATTCATTTGGAGTTGAGTTTGAGCAGTGTGGTAAGTTCGGGTTGATATTCACCCTTCTACTTGTAGTCATCCAGTCTGACACGCCGTTTGTTGAAGATGTTGTCATTTCTCTAGTTGTATTTGGCTTAAAAACAAACAAACAAACAAACAAACGAACAAAAATAAACAAAAACAAAAAACCTCAAGTGCTTGTAGATTTGTGACCCTATATCTAGTCTATTCCATTTATCGGTGACTCCATTTATATGCCAATATGATGCTTATTTTGTTACTACAGCTCTGTAGCTTTACTTCAAATCAGGTATGGTAATATCTCTAGTAGCCCTTTAATTGTTTGGGATTGTTTTGACTGTCTTGGGTAGTTTGTTTCCAAATAAAATCAATTTTTAAAAAAAATTCTCTGAACAATTGCAACTTTGATGGGAGTCGCACTAACCTGTAGCTGCTTTTGCTTAGATGGATATTTCTGCAGCATTAATCCTGTCAATCCATGAGCATGAGCAGTCTTTCCATCTGCTGGCATCTTCTTCAATTTGTTCCATCAATGTCTTAATAGTTTTAGTATATTAAGTCTTATTTATTTATTATTTATTTTATAGGCTATTATGAATGAGATTGTTTCTCTAATTTTTTTCCTCAGTGTGTTTACTGAGAAAAGGCTACTAATTTTTGTGTGTTGATTTTTTATGCTGGTACTTTGCTTAGTATATCGACTACAGGAATTTTCTGTAGGCATCTTTCGGGTCTTTTACGCATGCAACCATATATCTTCAAATAAAGATAATTTGACTGCTTTTCCTGTTGGCACACCTTTTAATCTACTTTATTGGGTTCTTATGTCTCCCACCCTTCTCCACCCCAATCCCGTGGAACCCCTAAGGACACTAGGTAGGTGAGAAAGAAGGCTAGAGGTTAAAGGGGGTGTAGACCTCTTTAAACTACTTCTTGCTGGTTAGAGTTGTTGTGTTTCTTGGGGCAAGTCCATTTTTTCTTGTCCAGGCATGTCCAATTTCTTCTTGTCAGTTTGCACAGGAGCACTTGGCAATCTGCAATATCAGGGGGAGCAGGCTCCTCAGACTGGCCCCTGTCCCTCTCTGGGCCATGGAATTTATACCCTCTCCAGAGTCCCCAGAATTCCAAACTTAAACAATCTGTAGCTGGCAAAAATCATACCCCTGCTAGTCCATGAAGCAAATCACAACCACCTGCTGCGAAGCAGCGTACCTGCTTATTGCACACCTGACATTAAAACAAAAATATATTCACACAACATAACTGGGTTTTTAAAGAAACCAAAATTCTCACTACAATTCTACCCTCTTTGGTCCAAAAAATGGCTTTTTCTCTAACAGTAATAAACTGTATACAATAAGAACAATTATGAGAACTGTCAGGTAAGAATTACATTCACAATGTCCAGACCATTCATATTTGGCAACCCTGGAGAAAGTATTCTACTATCTATCCTGTCTTGTGAGACCAAAGTTCTGTACTTAAATCACTTTCTTATTCAGGTTGCATTTAACAACCTGAAAACATCTTTTTAGACCCTAAAACATTTTCTTAGATCCTTAACAATTTAAGCTTTTATGTCTTTAATCTTTATAGGAAAACTGTAATAATACTCTAATTATCTAGTCTTCAACTCCAAGGGAGACCGGAGAAGGATAAATATTACCTGAGTGAATAGGAACTGCAGAGATAGCAGCTTCCAAAACTATAGAAATGATAGAGACTGTTGGCTGCTTGGTTAGTCACCCAAGATTCCTATGCAATGTTGGGGTATCCAATCTCCAGCCTTCATGCCCAGAATATCTGAAAGACTTTTCTGTGAAGTAGGCATTTTGAAGGACTGGCCTACCTCATCTCTGCAAAGCTGAACGGCTCACTTGTCAGTGTCCTGCTCATCCATAGTTTGGACAGCCTGTCAGCAGTCAAGGGAAGGGCAGTTTATTTTTATTTACTCTTATTTTTAAATTTTTACTTTTTTGCTCAGTGGCTAGTTTTGCCATCTTTGAAGCAAACTCCATATGGAGGTTCTTCGGTGCCCATCAACTTCTTTGAAGTAGATTGGGGGTACTGCCAGGAGCAGATGTGTCTCTCTGTCAGAAAAGCCTTTTATTATTAAAACATCGTTAAATGCCATATTCTATAGCTCTCTGAAGTGTTTGAAGGTCATCCATCTACCTATAGTAGACTTAAATAGACAAACATTGCTTGTTTGTAGGTATTTACTATCTGCTTAGCTTTAAAAACATATACAAGAGACTAAATCAAGCTTCTTTCTGTATTTAACTAAACTAGTACCTAACATTACTACAAGTTTGGTTATTTATAAGTGACTGACTAACTTGCATTTCTAACTATCCTAAACAGTTTGAAACAGTAGCTTTCATAAGGCCAGAACTTTACATTTTTAAATGATTTGCATGTGTAGAATACATTAAGCAAGAGTTGAACAAAGTAACCATATTTTTCTATCAATACACAATAGTCCATAGCAATGAAAATTATTTGATTCTTGTTGCTTTCTTAGTCTAAAAGGACATACAAGAACCCACTTTTAGCCTATGATCCTGTGTTTTCTATTTGCATTATCTTTACTTCTACTATTTTACAGCTTACTACTTATCTTCAAGTACTGCTTGAACAGGAATGGGGAGAGTGAGCATCTCAGCCTTGTGCCTTTTAGATATCTATTAGATCTATTAGATTTACGATGTGAGTTAGCTCTAAAGTTTCTCTGTTTACTTTTTGCATGGATGACTTGTCTGTTGGTGAGAATTGAGTATTACACACTCACTGTGTTGAGGGATATTATCGTTTTATATTTGTTTATTTTGAGACAGGGTCACACTGTGTATCCCTGGCTGGCCTGGAACTCACTCTTTAGGCCAGTCTGACTTTGAACTCACAGAGATCCACCTGCCTCTGCCTCCCAAATGCTGGAATTAAAGGCATGTACACAGTTCAATTTATCACTTTTGATCCAGTAATGTTTATTTTATAAAAACAGGTGTCTGCCTATCTTGGAGTGTGAATGTTAAGTGTAATATTCACTAGTGTATTTTCCTTTTAATGAATGTGGACTGTTTTTCCCCCGCTCTTTTGACTAGCTTTGTTTTGCTCTGTTTTGTCAGATAGTAGAATAGCAACACCTGTTTTCCTCCCCCCATATTTCCTTGTGTCATATGATTATTATTGTTGTGATCAAGCACTGTGACCAAGGCAACTCTTCTACAAAAGAAGCGTTTAACAGGGGACTTGCTTACAACTTTAGGTCACCATGGCAGAAAGCATGGCAGCAGGCAGGCAGCCAAGGGCGCTGGAGAAGTGGCTGAGAGCTTTACATTCTGATCCACAGGCAGAGAACGACACTGTAGTTAGTATGAGCTTTTGAAATCCTAGAGCATATTCTTGTTAAAGCACCTCCTCCAACAAGGCCACACCTACATTCCTTTCCACACAGTTCATCAACTGGAGTCTAAGCATGCAAATATATGAGAGTACGAGGGGGGGGGCATTTTCATTCAAACCACACCTTGGAGTACCTTTTTCCATCCTCTTACTTTAAGGTAGTGTCTATTATTTATGGTGACTTTTGTTTCTTGGAAGCAGCAAAAAGATGAATCTTGTTTTGCAAACAGGTCTGTTAGTCTGTGTCTTTTTGCTGGGGAGAACATTAATATTAATATTGAGAGTTGTTATTGAATAACGTTTATTCCTGTTATTTTTTTTATTGTTGTTGTGGTGGTGTTTCTTAGACCTCTTTTGATTGTTCTGGGATTACATATTTCTGTGTTCTCTTGATTATGTTTAATCTTCTCTTTAGACCTAACTGTTCTTTATAATATCCTCTGTGAAGCCAGCCTTTCTAGATATAAATTCCTTAAATCTCTTTTGATTATGAATACTTTTCTCTCTCCTTTAATTATAGGTTTTATTGGGTATAGTAGTTTGGGTGGGCATTTGTGGTCTTTCAGAACTTACAAAACATCAACCAAGGCCCTTCCAGCTTCCAAAATTTTCATAAAAAGTTGATTATTATTCTGAATAGCCCTGCTTTTATGTGTGACTTGGTCTCTCTCTTTATTCTATATTCTCTCAATATTCTTTCAAAAACTAAAAATAGAACTGCCTTATGATCCAGCTATACTACTCCTTGGTATATAATAAAAGGATTCTAACTCAACACAGAGATACCTATACATCCATGTTTATTAAGGCACTAGTCACAATAGCTAAGAAATGGAAACAGTCTTATGCCTATAAAAAGATGAATGGGTAAATAAAATGTGGTAAAGATACACAAATACATTTTATTCAGTCATAAAAAGAAATGGAACAATGGCATTTTCAGGAAAATAGATGGAACTGGGATCATTATGTTAAGCGAGATAAGCCAAACTCAGACAAAATATTGAATGTTTCACATGTAGAATCTATGTTTCTCTGTGTCTAGATCATGAAAATAGAAAGAACCATGAATGAGACCATGAAGGGGTCTTTTAAAAAAATTTTAATTATTATAATTTATTACAATTTATTCAATTTGTATCCTGGCTGTGTCCCCCTCCCTCATCTCCTCCCAATCCTACCCTCTCTCTCTCTTCTCCCCCATGCTCATTCCCTAGTCCACCAATAGGTGAGGGCTTCCTCCCCTTCTATTTAACCTTGGCCTATCAGGTCTCATCAGGACTGGTTGCATTTTTAGAGTTTTCTTTTATAGCAATATTATAGAAAATAGTTTTGGAAGAAAGTCAGCTATCTCAAAAGTAGGGGCAACATCCAGGAGTGGTATAGCTGGGTCTTGAGGCAAAGCTGTTCTCAATTTTCTGAGAAAGCGACAGATTGATTTCCAAAATGGTTGTACAAGTTTTCACTCCCATTAGCAATGGAGGAGGGTTCCCTTTCTCAACACCCTCACCAGCATGTTCTGTTGTTTGAGAGTTTGATCTTAGCCATTCTAACAAGTGTGAGATAGAATCTCAGAGTCATTTTGATTTGCATTTCCTTGATGACTAAGGAAGTTGAACATTTATTTAAGTGCTTCTCAGACAGTAGAGATTCCTCTGCTGAGAATTTTCTATTTAGTTCAGTGCCCCATTTTTAAATTGGATTATTTTTTTATTGGTGTTTGATCTCTTGAGGTCATTATATATTTTGGATATTAGCCCTTTGTCGGATGTGGGATTGGTGAAGATCTTTTCCCTAATCTGCAGAATGTGTTTTTGTTCTACTGACAATGTCCTTTGCCTTTTCAGTTTCAAAAGGTCCCATTTATTAATTGTTGATCTTAGGACCTGAGCTATTGGTGTTCTAGTTAGGAAGTTGTCTCCTGTGTCAGTGAGTTTGAGGCTCTTCCCCACTTTCTTTTCTAAGAGATTTAGTTTTTCTGGTATTATATTGAAGATACTCCACTATAAAAGACACTTTCTCATCTATGTTCATAGCAGCTTTATTTGTAATAACCAGAATCTGAAAACAACCTAGATGTCCCTCAACCAAAGGATAAAAAAGCTGTGGCACATTTACATAGTGGAATACTACTCAGCTATTAAAAACAAACAAAAAAAATCATGAAATTTGCAGACAAATGGATAGAACTAGAAAAGATCATCCTGAGTGAGGTAACCAAGACCCAGAAAGACACACGTGGTATATACTCACTTATAAGTAGATTTAGCCTTATAGTGCAGGATAAGCATACTATGAGGCATAGACCCAAAGAAGATAAGTAATACAGAAGATCCAAGGGAGGATGCTTAATCTCACTTGGAAGGGAAATAGAATAGACAGAGGTAGTGGCTGATGAAAGAAAACAGGGTAGGAGAATGGGCACAGAGAGTTAAGAGGGTGGAGATCAGACCTGAGGAGAGCAGGGGTGAGATGACAGAAGGCCTGTAAAGAGAAATGGAGGATGGGGTCATCTCTGTGACAAGCTGGAGACCTAAGTCAGGGTAGACTCCTGGAAGGGTATGAGGGCATTAAAGCAGAGACTTAGTAGCAGAGGCCATAGAGACTGAAGATGATATTCTTTAACTAGACTAATCTTCTAGTAGAGGGAGGAAAACACCAACCCACCCACAGAAACTTTGCCTCAAAATTTACCCTGCCTATGAGATGTGCAGGGATAAAGATAGAGAAGACAGAGCAGAGACTGAGGGAATACCCAACCAATTCCTGGCCCAAACAAAGACCCATCCTACCTATGGGAGAGTGCCAACCCTTGACACTATGAACTATACTCTGCTAAACTTGCAGACAGAAGCCTGATAGAGTTGTCCTCTGAAGCTCTACCCTGCACCTGAGACTCACAGCCAAACATTGGGTGATGCTTAGGGAGGCTGTGGAAAAGTGGGAGGAAAGAGAAAAGAACCTGGAGTGACAGGAGCTCCACAAATGACAGGACCAACAGCGCCAGCTAACCAGGCCCAGACAGGTTTGCTGAGACTGGAGCATCAACCAAGGACAGTGTGTGAACTGGACCTACGCCCCCTACAAAGATGTAGCAGATAGGCAGCTTAGGCTTCATGTGGTTTCTCTAGTAAGGGAAGTGGAGACTGCATTGGACACAGACTCACCTGCCAGCTTTTTGATCACTTCTCCCTGGTGGGACTGCTTTACCAGGCCACAAGGGAAGAGGACATGCTGAGTCCTGATGCAACTTGATGAGCTGGGGTGGATGGGAAAAGGAGCTCCACTTTTCTCAGGAAAAGGGAAGGGGGGAGGAAGGAAGGATGGGATGGGATGAGGCTACAATAAGGATGTAAAGTGAATTTTTAAAAGTAGTGGAACCACTTAAAGCTATAGTAACTCTGACAAGTTGTGATGAATGGTTCCAATCCTGTTGGTTTTGTTTCTTTGAGAACATATTGTCAACCCAGAACATGGATGACAAAATTATTGGTTATGTCTTTCAATGAGTCAAACTATTAGCTGTGTTTCTGGAAGGTGAAAGTCCTTGCAAATAAAAGAAATGTTCAGATACATATTTTCAAGACAGAATTGTTATCCATGTCAGTTAAAAAATCATGAGCTATTATTATACTGTTGAACTGTAGAATTTACTGCTTTTGTCTCCATTGCCACTGGAATTGACAAAGGGCACTCCACCCACATTTCAGTGTGTATTTGTGGACAAATGTGCTGCATTTGATGGCTGGAAAGATAGATACCAGCCAGAGAGAATAGGATAAAATTTTCTTTTCTTAATGGAGAAAGAACCCTCTCAGATTTCTTTAATGAGGAATTCAATTCTAAATGAAAGGCTTCCAGGTCAGTCGAAGGTAAGACAGAAGCCAATAACATAGGTAGTGACCAGTTTGCACTAAGTCAATAATTCACCCTGAGTCATGCATGCTGATGCTGTTTCTCGGTCTCTCTCTCTCTCTCCCACCCTCTTCCGTGTGTGTGTATGTGTGTGTATAAGGAGATGAAAATTAGACATTTCTATGCTGGCTCCAATTCAACTGACAATAAGTTCCTTGTGGAGGAAATTAACCCCCTAAGAGAGAGAAAGAGAGAGAAAAAAAAAACAGGTTAAAACACAGTGTGTTCACCTATTTAACAAGAGTTTCTAGATCCTTATCTGAGAATAGCACCACCACCATGGGGCACATCAGATGTCATTATGGAAAGCACCTAAATCCCTTCTCAATTACAGAGATGTTAACACCATATGCATTTTCTTTTTTGAGATCAAGATGTTACATTTCAGCTTCTTCGGAATCTCTGGGGCATCTGTAAAAATTAATTGCCTCTTATATTTTGATCCTTTGGGTTTGTGATTGTGATTTTGGAAGGCAGACCCAACAGCGAGTCTCAATTAAGGAAATTTTTGCTGGAAATATATAGCTTCAGGGTTCTCTGTTTGTTCTTTGGCAAAACTAAATCCAGCTAGTGTCTGGGGTTTTGCTCTGATAAACTCATTATAGACTGGAGATACTATAAGAAAATAAATTTAATATACCTATTCTGTCTTAGCAATGCACTATACTTCAGAATGTCAGTTATTTTCTGTCAGAATCCAGGGGATGGAATTACCTAACACCGCGAGAGAATATTGCGTCTTATATTGCAAGCCTGGGAATGTTAAAAGTTCTAAACCTGTTTTTGTTGTTGTTGTTCTTTTCTTTCTAAATACATATCACATGGCACCACTCTACATGGGTGATGACTTGTAAGTCAAATCACAGTTCTTTAGAGGAACCTCTACACTAGGAAATATTGGCTCACGAAGTTTGGGTGGCTTCCTGAGATCCTCAAGAAAGGCAAATATGACCTAGATTGAGGTCCAAGGACTTCTGGAAATGGGGCCCTAGCAGTCTTTTTATTTTTGCTCTGAGCCCTTAACAATCTGTAAGAAAACTCTGACCTGAACTCTGGACCTGGAGAGCACTGCTTCTGCCTTGTTCGCAGAGGTCTCTGTAGTCCTGACTCAGCACTGAGCGTAGATCATCATTCATACATTAAGTATTTTATATGCCATTATCCCATATCTGGTATCATATACATGCACCTTATGTATGCTATAATGGTACCTCAAAAGCATCCTCTTAGGCATTGTAGCTCTGTTGGGAATTAAAGAGGAAAATTGGGTAGGTTATAATGGAACAGATACTGCCAAGAGATGAAAGTAAAGGAAAACAGAAAAACTTGTGTTCTAGTGAAAGTTAGAAAATCATCAGTACTTCCTTAGATTTATTCCAACTAACTTGTAGGCCAAAGGATAGAACTATTAGGTGAATTTGGTTCCATGCATATATCTTAAACAGAGAAGGAATTCAAACAAGAAGACAGAATAACATATTCCTTTTGGTGGATAATACAGTGTCTTTTCTATTTGGCATTTCATGTTGTTCTAAGTTGAAAGAAATAAACATCTAAATCATTAGCATGAACTCAACCGTTCACATTTGCGCTGTGCTCTGGCACCTGAATGTTGTGGCCCAGCCCCTTCAACACGTGCCTAACACCAGCCAGAAAACAGCATTGGATGGTTAGAGGACACAGATAACCCCTCTCTGAGCACATATGCATGAGGCCCCTGGGCGCCGGAGAGACAGGTGCTTATCCTGAAAGTGTCTGGAGGACAAAGATGGACCTTCACAGGCCATGACCTTCCAGGCAGAGAAGGTCCCAACTTTGCAGCACCAGCCAAGCTGCTGAATTGTGCCGAGGCTGGGGGTCGGATCTGGAGACATCAAACCAGGCAGGTCCCATTTCCATGGACCCAGCTCAACAGACAGGAGAACTCCAGGGATCTTTAAGCCTCTATCTGACAGGTAGAAATGGCCCCTGGATCAGGAATAGCATCCCCTCCCTGAGGGCAAGCACAAATGTCTCCACAGTCACGAATTGAAAATGTCTGCGCCTTTCTCTATTGGGCTTGTCTAGGTGACATTCATAGAGTAGCAAGCCTGGTGATTCTGAGGTCACCTGATGAATATTACAGGAAATTGGACCTGGTGGTTCATGTCTGTTATCCCTGTACTTAGAGGCCAAGGCAGGAGAATCACCAATGTTTCAAGGTCAACAGGCTACACGAGGCTGGCCTGTGCTATAGAACAGTCTCAAACAAAAGTAAGACATTCCAGCTGGCAGTCTATTAACGTGGTGTTCAAATCAATGTGTGATTCCATCCAGCTCTTCCTCTTTCCCCTCACCACCAATTATTATCCTAGTATAGAAAAAAAAATAAAAACAAATTATTGTCCTAGTATGGAAAAAAATATAAAAACGAGAACTCAAAAATTTCAGACTGGGAGTTGCTTCCATCTAGACTAAAGCTTTGGTTCAGTTTTGGTTGATCTTTGTTGGGGAGGTGGGGAGGAGGTGAGATGAAGAAGGTATAGGAGGTTGGCGTCGGAAAAGAAATAGCAATCTAAAATAAGAACTTCACGTCATTCAGTCACGGTCATTAAAATCTGTGAGCATGTCTTCGTGACTGTCCCCTGAGGGTGCTGAACCCTAGGACCGAGAAAGGTTTGTTCCAGTTATGGCCTGGAAGAGGCAGTTTCAAACCAGGGCTGCCTGTCTGCCAAGCTGCTGGCATCTTTGGGAGAAAGTCTCTTGCTTCCTGTAGCAGGCTCTAGTCTTCTCCATGGTCTCAAGTAGTAAACAACACCTAAACTTAAGGCTCTCTCAGCCTTCCCAACCGTTGGTGACCCCCAACCGTAAGATGGTTTCACTGCTACTCATACCTGTAATTTTGCTACTGTTATGAGCCACAGTGTAAATATCTGATATGCAGATTACATGATGTATGCAGATTACGTGATGTATGCAGATTACATGATGTATGCAGATTACGTGATGTACGACCACCAAAGGCATCGAGACCCGCAGGTTGAAAACTACTGACTTAAAGAGATGATTAACCCAGAAGCTTGGCCACACCAGCTGTGGACATACTTGCTAACAGTAAAGCAAGTGTGAAAGTGAACAGAGCCTCAAGAACACAGACTATAAATGGTTGCCTTTATCCCAGGAAAGTCAGGGAGTTCAAGGTTCCTTACTTAGGAAAGGAACCTTCATCTTGCTTCCTTAACTGGTACTCTGAACCCAGTTGTGTGAGAAAGAAGTGGAAAATAGCACTGGCCTGCTCCACTTGGATTCACTCTATCTGGCTTTCCAATGTATGCACATTGGAACAAGAAGAATGATTCTTTAATTGTAGGATGAATCTCTTGAAACTCAAAGGCAAACGGAGCCCTGCCATCCTGGCCCCAGCCCTCTGAGAATGCTGGTGGCATCTGAGCAACTGAAGATCATCTTAAACAAAAAGTGACTCCACTCTTTTCTTCTTCCTTGCTCAGCCCCCGACCCCCTCCTAGCGGTATACCCATTTCCAGGATCAACCATGTGTGCTTGAGTAATTTTTTCTGTTCCTTTTAGCTAACTTAGTGACTCAGAAAAGCTGAACAGTCGTCTTTTCTCTGAACAAGCTCAAGCTGATTCTGTGAGCAGTTTCTCGCTGTCTGTTCATTGGAGAGTCATTCTGGGGAGCCCGGGGGGTTTTCCCCTCTTCTTGAATTTTAGGTTATGAATGGTTGCTGTGAAAGCAAGTGATTCAACACTCTCATGTATCAAGCTATGGATGAGAAGTCCCAGTGACATCAGTTCCTGCTCAGTGCTTGGAAACACACACACACACACACACACACTCTCACATGCATGAACACATGCCTCTCCTCCTCCACCCTTTTGCTTCTGTCACCTGTAGCATCATGGTGCAGTGTTTCCACTGATGATTTTCAGAGTCAGAGAACCACTATTAGGGCCTTACAGATGTGACTCATATTCAAATTCATGCTGAGTTCATTTAAAAACACTTTTTGTTTGACAGTTCATATTTATATAAGCAACATTTCTCTCTCTCATCTCCCTCCTACTTTCACATCTATTCAATGAGAGTTAACCTTCAGAGCACAAGTCAGGGATTATTTTAGTGAACAAGGTCGATTTATCAGTGATACCACTAAAGAAAGTGCCATACCCTCATAAGTTCTGTTTCAGGCCTTCTTTCTGCCTAAGATTTTTGTCATGCTGGGGTGGCGGCACAACTTTAGTCCCAGCCACGTTTAGTCTCAAGAGGCAGAGACAGGTGACCTCTGTGAGTTTGAGGCAAGACGTCTTCAGAGCAAGTTTCCAGACAGCCAAGGCTATACAGAGAAACCCTGTCTGTAAAATCAATGAAAGAGAGCGAGCGAGAGAGAGAGAGAGACAGAGAGAGAGAGAGAAAAGAGAGAGAGAGAGAGAAATTGAATTGCCACGAGCTACATCTGTGCAGGGTCTGTAGGTTATCTCTATGCATGGTACTTGGTTGGAGTATGAGAAGTGGGAAACAGTAAGATCTGGAGAGGACAGGAGCTCCACAAGGAGAGCAACAAAACCAAGAAATTTGAACACAGGGGTCTTTCCAGAGACTCATACTCCTTATCTCTTCTTATTAGTTTTGGTTTGGAATCTATTTTGTCAGATATTAAATATGAAAATGTGTACACCAATTTGCTTCATAGGGTTGTTTTTGACTATTTTTTCCCCCATCATTGTACTCTGAGGTGATGTCTATCTTTGATGTGAAGGTTTGTTTCTTGGATGTAACAGAAGGATAGATTTTTTTTTTTGTATCATTCTGTGGTCTATATCTTTTTGTTGGGAAACTGAGATCATTCATATTGAAAGATAATCAATACTGTTCTGTTCCTAAGAGTCAATTCATCAAATTTGCTGATTCTTTCCTGGGGCTTTGTAAATCTACTAGTGAACTGCCTGGTAAATCCAATTCAATTGCCAAACCTTTTAGCTCTAGAATTTCTATCTGGTGCTTTTTTATAATTTTCTTTCATAGTCTTATTTTGGCATATACAACTGCTCTGATTTTCTTTATTTCTTTGTCCAGTTTTTCTTAGCTCTTTGAAGACATTTAAGACACTGTGCATATTGTGGTAAGATATGTATCACATACAGTGTTTACCATTGGGTTAATGGTTCCAAAAAGGTAAAGGAGCATCATGGCCAAGAGGCATGGCAGCAGATAAGATAGAGCAGTAAGCTTAGAGTGCACACTTCTAAGGGCAAGCTCAGAGTGAAAAGTCTAACTGGGAATGGCAGGAGTCTTTAAACACCCAAAGCCAGTCTCTGTGTCTATCCCTGTTACCCTGCATAAGTGGATTGAACAGATACACATACTTCTTGTTTGGAATGTTCTCTTTCTCTCCCTCTTCCTCTCTGTTCTGCAGATTGAAGCTAAGGCCTAGCGCATGTGAGACAAGCACTCCACCCCTCAGCTATATTCCGAGTGTTTTCCTTTTAAATTTCATTTTATGTGCATTAGTGTGAAGGGGTCAGATCCCTTGGAATTGGTGGTACAGACAGTTGTGAGCTGCCATGTGAGTGCTGAGAATTGAACCCAGGTCCTTTGGAAGAGCAGACAGTGCTCTTAACCACTGAGCCATCTCTCTAGCCTCCCCCCCCCCGAGCGTTTTTCTTAATTCACTTAAGATAACACGTTCAAGGTTAATCCATACTGTAGTCAGTGATTATTTTAAAGAATATTTGTTATATAGGTACGCGGTGCTTGGCCTGCCTATTCGTGTATATTTGGGTTGTGAGTAATTCTACTACACACGCTCAGGCACCCTTGCGCACTTCCTTTTGAGTCTTTAAAAATGTAGCGTCTTGGAGTATATGCCCCAAAGTGGGCCACATCTTAATCTTTTTTGTTATTGTTGTTTGAGGAGCTATAGCTATGCCACTTGCATTTCTTCCGTCAGTGCACAATAAGATTCCAGTTTCTCAGCAATATTCCATGCCTGGATTTTGTTTGTTGTTGGCTTATTTCCATCCTAATGAATATCAAGCCACATCAAATTGTGGTGTTGCATTTCCCTAATGACTAGTAATATTGAGCATCTACTCACATACTTATTAGACATATTTGTATAATTTTTTTTTAATTCTTTGCTGTTTTTTTAGTTGGGCTTACTGTTGAACAAGATAATTGTTTTAAATTCTGTCTAGTAAGAATGATGCCTGTTCTCTGTGTGTGATTGTGGGATTCTCCCTGTCAGTTTTTTGAAGTAGATTGCATGCTGTCTTATTCATTTGTATGAATTATGAATTTCTGTTGCAATGTAGGTATATGAGCAATAACCACTTCTCTTTTATTTGACAGACTGGTCTGCATCAGGAGTTTTTAGGTCTTTTCTGGGACTGTGTGTGACTTTTGAAAATATAGCACTTTTATTAATTATTAGGGAATTCAATTCATGAGTACAAAGTATTTTCGCTATTCTTAGACACTTGCCCCAGCTCTTCTCAGACACGCTGTTCCTGTTCTGTTCCTAATTTCTGGCCTTTATTGTCTTTTGTAAACTACTGAGTCTGCTTTGTGTTTCCCATATATCTATGTTTTGGGGGCCATCCATTGGATCATGGCCAAACTACCTACCAGGGGCCATACCCTTAAAGAAAATTGACTCTCTCTCCCCCAGCAGCCATTTCTGTCAATTGCTCCTCAGCTATGGGTAGGGGCTTATGATCTTCTCTACCTCCATGCTAGAATGTTGCCTGGCTTGCTCTGTTGCAGGTCTTATGCAGGCAACCACAGCCACTGTGAGTTAGTGCCTAGCATGTCCTGTCATGTCCTAAGTAAATTGTTTCACCCCAGTCCGCCCCAACATCTGCCTCTTACAGCTTTCAGACTCCTTTCCTACCATGTTCCCTGAGTCTTGAGGGGAAGAAGTATGATGTAGACATGTCCTTGAGGACGGAGCATGCCACAAAACCTTTATCTTGGCACTTTAATACAGTTTCTGCATTAACCACTGTTCACAGCTGAAAGCGACTCTCTGATGAGGCTGGAGAGCTGTACTAATCTATGGTCAAAAAGACATATGAATTGAGGCAGCAGCTTGATACTATTCATTTAGCAAAATAATAGTTGTAGGTCACCCCTGGGGCCGATGAACCCCATAGCCATGGGTTCTTGGTCAGGTTTACAGTATCAGATGTTCATTTCTTCCCGTGGAGTATAAGAATGCAGGTGGTTGCCCACATAGCATTCATGCCATGAATGCACTCACGAACAAATCTCTTTTTTTTTCAAGATTTTTTTATGTGTATGAATAATTTACCTACAAATATGGAAGTACACTGACCATGTGTCTGGTGCTTGCAGAGGCCAGAAAGGGGAGCCAGGTCCCCCTGAATTGGATGTTACAATCGTAAGCTGTCACGTGGGTGCTAAACTGAACCTGGGTCCTCTTCATAAGCAGTATGTGCTCTTAACTGCTGAGCCATCTCTTCAGGCCCCAAACATTATTTTTCCATCCTGTGATCTGTGTTTTTACTTTCTTCTCAAATTTAATGTATTTTGTGTGTATGGGCTTTTAACCTACATATATGGCACATCTTACCAAGCTAGTCATTATTATAGTTCAACGGGTTTACAGTTGCATATTTTCTCCATCATTTCTCACTCAAAGTAACTGCTGATCTTACCTTCTCTTTGATTTTCTTGAGCAAGACATGAATGCTCATTCTCTTAGGTCTAAGTTAGGAAGATCAAGGAGTGAGCATTCTTGTCTTACTCAGGAAAGTTGAAGAGAAAATAAGACCAGCAGTTACTTGGAGGGAGAAACATTCATGAGTGGAGTTTTAAAATTAAAATATATATATATTTTGACAGAATTTAAAATATATTTTGATTGTTACTGTCCCTTGACTGATTTTCTAGAACACCCATAAAGTTATTTTAGGCAGTTTGTTGTTGCTATTGTTTTATGTTTCCATGGGAATCGAGGGCTTAAAGCTTTTTAATCTTCCATTTGTTGATGTTACTCATGAATTTGAGCTTTAGGGGAATAGGGCCTTTAATGGAAACTGATTTTTTTAAATGCTCTCTCTACTGATTTTTTAAAAGGTATTATTTTGGAATTTCTGAAGTTTGAAACTATGAAAGTAATAGAAAATGCTCCCTAGAAAGCAAAAAGGACTTAGAGGATTATATTTGAAAGTAGGAAAAAAAAAAATCTTTCTTTTGTCTCCTACAAGGACATTGCTCAAAGAATCAATGTGTAGGCTACAAGATTCCAAGAAGCATTTTCTCAGTTACTGATAGAGTTGATATAAATACACTTGAAAAAGAATCAGGACATGTATTGAATCCATTTGTCTCATGAGAAAATAAATCTTAATAGATAAAAACTTTAACTGGGCAGTGGTGGTGCATACCTTTAATCCCAGCACTGGAGAAGCAGAGGCAAGCAAATTTCTGTGAGCTCTAGGCCAGCCTGGTCTATAAAGTGAGTTCCAGGATGGCCAGGGCTATATATACAGTGAAGCCCTATCTAGAGAAGCAAGCAAAGCAGCAAGCACACAAACAGTTTAGCCCAGCACTCTTCTCACTGGTGGTTTTTAACTCAAAACAGGACTTCTCCCTTGTTCACTAACCTGCCCTATGCTGCTACAATGCTTCCTAGAACACAGTGGGTGTTCGGTAAATGGTTATATAATAAATGAATATGCCTATAACATGGGGTAAAAAATGAAGACTTTGGGGGGGGGGGTTGTTCAAAACAGGCTTTCTCTTTGTAGCCCTGGCTGTCCTGGAACTCACTTTGCAGACGAAGCTGGCCTTGAACTCAGAGATCTGTCTGCCTCTGCCTTCCAAGTGCTGGGACTAAAGGCACGTGCCACCACACCCAGCTAAGATTTTATTTATTTGTTAACTGTGTGTATAGTGTGTGCCTGTGTTGGTGTGTGCACGTGAGTGTAAGCACTCTCAAGTCAAAGACATCAGAGCTCCCAAAAGCAGCCTCTCCTGGGCTTGGGGGCTACCTGATATGGGTGCCAGGAATCAAACTCTGGTCGTCTCTGAGAACAGTCTGAGCTCTTAACCACTGAGTCATCTGCTCTAAAGCTCAGTGAACTTCCTAATGAAACACAATACACATGAGCAAAGGAAGCCAACCACAACTGTAGGTCTGGGAGTTTTTATCAAGTAATTGTACCCGTGTAACCAGCTTCTAGAGGCAGAAGCAAGATTATCCAGACTCCAGAAGCAGAATTCTCCTTGTTTCATGCTGTCTCTCAGTCTCTGCTCACCACCAAACCTCATCCTTCCCTCTAAAAGGCAGCAACGACCATGACTTCTCAAGTGTCTGGTTTTGTCTATTTTAAATTTCCCATGAGTTAAATAATACAATTTTCACTCTTACTCGTTTTTCGTGATGAATATTTTGTGAGACACACTCATGAGGGGAGGGTTTTGTTTTGTTTTTGTTTTTGATACAGGGTTTCTCTTTATAGCCTTGGCTGTCTTGGAACTCACCATATCGACCAAGCTGGCCTCAAACTCAAGGCAATCTGCCTGCCTCTGCCCCCTGAGGGCTGGGATTAAAGGTGTGCACCCTCACAGCCCGGCTATGAGTGGAGTTTTAAAATTTAAAAAACAAAATATTCTTTTGCTGTTAATCAATACAAGGTAAAACGCCACCTTTTCAGAAATTTAAACTCTAATGCACACCATTTGCTAAGGGCACAGTGGTAGCCATGGTCCTGAGAACAGAGACATGTTACTTTACCCAATCCCAGTTTCTTGAGAGGTAGGTGTCACTGCGTCCATTTTATTTACAAACAAAGAGGAAAAGTTTGCTAGTAAGTAGCAAGTTTGAATTACTACAACACGCACTTGAACCCATATCCCTCAGTGAACTATGCCTAGTTTTATTTACCACCATTCTAATCTACCAGTCATGCACAGGACTCCTTTAAACTGTCTTGAATGTGTAATGCAAGTCTTGGTTTCTTTGTAAACTCAGTTATGTTATGTAGATATGTTTTTGTTTTAATCCCAAGTGTGGGATTTTAGTTTGGGCTTTAGTTTGTTCACAGCTGGCAATTGCCTCCTGGGGAGCATGGTCTTTGCCAGCTGGTAATGGCCAGACCCATTGCCTGAGGCTGATTCAGGGATTCAGAGCCCAGGAGGACAGGCCTGGGCCTGGTCTCTGCACCACGGATGGGAGTATCAGGATAAGTTCAGGAAGGGCTGGATCCAGCCACGTCCTGTTTTCCTGTGAGCCCTGACCACCACAGGGCACAGGCCCAGCTCGGGGTCAGCTTTGCCCCAGCTGTTCTCAATTTCTTTCCTGGAGGTTGGTGACCCTGCTTTGGATCACTCCCCCGCTGGAGAATGAATTCCCCTGTCAGACTGAGTTCAGTCTGCAGAACTTTTCTCCAGAGGAGAAACTCTGGGATTTACTGTTCCTGGCTGTTCTTCACACACCGTTTAGAAAGAAGGGTTTTCATTTCTGCAGCTTTCTTGGACCAGCTTTTGGGCTGGTTGTATGAGCAAGGATGGAGGCAGAGGCTCTGCACCAAGAAAAGCTGTTCTCTCCAGTGTTCTGCCATACTCTAGTTTTCTCTTTAAAACGTCCCCCATGTCTATCCGTTTTCTCATCTCCTGCTGCAGTTCTCTGAGAAAGATGTTGACCTGTTTTGGTACAGATTCAGCCTCTGGCTATCTGGAAGAGGCAAGCTCCTTTGCTCTGGGCTCCTTGCTAGGGCCATTTGTACATCTAGCTAATGTGATCCTTACAGCCAGCCTTAGGCATGATGCACCACTGGTTGGAAATGAAGAAGTCATGTCCCAAGGTGCACATAGCCAGAGGTGGTGTTGGAAGTCTGTAATCCCAGCCATTCAGGAGGCCAGGGCAGAACATTGTGATTTTTAACTTGGGTTGCAGAGTGCGATCAGTCCTAGCCTGAGAAACTTAGCAAGAACCTGTCTCAAAATACACAAAGAGAAGGAGGAGGAGGAGGAGGAGGAGGCAGAGCTAGGCTTGTAGCTCAACGACAGAGACTTTACCTGGCATGTACAAGGTCCTGGGTTTGGTCCCCAGCACTGCGGATTTGTGTAGTTATCCAAGGAAGGAGATGGTAGTTTCATTATTTAAAGGCAAACTCTATTCTGTTTCACTGCTTCCAAGGCCTCTTATACTTGGTACTTAAAAAAAAAATAGTGTTCCAAGAAAAAGGAGTCTCGTCTTCTGGTGTGTTGGGGAGAAATTCCCCGATCCTACGCGTTGTACCTCCTGTGCACCTCGATCCTGCTCAGAAGTCGCCTCCTCAAGCCTTTGCCGGGAGCTGCTCATTGTGCTCCCCGGACCCCGTTCCACTAAGTAAGAGTGAGTCTGTTTGGCCCATTGGTCATCCACTTATGGGCACTCCTCTGTACCCTCCTACTTTCGGTCTCTTAAGGATTCAGTTCTCCTGTGGGGTTTTAGTTTCTAAACTGCGCTGAACATAGACTGCATGACATGTTATGCTTGGAGGAACCAAGAAAAACCTATCTCTGGATGGTCTTGTAGACTCTGGCTGCTCTGTTGTTTGGATCCCGTTGTTTGGACCACCATACCCAGTAGGATGACTTACACTGAGTTCTTCTGACCACAAAAGGCCTCCCTGCCTTCCTCAGTGGCTCAACCGTCAATGTGGCAGGCTGTTTTTTTCCCACCTAGTTGATCGCCAATTCCATATCTTTTACTACAAATGCTATAATTTGTTTTCTTTGTGACTGAATAATGCTCATCTGTGTGTGTGTGAGAGAGAGAGAAAGAGAGAGAGATGGGGAGGGGAAGAAAGGAAGAGGTTGTCAGAGGAATGGGGGAGGGGATTATGCATGTGGAAGTCAGAGGACAACTTAGAAGACTAAGTCCTGTCCTTCAGTCATACGGGAAAGGAAACAGAACTAAGGTTTTTAGGATTGGTGGCAGGTGCTGGCTGGGTCATCTCCCGGGCCCTTATGTCATTACTCCTTGACCTATTTGGAATCATAATCAAGTCCTTGCCCAAGCCTCTATCTATAGACATATCTATGAAGGATCTGTCTGTCTTCCTCTAACAGTTTTCTGTTCTACATAATCTTAAATAAATGTCTTAAACAATTTATTTATCTAGTCATTCATTTCATGTGTGTGGGTGTTTTGGCTCCATATGTCTGCACACCATGTTCATGCAGTACTACAGATGCCAGAAGAGGGAGTCAGAGCCCCTGATACCAGAGTGATAGATGGTTGTGAGCCACCTTATGGGTGCTGAGACTCAAACCCCTGTCCTCTGGAAGAGCAGCCAGTGCTCTTAGCCACTGAGCCATCTCTTCAGCCCTCAGTTTTACATTTCTCTCATTTATTTATTTTATTCACGTCACATTCTTGTAGCCCCTTACTTCTTCTTCTCCCAGCTCTTCCCCTGCCTTTCCCTCAGAAAAGGGGAGCTACCTTTTCTATCCACCCCAGCTCATCCAGTTACATCAGGACTGAACATGTCATTTTTCCCTGTGGCCCCTCAAGGCAGTCCTGGCAGGGGAAAGTGATCTGAACGCTAGCAAGTGAGTCTGTGTCTGATGCAGTCCCCACTTCCCTTACTAGAGGACCAACTTATGCTGCCTATGAGATGTGCAGGGATAAAGAGAGAGCAGATAAAGCAGAGACTGAGGGAATGCCAACCACCACCTGACCCAATCAAAGACCCATTCTATTGGAGAGTGCCAACCCCTGATACTATGAACGATAGTCTGCTAAGCTTGCAGACAGGAGCCTGTGAGAGTTGTCCTCTGAGAAGCTTTACCCAGCATCACCTCAAAACAGATGCTGAGACTCACAGCCAAACATTGCTAGGGGAGTCTAGGGGAATAGTGGGAGGAAAGAGAAAAGGACCAGGAAGTGACAAGAGCTCCATAAGAAAAAACAAAACAAAACAAAACAACAACAACAACAACAAAAAAAAAAACAGAGCCAACAACTAACCAGGGCCCAGAGGGGTTTTGTGAGACTGAAGTATTAAACAAGGACCGTGCATGAAATGGCTCTAGGCAGCCTGCAAAGATGTAGCAGGTGGGAAGCTTAGGCTTCAAGTCAGTTTCACATTTTTTTCTTTTTATTAATTACAGTTTATTCCCTTTGTATACTCCCATAAACCCTTCTCTCCTCCCCTTCTAATCCCACTTTCCCTCCCCCTTCTACAAGCATGCCCCTCCCCAAGTCCACTGATAGGAGGTCCCCCTCTCCTTCCTTCTGATCCTAGTCTATCAGATCTCATCAGGAGTGGCTGCATTGTCATTTTCTGTGGCCTGGTAAGGCTGCTTCCCCCTCAGGGGAAGGTGATCAAAGGGCAGGCCAATCAGTTCATGTCAGAGACAGTCCCTGTCCCCGATACTATGGAACCCACTTGGACAAGGAACTGCCATGGGCTACATCTGTGCAGGGGTTCTAGGTTATATCCACACATGGTCCTTGGTTAGAATATCAGTCTCAGAAAAGAGCCCTGTGCCCAGAATTTTGGTTCTGTTGCTCTCCTTGTGGAGCTTCTGTCCCCTCCAGGTCTTTCTATCTCCCCCTTCTTTCATAAGATTCCCTGCATTCTGCCCAAAGTTTGGTTATGAGCCTCAGCATCTGATTTGATACACTGCTGGGTAGAATCTTTCAGAGGCCCTCTGTGGTAAGCTCCTGTCCTCTTTCTTGCTTTCTCCCTCTTCTGATTTCTGTCCTGTTTGCCTCTCTGAGGATTGTTCATCTTACCCATGGTCCTCCTTCTTGCTTAGTTTCTTTAGGTGTACAGATTTCAGTATGTTTATCCTTTATTATATGTCTAATATCCACTTATAAGTGAGTATATACCATGTGTATCTTTCTGATTCTGGGATGCCTCACTCAGGATGATCTTTTTATATCAATATCTTTGATACATTTGAATTGGTTTAGAGAAAGAGAGATCTAGTTTCATCTGTTCCATTTAAATTTACCACAACATTATTTTTTCAAAATGTCCATTTCTCTGTTAAATTTCTCATCTGTATCTTCCTTTGTCTTCCTAATTTATGAAAGCCTACCTATATTCTTTGATCTCATTAAAATGTTTTACATGCAGTTCTTTAAAAAATATTGTTCTGTGTATGAGTGCATTTATATGCACAGGCGTTGTGGCTTGCATGTAAAGGCCAATTTTCTCTTTCCAGCATAGGTTCCAGAGATTAAACTCAGGTTGTTAGGTTAATGTGACAAGACTGTCTACTTGTAGGCTTTTTCTAAGATTCTTTTTTGTTTCTAGAGACAGGTTTTCTGTAGACCTGGCTGTCCTGGAACTTGCTCTATAGACCAGGCTGGCCTCTGCCAGCCTGCCTCTGCCTCCCAAGTACTGGGATTAAAGGGGTGTGCCACCACCACCCAGCCTACAGTTACTTCATGTTAGCTTCCTATTGCATATGTGTTGTTTGCCTATATGCAAATATTTATAGTTGGTAGAGCAAAGATTTCTACCAGTTTTATCGGTTGCCTTCTTAGTTTTCCACTGAAGAGCTGAAAATATACTTCCTATATTTTTTGCTTGTTTGTTGTTGGTGGTGGTGTTTTGTTTTGTTGTTGTTTTGAGACAGGGTTTCTCCGTGCAGCCTTGGATGCCCTGGGCTTGCTTTGTAGACCAGGCTGGCCTCCAGCTCACAGAGATCCTCCTTCCTCTGCCTCCCCAAGTATTGGGAATACAGGTGTGCGCTGCTGTGCCTGGCAGAGCATTGCCGTCTTAGGCTTTCATTCTCACCAGAGATTATCTGCTGTTCCTTCCTTTGGCTATGAATAGTGTCTTCACAGTATTAGGCACTGTGGTAGCATAGAAGACTACTGCCTCTGTGTGCTTTACAAGAAAACACTTGCAGTGCAGGCGGGTACAGTATGAACAAGAATGTGTGTGGCGCACAGCGTGGCTAGTCCCACAGTGGAAGTGTTGGGCTCTGTTGATGCTATGGCAGCCACTGTCAAGGGCTTCAGGCACTGGCAGCGTGAAGCACTTACCACTTGTTATAACAGGAGAGGTCATGGCAGGAAGTCCAACAGCCCTCTGTGGCACTCATTCTTAGTTCTGCAACAGGTGTATTCAAAACAGGGGTAGTAGGTGGTAGTAGAAACTACACAGACAGGTGGTAACAGGGATCTCTTATTTCTCTCTGTACTTTATTGACAATGGCCTCCTAGAAGTGGGGCCATGGCCACTTGACTTTCTTTGGGCATTTAAGATTCCATAGCCTCCCAGAGTGGCTCCATCCTGGGGAGCAATTGGACAAACACAAGAACCTTTGGAGGCCGCTTGTCACTCAAAACATAATATCTAAACAGGGAGTTAGGATCCTGTCCACTGTACTGTCTACCAGGGGAGCCCTGAGGCCTGTCCCTAGAAGGGCTCTTCTAGCATGATGCAGAGGAAATGTTCGCATGTACAATCTCCTCTTAAGGCTTACAAGCATTCTACTTAAATGTTCCTATTTCTAACCTATCCTCACCATAGTTTTGATGGGTGCAGTATGCTGATTTTCCAGACAAGGTTCAATGACACGATCAGGCTAAATCAAAAGCCAGATGCTATCTCCAGCTTTATACTTCATAACACTCCAATCAAGAGACCTGGTGAGCCTGAAAAGCTGTCTCAGTGGCTTAGGGCATTTACAGTTCTTGCAGAGAACTGGGGTTCTCTTCCCAGCATCACATGGCAGCTTGCAGACACCTGTAACTTCAGTTCCAGGGAACGATGCCCTCTTCTGCCTTCTGCAGGCACCAGACACACCTCTGATGTCCATATAGAGGCAAAACATTTATACACATAAAATTGTTTTTAAAGCCACTGTGGCTGAGTATGGTGGCGTACACCTTTAAGCCCAGCTCTTGTGAGGATCTCTGAATTTGAGTTTGACCTACATAAGGAGTTCCAAGACAGCCAGGACTACATAGAGAAGACTCTATCTCAAACAAACAACATCACAGTAACACAAATTTCTCCTATGCAGTGAATTTGCCTATTAATCCTCAGTCCTGTGAATTTGACTTCATCCAGAAGGAAAAAGCGGTGAGATGCTCCTGTAAGTTATTCACCCAATACCTAAGCAGAATACTCATTTCAGCCTGCATTAAAAATCGAATAGAGAGTAAAGTGTCAAGTTGAATAGAGTAAGCATCGTTGAAGTAGCAGAAAGAGAAGCTGCCAAGAGCATATTCATTGCATGAATGTTAGGAAGAGTGGCTCCTTTAAATGAAAGGCCTAGCACAGACAACCAGAAAAATCTGCGAAATTTACCTGGTAAGAGGGGTATTTAGACAGGTGGCCTCAAAAGTATTAGAACAAAAGAACCTTTGTTCTGAAGCACGCTGCTAAAGCTGGACTAATGTAAATTAGTCAATTCCTTTCTAAATATCTTTTGTGTTCGCCCATTTTCTCCTGGAGGGAGGGAAGGGTGTAAGCAGAAGCTACCTGAACCTCTGGCCAGATGCAGGATAGAAGTCAGGAAGCAAAAGTTTCATGGAGCAGACTTGACCCTCATCTTAATTCTGGAGCAAGAAATCTGCATCCTGTTTCTGATGGAATACTCAGATATCAACACCAAGTTAAAGCTCTCGGGGACATGAGAGGTCTGAGTCTCTCTCATGATTGATTCTTAGAATTAACCGATGTGGGAACTGATATATTTTAAAGCAGCTTGAGGCCCAGGGATGTGGCATAAGGGCATACTAGTGTGAGGGCAGCTGTGTGAAGGTTTGTTTTTGTGAGTTCTGAGAGGGGCCAACAAAGTTTGATGAATGCTGGTTTCTATCATTTCCAGCTGTCTGTCCGATCAAGACCAAAAGGCTTGGCAGAAGGCCTGCCTCTAGCATCTTTCAGATTTGTTGGCAACCCCAACCTCTGAAGGTTTATGGGATCAGGGTGGACAGGGAAACAGCAGGAAGAGCTTTTGAAGTCTTTGATTGCTTCCTGACCTTGCAAAGGTGGACAGAGGGAGTTTGTAGATGTTCAGGCAGATGGACCATGAAATTTGTGTGCCCTGAGAATTCAAGCTTATTGGGCCAGAGCTTTCAAAAAATTATGGCTGTTTCATGGCGTGCTAGCCTAGGTCAGTCCCAGAAGCACCTGCCACTAAGCTGCAAGTTACCGGGCACCTAAGCTTGCAGCACCTGAGTTAAATTTGGTTCTTCCTCGGCCAGTGGGGAAAAAATGTGGAAGAGGGAACTCTATTATACACATGATCAGAACTCTTTGGGAGGCAAGGCAGGGGACATCTGTGACTTTGAGGCCAGCCTGGTCTACAGAGTGAGTTCTAGGACAGTCAAGGCTGTCTCAAACAAGATTGCCCTCCTGTGCCCTGTGAACTAGTGCAGTCAGGTTATATACTGGCATGACCGGCATGCAGAGTGCAGAGAATGGACGAAGCCAAAGACTGCTGTTTCAGGACAAGGACAGCCCAGGATCAGCAGCTGTGATTACCCCATTCCTGATTACCTATGTCTATATATACAAAGGAAACTGGCTGGAAGGTGAGCAGAAAAGGGGGTGATGAGCAGATATCCTGATGAGAAACAGGTTCGTGGTATTAGTGTAACCTGTGGATGAATTATCATAAAACAGAATGTGTCTCGTCTTACCTTATAGATGGATCAAACAGAAACTTGTGCAATGGGATACTTGAGTGCATTAAATAAATATAAATTTTATTAAAACTCACATAGCATTATCGGGAATGATATAATAAACAGCTTTCAAATAAACTGCATTCATAACATTACAATACTTACAGTATTTATAACCACCCTCAGATTTTATAAACAAACCCAACATCTCATGAATGAAACTAAGTTAAAAAAATAAAGCATAGAAAAATGCACACAGTTCATTATCTTAGTGTCAAACTGCGAAAACTTTCCCTAACAAGTTAACCACTACCTTGTAAAGTGAACTATACATCACTGTGCGTCAAGATGAAAAATTCATTCAAGTAATGTTGACACCACGCAGAAGCACTTTCAAGTATGGCTATGTAGTCAACCTGTTCCTATAGAAGCAAATCAGATTTGCTGTTCATTTGATCTAATTGACAGAGGTTGGATGTCATTTAATTGCCTTTCTTCCTACATGACCCATCCTCAAACCACACTCCCTGCTCCTGTTGGCCAGCAGTTTGACAAATTACAGTGGGTGACATGTAAAGCAAACATTCCTTAGAGATGGCCGGCTCAAACTTGTCACGCACACCTGCTGGAAGCTGATGTTGTAGACTCAACATCATGGTGTGAAAGACCATTAAACCTGTGGTTCAGTGTGCAAAGTAGAGATTCCGAAAGCTTTGGTGACAATGTGACCAATACAGGTCTCCACTGATCAAAGCTATTTGAGAAGCTAGTAAGCAACACTGTATTTAGTCCACAATGTAACAGTCCGACTGCACAGCTCACGGCCAGATTCTAGGATTGCTGAGAGACACTTACGGGGTATGAACCTGTAGTCATTACTGGATCAAAAAACCTTTGAGGACTTGGCCAACAGCCATGTGATGATCTCTTATTTACAATTTTCCCTTTATCAGCTCAGTGCATTCTATTGAAAACTTTACTTTGTTGAAAAACTCTCCAAACTTTAATTTTTAAGTCAACAAATTTATAAAATTAGTTTTAGTTATCAGCACATGTACAAGCAAAATAGGAGGGATTCAAAATAAAGAGTCCAATCCCCGAAAAAGAATATATTAACTGACAACTTACATAAACACAGCTGACGTGTTGGCATAAGGAGAACGAGCTGAAATATCCCTGAATTTTTAGAACAAAAGTTTGAAATTCAAGTTATACTTGCTAAGAAATCAAGTATTAAAAAAAGTATGCTTTAATAAAAAAAATTTTAAAAATGGTGGTATACAATGCTATAAGCTTTCACCCTAGTTTAATATCCCATTGCCAAACTAGTGTTGAGGTATATGACAAGTAGGAACATCGCTCAAACTTAATGAATTCTTAGCTCACATTAAGATTCATGTGTAGCAGTCTGGGTAGCACCATCGTGATGTGAATTTTACTTCAATTTCATATATATATTATATATACACATGTATATATTTAATTTTTACAGTACTAAAATACTAAAGCATTGCATTAAAAAAGTTTGTTTTACAATTTAATTTACTATACAACTCTTTCACCTTTTTATACAAATTAATGATTTTTTAAATCACCACAGCAAACCAGCTGCCTATTTTGCTTAGGTTTTTTTTTGTTTTGTTTTGTCTTGTAACCAACAGATTCACACGGACTTCACCCTGCCTACTCATCTTATACGGGCATCAGTCCACCATCTTCCTGTAAGAACACTTAAGCTTAGAAATGGCATCACAAAGCACGTGATTAACACAAAGGTAGCCTGCTGTCCTGAAGGACTACGGGACAGCAAGGGTGTACTCAGACAAGCTTTGCTGAATCTGTAGCATGCAGCTAGTTATTATCTGCAGTTTAAGCTGTAGACAAAGGGGCAATGAGCTTGTCATACCGTCTTTTATAGTATATCATGTAAGATGAGCACCAGAAAACATGATTTGTGGACTAACACAGGCCGTCAACAATGACATTGCTCAAATGTTTTAAAAGCTTTCCTTAAAAATAAAATTCTAAATGAAAGTAAACTTTTTTTTTTAAGTCTCAGTACCTCAGCATTGTTCAAGTTGCCAAAGCTTACTTAGGTAGGCAAAGTGCTTCTAACACCACTTAAAATTTCAGCATACATGTATTTGCATGTATGAAGGCGTGTATATGTACAGTGTGTTTATAGTCCTACAAGGACATCACCAGATGAGCACAATCCAGAGGCCTTTAACATTGTCCACATTTAAAAACTAAGCTGAATAAGAACATGTGAATGAAAGGTGCCCCGTTACTCAAGGGCACTATTCTGGTAGCATGAAAAAGGCATTGATTTTCCAGCTATTAAAGACACCATTTTTGTAGCACCATTTAATGTAACACCCAAAACAATTCAGTGTTTTGCCATTATTCACTTAAGCTTTCTGTAGCTACTTTGATAAATAAGTTAAGATTACAGTAAAAACTGCATGTTAAAAAGCCACAATTCCAGTATTTCAGTACAGCACACGTCAGCACCGGATTCCCGCAACTGCGCCTCTGCAGCACTGCGCCATGACCACACAGACCTGGCGTTGTTAGGCGTGGTCACGTGCGGGGTGGTGAGGGACATCTCCCACACATGACCTCAGCCAACAGTGGTTTTGAAAACAGCACTTTCCTCCTGCCTTCCCTTTGCATAGGATGCTTTGGCCTTTCTCCTGAATGCTACCAGTGACCATGTGGGAAGTCAGTAGAGATTAAGTACAATGGTAAGATTAATTATTTTGCTGGTGAGCTGACATCCCCTCCCGCCCCAAGCACACACACATTTCATTTGTTGTGGCTGCTGAAACCTGTCTCGGCTGCCCATGCCATGAAAGCTACACTCAGACAAGACAGGTTGTTCTTGATGGTCTGGCATAGCAAACAGCATCATACGTATCTGTTGTAAGGCCCTGTGACCTGAGTGAAGGCATATGGAGATGTAGTCACCGTGGAGTCTGTGGTCACAGACCCTGTGTTCTCAGCAAGAGAATGGATGAAACGCAGGTAACTGGGCTCAGGAGGTTCCTGTTGCTCTGTGGGCTCGCGTTTTACTCTTTTGCTGTGGCTTTTCTGAGACTCATGATCTGGTCCACACTCTTCCTCTTTCTCCCGGGCCCTCCCAGCCATTTTGGCTTCCCAGAGAGCCAAGCCATGTTTTGGCTCATTCAAGTTCTTATGCTGGTAAAATACAAGTGAGATCCTGATCGGATGAGCCCGGTCGGGAATATTTACTCGGGTTGTGGCATGAAGCTCGCGCTTTGCACACTCAATGAGGATTGAGCCGTGAGTAGGAACCACAGCCACCCCACCGATGTTACAATCCAGAAAGCTGTGCTCACTGTCTGACCAGACCTCCTCTTCTTCCTTCACAGCAGAAGCCACGCCCTGTCCCACCACCCCAGTCGGGTTGTGTAAAGGACCCTGGCCAGAATCGCTTCTGTCGTGATTAGGCCCAGGAAGCACCCTTGATAGCTCATTATCTGCATGGGAGGCCGTGCTGTCGTTCTCCTTGTTGTGGAAGGTGTTGTGGTTGGAGCTGCTCGCTGTGCCTGGAGCTGCTGCGGCATAGCTGTGTGTCCTGTGAAAGGGTGGCTGGTGCTCGCTGCTCTCAGAGTCTAGGTTGGGGTTGCCCAGACCGTATGGTAATCTGGAGGCGGCTCCCATAAAATGGCCATCCACCTCAGGGGTGGTAGGATAAGGAGAAAACGCTGCTGGGTGGGGTACATTTGGGTTCACGGTACAGTTGCTGAAGGCATCTCTCTGCACATTTTGGCTACCATAACTTATATACTTAGAGGTGCTGTCTCCAAACCTCTGTTGGTAAAGTGTGTGGATGGGTGGTAGGTTCAGGTTACTGAGATGCTCCTGGTTTGGACATCTATACAGATCCCTGGGCTGGGACTGCACAGAGTAAGAACCTAAGAAAGGGGAGCAGCTGTCCACCGACACATTCCCATTGCACTGATAAGCTGCATACTGGTTATTCTGATTGAAAAGCCCAGGGTAGGCGTTCATGGCATTAGAAGGACTCAAATATGAACCTGTAGCTTGAGATGAAGTGGGATAAAAGTTCACGTGGTTGGTATCTCCGTAAACACCTGAAGTGTGTGAAGAGCTTGGGTAAGGACTAAGTGGGCTGGGCCTTGTGTATGGATTGGTGGATCCCGAAGAGTAAGAGCCAATGGACTGACACTGAGCAGTGCCGGGCAAGATATGCTGTGGCTGGGTCTGCTGTGGCCTCTGCACCTGCTGGAGGTGCCTCTGCAGTGGCTGCGGCTGCTGTATGACAGATCCTGAGAGCCTCAATTGCTCTGCGGGAGAGGGGAGGAGAGAGCAGGAGCAAATGCATTATTTCAAGAACATGAGGGGAGATGATGGCACAGGCAATCCTTCCCACTCCTCAGCAAGGAAAGCCAGGCCTCGAGCATTGTAAAGCAGCTTTCGTGTTTAAAGCAAGATGTGAGCTTCTTTCATCACCTTGCCCAACTCTACCTATCTCCCCATCCTTCCTCAACATAGCCTATGACCTCATCTTCTAGTCCAGTGTAGTCTGATAAATCAATGACTGTACTGTGTAAAATGCCCCCTCCCCCCCATCGTTGTTCCTAAAAGGAAGGGAACCTGTTTTATTTCACTTTACTTCTCACCTGCCAGAAGGTGGCGTGACTTGCTGAGAGTGGCATTTCTCTATACCCAAAGAGGATCCTACACATCTGGTCAGTCTACTTCCCAGGAAGGAAATTTACACAACTGTTATGTAGAGAACACCTTGAGATCGTGAGGAAATGTTCCGCTACCTTAGTGACAGTTATAGGAATAGTTTACCATCACAGAAAGAAACCAGTAAGAATTTTTCACCTCTCAAAACAAAGGTGGCTGGAAAGTAAGTTGGCAAATTTTAAAGAATGTTCTTGTAGTGGGGGACAGACCAATCAATATACTTTCAAAAAAACAAACAAACAAACAAAACAACAACAAAACAAAACAAAATGGAATTTTTCTTTAGTAGCTCTAATTATAGACAGGCAAGGGTTCGGGTGCCCAATGTTCCATTAGGACTATGACAGTCAGAAGTTCTTTTGATGAGTGTAGAGCCTTACCTAAACCAGATCCAACCTCATCTTGCAAATTGCATTTTCAGACTTTTTTCAGTATAGTGCTGTTTTAATGATCTAGGCTTAGTGACTTAGTTTTCTCTACTCCCTTCCACTGCCTTGAGTGTTTTGCATTCTGAGAGGGTTTACGTGCATGGTTTAGTCTTTAACAAGGTCTTGTTCCACTGTGTCTGTCCACGGGATCTGTCCGTAAACCTGGTGAAGGGTTACTGCGGGATTTACGTTGCTTTGGCCTAAATTGCCTGTGTAAAAGGCTTGTTACTTGTTTCATATAGAACAACTCCAATGTCTCTAGTCTGAGATGGACAGGGTGCCACCTCTCAGACAAAGTCAGGGCAGCCTGAACCTGGCTGCTTGAGGGAAGACTGTGGTAGAGCACCTTAGCCACCCCGACACCCCAGCACATAAGCCCTCAAGGGTCACAAGAAATTAGTGTACCTGTCTGTTTTACATGGCTTGTGTTTTCCATCTGTTTGGTGCGTGAGGAAGACTTTTCCTTGTCGTTCTTATTCTCCAGGGAAGAAAGCTTTTCAGCTGCAGCTTTTTTGGCCTCCAGTTTCCTTTGTCGGCAACTCTTAGCTGGCTCAGGCAACATCCTAACTCTCCTCCGGAAAGAGTTAAGAACTTGAATGGAGCCCTTCCGTATCTTCTCCTCCTGACCTTCTGTACTGCCAAACTCATCCACAGGAGAGATTTTGTACAGAGGCAACACGTGAAGCTGCTCGTCCTGAGGCTGTCCTCCAATCTCCCGATTGTCTTCTCGAGTGAGGGTGCATACCTGGTGGGAGAGGAGACGCTCAGTTGCGGGCCAGGTGTGTGCAGGGCCTCTTCCTCCGTACCCAGTGTTGGATCAATGACATGCAGTGTCAAAACCAGACGTGCCTGTTATTGCTGACACAGAAGCCAGAGAAAACCACTGTGGAAGTGGCTGCTTTCATGCACTTCTAGAAGTCAGGGAAACCAGACTTCTTCCAAATGAAAGAAGGCACTTTCCTGCTCTCCACATTTTTCCACACATGGCAGGTGGCATTCCTTTAAAAAGCTACGCTTAGTGTCTGCTGTGTAACCACCGCATGTAGTGGGACAGGGAAGGGTGATGACATGACACAGTTCCTTCAGATGCCTTCAGATGCCTCACTGTTTAAAGAGCACGCTATGCTCAAGGAACTCGACAAGGCGCCAGCTGGCTATGTCTCCTGCGTGGCTTCATGTGTCCTTTTTTGCTTTAATAATTTACAGGTATTTTTCTTGTTAGTCATGATAGTCTTGATTTTGATTAAGACTGTCTTATTTTATCCATTTATCATAAATGTTAAAGGACAAAAAAAAAATGAATGGGGGACACCCCCTCGAAAAGTGTGGCCATTCTAAATGACACAAGTGAAGGGTGTTTCCCAAATTCAGGTCTCAGTGTTTCTCTGCATATTTAATCACTGTTTAGTTCTCATCTAGAGTGCCTTTCCATCTTAGCCTGTAGCACCTGTGACCAGAGGCAGGCTCTTTCACTTCCCACTCCCTTAAGAGAATGAGGACCTGAGTACATCTTCCAGAATATAAATGGCCAGGGCTGCCAAGGTTATGAGTAGTTTATTTTGCAGGATCTAACTTCAAACTGGCTGATAGCTAATCTAACTCAGAACTGTGTTTATAACCAAGAATGTTATCCATTGTGCCCAATGTAACATGTAGGCACGATTGTGCATGAGTCACAAACATTTCCATATTATTTTTGGGGAAAGGGCATGTCAGAGACTAAAATACACTGATTTTGCTAGATGGCAAGCCTCAGAGATCTCCATCTGCCCTCTATGAAGGAATAAGATGTCCTCTACAGCACTGGGTATACCATAGGTGCAGGGATCCAATTCAGTTCAGGCCTGAGGGTAAGTATATTCCTGGCTGAGCAGGTTCCCTAACTTAATTTTTAAAGACTGATTTCTGTTTTTAGTTCTATGTATGGATGTATTTATATCTACATGGTTTCTGCAGTCATGTTTACTCATGAGTGTACAAGTCACCTAGACCTGGCGTTATAGTGGTTGAACCACGGCTACTGGGAATGGAAGGCAGGTCCTCTACAAAAGCAGGGCACACAACCAGCCAGGTCACGTTAGAACACAATTCATCCATGCAAACACATGATCTGGTGACCCCAGCTTGAAACACATCTTCTGTGCCAAGAACCATACAGTTGCGCTTTACACTGGCAAAAGCTATTAGGACCCTGGCGGCCACTCACCACTGTGCTGCCATTCTGCATGTTGTGCTGGTCTCTGTGGGCATGGGCACAGAAGTCCATACATGCAGTGACCCCTGAGAATGGTCGGCCTTCCTTCAGACCCAAACGGCACTCTAGAGCGCGGTGTTCATATTCAACCTGAGAAATACATGCATATGAGTGGGAAAGTCCTTCAGAATAAGGAGACTGTTTTGCACTTTATATCTAGAATATAATGGAATGACAAGAATAGAGCACACGTATGGACATTGCAAAGTTTCATCTGACAATATTGCTGAGGAAAAATGTATTTGTGTGATGCCAGGCCAAACCCAATGTCAGAAGACTCCGCTTACCTGGCCTTGCTCTAACACTACCACTAACTGACCTACAGTGCCAGCTCCCAAATCCTTTCCTTTCCTCCCTCTAAACCATCTCATACAACTCTTTGTATGGCCTCTATTTTAAAAACCTATTTGTTACTGATACACAAACATATAGGCATACAATTGCTAGTACAGCATAAATTTCTAAAGATAACTTGCCCGTGAACATATGAAGTAGACCTTTAACTTCTCCCAGGACTTCCCCTGTCATGCCTCCCTCCCACAGGGCTCCTAGCACAGAACTCCCTGCTCACTATCTGAGACAGAAGGCGTGACTCCCAGCACCTCGGCAGCAGGCTGCCAGCTGTGGTGGCCTCCCAGGTTCATGCACACAAAAAGTGTGCCCCACAGGGCGCCCCCATCCAGCTGCTATACTGGCCTCCCAGTCCCTCGGTGGAGGGCAGGCTGATGTATGGGCCACCCAGGTCAGCCAGCAGCTGTTCAGGCTCCCCAGGGCCTCCCAGCAGGCATCTGTACTGGCCTCCCAGTTCTGTGGCTGTGGCTGGACTCCCAGCAGGCCACTATACCAGCCTCCCAGTTCTGTGCCTGCAGCACCGCTGAGCTGACAGATCTCCTACACTTTCATTTGTTCAAATCTAGGAGTAGAGAGCAGGGGGAACCCCTGTGCTTTCCAAATAGGCCTGCTAGAGAGGGAGAGTGCCTTCAAGTGAGTGCATGCAGAGCCCCAGATCCAGGGTCGCTGTACCTAGCAACCAGACTTCGGATCCCTCCCACCACAGATCCACTGTGGGTAACACAGGGATTCTTAGGACAGTGTTCTCAACATTGAAGCCCCTGTTCGATGGGTCTACCAGTGGAGTCCAGGGAAACAATTCCTGGATCCCAGACAGATCAGAATACCAGAATACAGTAGGACAGGCCTGTAGGCCACTGAGGTACAGGGAACCTGCACATAAGCATTCTGCAGGCACCTTGCCCTCCTGTGCATGTGCCCCACCTCGATGCCCACATTCTAGCCACCTACACTCTAATGCCATGCCCACGTTTGATGACCTACACCTGCAGCAGGTTGCTGTACCTGCACCCACTATCATGTCCTTTCTCCCTTAGGTTCAGCCAAAACACCAATGCAGACTCTCAAACCAGGGAACCTTTCTAATCTTCCTGAAGATGAAAGATGGACCCAGTCTGATGTACAGACTCCAGGAACAAACAGGGAAGGATGTGTGCCAGAGGTCAACATAAGAACACATCCAACAAAAATCAGGACACTGAGGCTTCACCAGCAATCCTCAATTTATTGAAAACACAGGAAAATTTTAAAGCTATGCTTATCCAGTTATTAGAGGCACAAAGAGGAAATGAACAAATCTCTCAAAGAAATAACCACTCAAATGGAGGCAAATGAAGAAGTGAACGAAGCACTCAAAGAGATACAGGCAAATATAGCCAAATGGAGGCACAAGTAGAGGCACAATTCATGGCATAAAGAGAGGAAAAAAACCCAAAGATCATAGAAACAGGAATCCACATTCAAACAGATGAAAGAAATGGTGCAAGGCATAAAAACAGTATTAGAATTGATAAAGAAAAGATCAGGAACCAAAAAGGTAAGCATCACCAATAGAATACAAGAGATGGAGGAGAGAATCTCTGGTGCTGAAAAGATACAGTTGCAGAAATTGCTACTTCTTTCAAAGAAAAAGTAAAATCAAAGTCCCAAACACAAAACATCCAAGATCAAGGATGCCATGAAAAGGTGAAATCTAAGAATAGGAATTGCAACCAGGCTCCAAGGTCCAGAAAATATAAGAAAATCATAAGAAAGAGATGTCCATAAACATACAAGAAGCCTACAGAACACCAATTAGACTAGACCAGAAAAATTCCTCATGTCACATCATAGTGCCTTCATAAGAAAATTTGAGACATCTCATACAAGCAACTTAATGGCTCACCTGAAAGCTCAAAAAAAAAAAAAAAAGCAGACACACCCAAGAGGAGTAGATTGCTGGAAATAATCAAACTTCAGGCTGAAATGAATAAATTAGAAACAATTCAAAGAATCAATGAAACTAAGAGCTGGTTCTTTGAGAAAAATCAATAAGATAGACAAACCCCCAGCCAAACTAAAGGGCAGGGAAACTATCCAAATTAGCAAAAGCAGAAATGCAAAAGGGGACATAACAGACACTGAGGAGATCCAAACAATCATTAGATGAACAATTTTCTTGATAGATTTCATTGACCAAAATTAAATCAAGATCAGGTAAATAGATTGAATAGTCTTCTATCCCCCAGGAAACAGAAGCAGTCAAAGTCTACCTTCCAAAAAAAAAAGCCCAGGGTCAGATGGTTTTAGCGTAGAATTTTACCAGACCTTCAAAGAAGTGCTAACAATTCCAATTCTCTTCAAACTATTCCACAAACTGTAAACAGAATGAATATTACCAAACTCATTCCATGAAGCCACAGTCACCTTGATACCTAAACCACACAAAGACCCAACCAAAAAAAAGAGAACTTCAGAATCTCTTATGAACATTGATGCAAAAATACTGGCAAACCGAATCAAAAACCACATAAAAGATATCATCCACCATGACCAAGGAGGCTTCAGCCCAGGTATGCAGAAGTGGTTCACTATATAGGGAAATCCATCAATGTAATCAAGGAAAAAAAAAAAAAAACAAATGTGATCTTAGATGCCAAAAAAACACTGACAAATTCCAACACCCATTCATGTTTAAAGTCTTGGAGAGATAAGGGATACAAGGCAAATACCTAAACATAGTAAAGACAATAGACAGCAATCCTATATTGCCAACATCAAACTAAACAGAGAAAATTAAATCGGTCCCACTGAAATCAGGGACAAAGCAAGGCCATCCACTCTCTCTGTATGTCTTCAAAAGAGTTCCTGAAATACTAGCTAGAGCAATAAGACAGCTAAAGCAGATCAAGGGGATACAAATCAGAAAAGTCAAAGTATCACTATTTGCAGATGATACATGAGTTGACCAAAATTCAACCAGAACTCTTTCAGCTGATAAACACCTTCAGCAAAGTGGCAGGATACAATATTAACTAAAAAAAAAAAAATCCTGAATACAAAAGACCAAAGGACAGAGAAAGAAATTAGGAAAAACACCCTTCACAATAGCCACTAATAACATAAAGTACCTTGGGGTGACTTTAACCAAGCAGGTCAAAGACCTGTTTGAAAAAAACTTAAAGTCTCTAAAGAATGAAATTGAAGATATCAGAAGATGGAAAGATCTCCTGTGCTATGGATTGGTAGGATTAACATTGTGAAAATGACCATCCTGCCAAACTCAGAATGCAATTCCCATCAAAATGCCAACTCAGAACTTGGAAGAACAATCTCAACTTCATATGGAAAAACAAAAAAACCCAGAATTGCCAAAACAATCCTGTACAACAGATCATCTGGAGGTATCTCCATCCCTGATCTCAAGCTGTACTACAGAGACCAATAGTAATTAAAACTGCATGGTACTGGCATAGAAACAGAATGGTGGATCAATGGAACCGAATGGAAGACCCAAAAATAAACCCACACAGTTATGGACACTTGATTTTTGACAAAGATAAAAAAAGATAGCATCTTCAATAAATGGTTCTGGTCTAACTGGATGTCTACATGTAGAAAAATGCAAATAGATCCATGCTTATCAACCTACACAAAACTAAAGTCCAAGTGGATCAAAGACCTCAACATAAAACCAGACACACTAAATCCGTTAGAAGAGAAACTGGGGAAGAGCCTTGACCTCATTGGCATAGAAGACAACTTCCTGAAAAGGACACCAACAGCACAGGCTCTAAGATCAATAGATGGGAACTCTTGAATTTGAAAAGCTTCTGTAAGGCAAAGGCCACTGTCGTCAGAACAAAACGAGAGCCTACAGACTAGGAAAGGATCTTCACCAACCCTATATCTGACAGAGAGCTAATATCCAAAATATATAAAATCGGTACACCTAAAGAAGCTAACTAAGCATAAAGGACCCTGGGTAAAATGCTCAATCCACATTCAGAAAGGCAAACAGGACAGGTAGACTTTGGAAGAGGGAGAAAACAGGGAACAGGACAAGAGCCACGCAGGGCCTCTGAATGACTCTACCCAACAGGGTATTAAAAAAGATGCTGAGATTCATAACCAAACTTGGGCAGAGTACATGGAATCTTATGAAAGGGAGGTAGAAAGACCTGGAGGGGACAGAAGCTCCACAGGAGAGCAACAGAACCATAAAATCTGGGCACAGAGGTCTTTTCTGAGACTGATACTCCAACCAAGGGCCAGTCATGGATATAACCTAGATAACCTAGAACACCTGCTCAGATGTAGCCCATGGAAGCTCAGTATCCAAGTGGGTTCCCTAATAAGTGGAACAAAGCCTGTCTCTGACATGAATGCTGGCTCTTTGATCACCTTCCCCTGTGGGGGGAGCAGCCTTGCCTGGACAGAGGAAGACAATGCAGCCAGTCTGACCTAATAAGCTAGGGTCAGATGGAAGGGGAGGACCTCCCCTATCAGTGGACTTGGGGAAGGGCATGGGAAGAGATGAGGAAGGGTGGGTAGGATTGGGAGGGATGATGGAGGGGCTACAGCTGGCATACAAAGTGAATAAACTGTACTTAATATAAAAATTAAATCTATATAGTCAAGAAAATAGCCTCACATGAGATGGAAGATACTCTATAGATGGCACTCCTGATTATAGTTACTATCTAAAATGTCTTAAGTTTCCTCACCTTTAGTGCATACTTGTGGGTCCCTACAGGCTAATCCCACATTCTTATTTTGCACCAGTCAAGAGCAGCTTTTTCTGTACGCCTACTCCTGCCCTAGCTTTTTAAAAAAATATAACAGTTGCTCTGCTTTATTGTTTCTTTTTAATTTATTTCGAATACATCGAAGTCACTCACACTGGTCTCTTATTGTCTGGTTGTAAGCAGCTTTTGCTCGAGTTCACTGGATGATTGTTGTGGATGTCAATCTTGAGATGGGTCTCATAACCTGGCTAACAGGTAACCTAGTGCTGGTAAAAATCAGCCATCTTTGTGGTTTTCCTTTCTTCATAGAGACAGAGTCTAACAATCATCTGATACTTGGACACTCGCTACTACTATATAGTAGTCCAATATACTATATATATATACTATATAGATAGTCCAATATAGTCAGGGTCAAAATCTTCACATGGAAATAAATTAGTAGATAAAGCATCAGAATAACTGAAAACCAGAAGTATGCGTTTTTAATGGCATACTTCATACACTAGAAACAATTCAAGGAGCTTAGAAAACATAATTATGGAAAGGGGTGCTGCAGACAGCTCAACAGTTTACTGCCTTTACTGTCTTTTGCAGAGAGCCTGCACCCACATGGTGGGAACACCAGTTTCAGTGGGCCCAAGGCCCAGAACATGTAGTAAGTACACTTATATACATGTAGAGAGTCCCTCATTTACATAAAACAGAAAATTGAGCAAAGGGTAAAAAAGAATGGCTCCTTCAAATAGTTCTGGACTAGATAGGTCACAATAACGGAGTCTGATTCAACAATAGTTGCTTAAACTTACCTGATTATTGTATGCATCCGGTGCAAGGTTCTTGTATATTGGAGCAATAAGAGTAGCCAGGTTTTGCAAATGAGATTCTAGTTTCTCTTCCTGTGCAAAAATCTTCCAGTTAAACTCAAGTTAAACATCGATATATAAATGCTGACATAAAATTAATGTTTTTCTTACTATAAGAAATATTAAAATCTTCCTAAAATAACTACTTCTAATATGAATTTTTGTGTGCTATTTTGAGTTTGGAGTTGGATGGACTGAATTTCTAGTTGCATGCAGACAACTGACATTTTGTAAATACAAGTCTATGTTGGGGTGGAGTGTGGTGAATAAGCCAGATGATTTACAGGAACGTTTCCCTCTCATTAAATGTTCATTAAGGGAGACGAAATCTGTCTACAGAATCTAACTAAATCTGTCTACAGAAGTTTAAATAACCTCTCTATAGAACTAAATGTTTCTGGACTGGCTACATTCAAGACTGAATAGTTTACTTTAAAGGGCAATACCCTTTCAACATTCTCAACACTCCAAGCTCACAAAAGTTTTTCAGATAAACTTCTAAAGTGTCATACTTGTGAGTTTATAAATTCCCACTGACATTCTTGAAGAGACAATCTTGGTCCTTATCTTGGATGGCTCACAACCACCTGTAACTCAGTTCCTGGAGCTATGGAACCAAGGCCATGAATGAATGCTGTTTATTGACTTGCTCCCCAAGGCTTGATCTGGCCACTTATAGCACCCTGGCCCGCAAGCCCAGTGCCATCTATATAAATCTTTTATATCACCTATATATCAATCATATATATAGATAGATTAAAACTAGGTTATTTATTAGGAAACAAACCAACCTCTTTTGGGTCATCTCCAAGTAGCTTAAATTTCCTTGGGTTCTTGCTTCTGGCAAACTTACATCCATTATAATACATGCTCCAAGAACAACCAAATGAAAACGAGGCACCAGAGGTGTGTGGATTCAAGCCCTGACAAGCACAGGTTCTCCTGAGATCAAAGGACAAAGTTCAAGATTATAGATATTACTCTTTCTTCTATCAGGAGCAAAGTCATCTATTGGTACCTTATTGTGTGACAAACCACTTTATCTTGTGTTACTGCGCCATTTGCATTTCTTAAAGAGAGAGGGATTATTGCTACCTTTTACAATTTTGACTGAGTATACCTTAAATTCACGTAGTTGTGTGATGTGTGCCAAAGATAATGGTTTTTAATGCATTGGTCATTTCAATTTCCTTACTCATTTTTATTATGTAATAAACTTTTTGTAATCATTGTAATATGTAATCATTTGGTGCATTGTTTTTAAATGTGATGTTGTATATATACACACATTTTGATAAGGAAAGGGAAGGAAAATGACCAAGCTCGTTTTATAAATTACTATGACACCTAAAGTTTTCTTTTATATATATTAATCACAGGTTATTTACTTTGTATCCCAGCCATAGCCCCCTCCCTCATTCCCTCTCAATTCCACCCTCCCTTTCCAAGTCCACTAACAGCAGAGGACCTCCTCCCCCTCCATCTGACCCTAGCTTAGCAAGTTTCTTCAGGCCTGGCTGCAATGTCCTCTTCTTTGGCCTAGCCAGGCTGCTTTTCTCTCGTAGACACCTAAAGTTTAAAGACAAAACTATTGACCTAACTTCCCAGATGAACACATATGGACAAATTCTTCCAAATCATATTTAAAAACAGATTAAGACCACACATCCTGGTAGTGTTGGAGTCATTCCAGTAAATCAACATTGGCTCACACAGACTAAGTAGAGAAATTAATAAATCACATAATGTTCTCAGACTTTAATAAAAAGCCTTTAGCAAAGTTCAACATTCCTTCAGGAACTAGAAATGGAATCTATAACAAAGCTAGTCAACATATATATTTTTTAATTATTTATTATGTATACAGTGTTCTGCCTGCATGTGTGCCTGTGTATCAGGAGAGGGCACCAGATCTCATTACAGATGGTTTGTGAGCCACCATGTGGTTGCTGGGAATTGAACTCAAAACCAGTGTACTTAACCTCTGAACCATCCCTCCAGCTCTAGTCAACTTATCTTTAGTGACTATCTCCTCTCAAGTCAAAAATGAGGCAGGATTGTTCATTCTCACTGCCACTTTTAAATTCAAGGCTAACAGTCTTTTTAGCAAAGTACAGAATTAAATAAAGAACAGCATACAGAAGAAATCAGATTTTGCAAATATAATGTACAGGTTTATTTCCCAGCACTCACATTGGGTAGCTCACAACTGCCTACAGGTCTGGATGGGCATCTAACATCTTTGGCCTCAGAAATAGAGGAGCCAGAAATAAACCAAAGGTATGCCAGATGATTTTTGATAAAGGCTTTAAAATAAAAATTTGAAAAATACTGCTTGAAGAATCCATGTACAGCAGAACAAAGCTAGATTCATCTCATCTCACTCACGAAATTTCAATATGGATAAAAAAGGTGAGTGTTCCTTATTTTTAGTCTTGAACTCTAGCCATGAGGGGTACTGCCCACATTAGAGTGGGCCTACCTACCTCAAATAACCCTATCTGTAGGAATGCCCTCAAAGTCATGCCCAGAAATGTCTCAAAGGTGCTTCTGTCAAGCTGAGATTATATGGCACTAGAAAATCTGATGAGGAAAAAAATCTTTACTCAATACACTGCCAATGACCAAATGTTGAATATTTAAAGAACTAAAACTAAATACTAAAAAACTATACAGCCAATAAAAAGGCAGGAATTATATGTGTTAATCAGGGAAAATAAAATACACATTAAAACTGCTTTGACATTATATCACTCAATTCAAAATGGTTTTAAGGAAAGAAATGAAACATGCTATTGATGTGGGAAGAGAGGAACCTTTACATACTACAGTTATGGATACTGTATGATACCTTTACATACTACAGCCACTGTTATGGATAGATAGATGTCATTGTTGAAGCTCCTCAAAGAGCTAAAGCGAACCATCATGCCAAAGCTAGGCCATGGCTATGCCACTCTTGGAATGGTTTAGCTTGTGGTTTAGTTAGCTCAACACAATCTTTAGCTCAATTCTTTTTTCCTGAAAATGATTTCACTTTTCCTTATGGTTCAAAATGTATTTTGTGCGTGTGTTTATTGCATTTTTCTTTATCCATTTATCATTTGGTAGACATCGACGCTGGTTGTCTCCAAACCCAGCCTTAGAGAGTCTGTTGCAAACAGTTACTTCCTCAGCAAGAGGGACATTTCTTCACTTTTAAGTAATCCTTTTCCAGAATGAACAAAATAACTGATAGACTAAAGCAGTTCATCAGAAGTTTAAGTCAGGGGTTAGGAACTGAACCTTTTGAATAATCATTGAGCTGAGGGCAGACAAGCACAGACTATGAGACTTTTGATCAAAACTCTCAAAATCAAGTGAGTTTTGAATGGGAGGAGCAGCTTAAAATCAGACATGGATTATTGTATAATACAACTAAGACTGGGAAACTATAATGAGCACATTTGATTAGTAATGTGGTTGGTAAACATGGGCATGCCTTTCTGTAATCCCAGCAAATGGTTTTCCAATTAGTGGCCAAAATATAGGTATATTAAGTATATTAAGGTATATTAATCAACTGTGAGAAAAATGTAGGAGCCTGCTTTTAACAACAGATGTGTTTAACTACACAGCAGTAACATGGAGCAGTAGTGAAGAAGAATTTTGAACTACAAAATATATTACTTAAATGAAAATCAATCTCAAATTCTACAAAACTTTTACTAAAGGAGCAGCTACACTGATAAGGAGTTTCCAACTATGATACAAAAAACTAGAACAAAATTAACCCTGAGTGCAGACACCTAGATTTACCAGAAATGGCTGGACAGTGGACACAGTATAGCTTATTTAGCATTCACTGTCCTGACTTTGAAATAAGCATGAGAACCCCCCCCCACACCTTATCAATATACAAGTTCAAGTGCTCCTTGAGACAAAACTATACCCCTGGAGAATGGAAAGGGCCTAACTCCACTTACTCTTCATTGTGGGCACAGCGACGGTTGGTGTGTGCGCCATGTTTGCTCAGAGTGTCTTTAAGGTCTGAATAGAGTTGGGAAGCCAGAGCCTGTGGGATCCCTTCCCACAACATGATGAGAATCACAATCACTGCGGTCTCACAGCTGTGGCCAGCTCGCTCTCGTACCAAACACAGTAGTTTCTCCTCAACACTCTCTCTTCGAATCACCTGTATAGATCAGCAGCATGCCCAAACAGCGCCCAAAACAGAACAAGGGTCAGTTGGAGCCAGTAAGAGTATCCACCTGTGTGTAAATACTTTTTCTTGTCTGCCTGCAATTTGTCTTATTGCCCAGATATACAGAAATCAATGGTTAGCAGACCATGCCTGGTATAGGGGCATAGTTAGATGCTACCTCTTGGAGCAAAACTACAGAAGACATGTAAGGTCTTGGCCGAAGGGGCACCATAAACATTAACCTGGGATCCAAGGATTAAGGACTGTGTCTTTACAAGTGGTCCTCAATCTTTCTAAAGCAGCAACCCTTTCATGAAGTTCATGTTGTCATGACTCAACCAGAAAATTATTTTCATTGCTACTTCATAACTGTAATTTTGATAGTTTAGGTTTTCCAATGGTGTTAGGTGATCCCTGTGAAAAGTGGGTCTGAGGTCAGACCTAAAGGTTGGGGGCCACTGCTTTGAATTATATTAAATATCATTTTGATGGCCTGTTCATAGTATTAGAACTACTCTACCTTAGAATACATGATGACACATAGGGTGTGTTCCTTCAAACTGCCAATGCTCTTTGACCTAGGCAAGCTAATTCTTGAGCTTAGATGAGTGAATAAAAATCAAAGAACAAGACAAGTCACACTTACCCATTTAGCAATAGGACATCCCTGAGAACTTTTGCCTTCTTTACCAGTATAGATGACTCTTTCAATCCTAATAGCTTTACCCTTCTGTCCAAACCTTAAAGAAACACACACCCAATTAATAGATGACCTCAAGAAGCAAAGTATTTAAGTGTAATTCTGCTCTACAGCAACACCCTAAGACTTTAAGGGTGTATTTTTTTTTTTTAAATTGGTCTGAGCCAAGCCTTAAATCTTTTCTTCAGCATCCAAATATACCAAATTGTAATGAATTTGTCTATTTGGGTGAGAAATACCAAGTGCAAAATAAGTTTGCTAAATATAATTTTTGAAACCATATACTAGTGGATTTTCATCCATCACTAAAATTTCTTACAACTTGGAGAATTGCATGGTTTTAGATAGAAATCTTGTGTTTCTATCTAAATCTTGTGTTTCGGGCAACTCTAGAAGTAAATTGTATTCCCCATAGGTCAAAGTGCTGTGTACTGTTAACATAAGTGCCTAGAGAAATTGACTACTTCCGTCAGGGTGTTATGGGGTGGGGGTGGGCCACATTATGGATTCTATAATTAGTGGTGTATGATTTGAAAATAAACAGCACTGTGTGCGCTGGCCATACATATGCAAACACCTTTTAACTTGGCTATTTCTTAATAGCATCACAGACGCCCTTGCTCAGGGCACTATATATAGGAAAGACCTCCAACATACAGGAATTAAAGACTGACAGTTTGAATAGTAAATGGAGTCTTAGTCAAACTTTCACACTTGCTTTCTTTTGTAAGAGAAACAAAGCTAAGAATTTAACTCAATGATCCTTACTCATAGCTTTTCCCTTATTTCTTTGATACCAATAGGAAGCCATGTGAGGCCCCTGTTTGCAGCCTGTGCCAGCACTCTTGTGCCTAGCAGGTTGGCTGGATGATTTGCTTGTGCCTGGGTTTTCTAGCATCTATCTCCAAGGGGGCAGCCTGTGCCAGCTAAGGACTATTTGTCGTGTCAAATATTGTGACTCTCTAGTGAATAGCAGTGTATTGGGTTGGCAACCCTGGAATAGCTAAGCCTGATAATTACTTGATTTACACTTGTTTACCGCTCTGTGTGAGGGGAATGGAAAAAACTGCTGTATACAAAGAAGCATTAATCTGCCCTGTGCCTTTGAGTTAATTACCTTTCTTCCATGATTGTTCTAATAGCTGCCACATTAGGACCAGCTCCTAGTTGGGTATAAAAAGGACCTTCATCTTTTTCAATAATTTGTTCTGTTGAGATAATAGAAGATTATTATTTTAGACCTCAATTATACTAAAAATTAAGGCTACATCCACAAAGATTATTCCCCAGCTGCACATTAATGGCCCTAAGTAACTTTAACTTATTTCTTTATAAATTTAAACAACATTGGTGGGTTGATCCACTAGAAAATGTGCCAAGTAATATGGCTCCTGGAAAATTATCACTACATTTCAGATACAGTATAACATCAAGTATGTAGAATCAAACAAAAATAAGAAATTAAAATATGAAATAAACTACAATGCATTTTTTTAAACAGAAAAAAGTAACAAAAAATAAACCTGTTCCTATTCCACTTGCTAGGTCCAGTTACTCTGCCCCTACTTCCCACAGCATTCGATCAGCTATTTTCTCCACACATTAGAGCCAACCAATGAGAGCGTCCTGAGGGACACTTGCATTTTATACCGTTAGCCCTGTGAGGCGACTTAATAGCCACACAAAGTGGTAGAAGAGGACCCTCCAACCCACCAAGCGTGTGCCACAGTACAGGGAGCACAGCGTGGGACAGTGAGGTCCTGTGCTCTTCCTTCTACTCTCTTAGGCTGAATCTGTACGAACCAGATACTGTATCTTCTAGCTGCACACCTATCACATAACAAACCTTAACATTTAAAGATATCATCTTTATCAAAAACTTAAAAAACCACAAGCAGAAAAAGGAGCCTTTCTAAGTGCTTTCAATCTCAGGGCTAACTTGTCAAGATGAAAGACAGTAACTTCCAACACCCAGAAGTCTATCTAATATTTAACCACAAACTCTAAACATGTTCCAATGACACTGCTCTGTTTCAAAAAGCTACATGAGCTTGAAGTTATTTTTTTTATGTTAATAGATCTTCCTGGCTGTATACCTTATCCGAGAGGAAGAGTTAAAACAGATCCAGGCTGGCATGGTCATACATGCCTTTATTCACAGGACTAGGGAGGTAGAGGCAGAGTCCAAGACAGCAAGGGCTAGAGACCCTGTCTCAAAAATGAAAACGGAAAGGAACTAGGGCCAGGAGAGAGGACTCTTCCAGATGTCAGGAGTTCAATCCCCAGCACCTGCAGTTGTAACTCACAACTTGAGCCCCGTGGGATTCGATGCCCTCTTCTGGTGTGCAGACAAAAGTCTGCAACATACATAAACAACTCTTTGATCAAATGATCAAGACAAATGATCTAAAATAAATTATGAAATATAAAATTATATTTTAAGATCTAGAGGGGAAAGTGAACATATGCATCAGTGGAGAGTTTGAGTGGAGGGGGCGCCCCAAGATATAGCTGATGCTGGCAAACACCATCCACTGTGTTACTGGCACTTACCTACACATCTGCATGACGGGAAATCATACTGAGTCTTGGCAGGAGCATCCAATAAATTTCTTATAGGAGCATCTAGCAATTTGGAAGGTGATTCTAAAAAACCAAGAACAGATCCAGTTGTTCTTTTGGTTGGCGTTTTTTCTGAAAGAGCCGCTTGTGGCTCTGCTGTGGGGGTGGGGTTCTCTGATCCTGCAGGGTGGTTGTCGGTAGACAAGGTTGTGCCTGGGCCCAGTGTCTCCACTTTCACTTGTTTCTGTGACTTGAGGAGGTTCAGGGACTTATGGTCAAAGAGTGACTTGGGCTGGAACTGCTTTAGGTGCTGCTCCATGGTCTCGATGATGCTCTTTGGCTGCCCATCACAGCTTAGTGGGGTCATCTCTTGCTTTATCCTTTTGGACATTTTTTCTTGTGATGCAAGAAACACTGGGCGTTTACAGGAGGAGGAGGAGGGTTTGGATCCAGGCTCAGTCTTGATGGGCCTATGAATCTGATTCTGACCAGATTCAGCCTGGGATTGTTGTGCTTGCTGTTCTTGCTTCTGTAAGAGGAGCCACCTTAGGGCGGCATGCTTCTGAGTATCCTTCTGAGGAGGGGTCTGCATGGGAGTCCCTCCTTGCTCAGGCACAGGGAGTGCCTTTGCTTGGTTATGCACCGGGTACCTCTGCTGAGCAGCTTCGCCTAGAGGTGCGGCCTGCAGTCCAGAGGACGCATCCTGGCTTCTGCCTTTAAATCCCTGCAGAGCTAGAGCTTGTGGAGGCTTCTGCTCTTGTTCTGCTCTTGAAAAGCACCTGTGATGAATGTCCTCACTTGGGGTCACATTATTTGGAACATATTGCATGTTTGGGCTATTATTTCCTGCAAAGAGCTCAGGATGCAGAGTTTGTTCTTGATTCTTGTGAGCCGGGTATGTGTCATTTGAACAGGGAATCTGTGGTCTGCCTGCATTTGAGGGTAAGGTCTTCAAATAAGGAGAATTTCTACTACTTACATTCTGTACTTGCTCCATTCCCCCTTGGGTCTTCTGAGTTTGGAAATTACTTGATTTTGAATACTGATTTCCACCACTAAAGCTTTCTTCCACTTTAATCAGACCAAAGCATGGTCCTTCTCTTTGCTTATCATTGCTGCTTTGGAGATGAGAAAAAGTATGGGGCCTTTGCTCTTTATTCTTCTTCTGTAATTGCTGCTGCTGCTGGCAGTTTTGAGGAAAATTTGAATTCTGGGATGCTTGTGTTTGTGCTGCTTGCTTATGAGGCATGTGTTGTAAAAAGCTTGGAAACGGTTCAGTTTCCGTGGCCTGTTGACAAACGTGTTTATCAGTGGAGGGATCCACTCTTTGCTGGAAATGAAACCGAGAAGCACTGGGTGCCTGGATGTGAGTTTCAGGTAAGGGGTCTGTCTTGGAGATGCACTCCTGGTACAAGGTTTTTTGGAACTGTCGATGTTGGTCCCCCATACCTGAAGAGGGTCCTTGATTCATCTCCACTTGGTACATTTGTGGCTTCTGCCCCGGCTGAGCTGTTTGATGGATGTAAGGTAACCTTTGGAATCCTTTCGGCATGTTTAAATTTCCAGTGCACTGTTGGGAGGTCATCGGGTTGGAAGGGCTGGCCTGATAGCGAAGGGCTGGGTGCGGCAATGCGTCCTTGCATCTTTTGGTCTGGTGGTGTGCTTCTTGAAAATTAGGGGCCTTCAGTTCAATCCATCCAGCTTGGAGATAGCGCTGCGCTGCCAGCATAGCCTCTTGCGTTTGTTCCCCGTTTTCACTCTTCAGAATCTCTTGCTCCCTGTGCTTCATCAGATGCTGGTTGTGTTCTTGTAAGTCTCTCCTGCGGCCATGATTTGGTGGGCAATACTTGAGATATTCTGACGTTTTTGATTTTTCTGTGCACACTGGGACATAATCATTTCGATGCCCTTCGGGAAGCATGTGGGGGGAATTGGATGTATGTGCAGATGGATTTGAACTCTGGCAAGATGATGCCTTCGGTTGATGTTCTGTTTTCCCTTCCCTTAAAAGAGCTGGGTTACTTTGGTTGGGGTAGTGATGGTGTTCTTCCAAAACCCCATCATTCTGAGTGCCTTTTCCTTCTGAAGGAAGCTGAAGGGCAGGAGGGAGAGCAAGAAGCAACTGTGATGCTGGGGTCATGGCGGTGGCGGAAATGGACTCTTTAGTCAACACTGAGCTTTGCCTGAAGTAAGCACCATTGATTTCCTTTCGCGTTGAATACTGTTCAGAGCTGCCATGAGAAGCTTCCGAGTCACTGCTGGAACTAGAACAGAATTCTTTAGCAAATAGCTTCGTGTTTCCTTGGATGTTTTTGTTTTCTGCAGGAGATGGGCATATCTCCAAAACTGATTTTTGTTGGTGTTCTGGTGGTTTCTGGAAGGGGCAGGTACCTAGCCCTCCAGTTGCTTTACTGACAATATCAGCATCACAGGCCTCAGCCACCATTGCAGCTGGCTCTGGAGGCAGCTGGGAACTTGAGGTCTGTGAGGAATTGATCTGCTCTGAGGTATGCGATGGTTGAGTGATCTCACAAGACAACTCATTAATAGCCCAATTGTTAAGGGCATCCACGTGAGGTGTGGTGTTCTGCGCTGCACTGGAAACACAATCTGGATAACACTGAGATGGTGTTTTTTCCAGGATTTCACCACGTGTGTTTTCCACATTAAGGGCAGAAACTGTAGCACCATTAGACATTAGCACAGCATTGTTTTTAAGTAATGTAATGTTCCTGCCATTTTCCCCTTCTTGCTCCCTGGGAACCCTAAACTCTGTGTTTTCTACTCCGTTGCAGTTCTGTGCTGGGAAACCATTGACATCTGCAACTGCTCTTTCCTGGGCTGTAGAGGTCACAGGTTCTCTGTCACTCTCAGAGACATTTGGCTGACTGCTGCTTTCACCTGGGTTTCTTTCTTGGCTTTCCCCGAAGCTATTACTTTCTCCCTTAGCATTTTGGTCTAGTCTCAATTTCTTGTTCAGATGGAGCTCAGAGAGAGACGGTTCACTGGCAGTGCGTTTTATTCCTCCATTCTGCAAGCACCTGGAATACCCTTCAGGTATGATATCTGGACTCTCATGACTGCTCTTGCTACCTTTCATGTGGGGTATTCCATAATAACTTTGGAAAGACTGCCCCTCAGTGTCCCTGTTCAATTCTTGATGAGGTCTCTCAACTAACGGGCTTCCATTCTGGAGTTTTACAGCCAGAGGTTCTGTCTGGCAGATGGGAGAAGGTGATGGTGTCAGGAATGGACTCAGTCTGTTGCCCTCAGCATGGGTGGTTCTGTCCTGTTCCATCAGGCTTGCTTCGGGGCCATCCATGAGGCTGCCCTGTGAATAAATCCTAAAGACACAGAAACATATAGTAACATCAATACCTCCATATAGCAATTAGATATCATTATCTTTTAGCTGACACCTACTCTTGTCCTCCCAGCATGGAAAAAAGGAACAACAGCATCCCAACTTCTATACCAGTCAGTGGAGAAAAATCTGTCATTCTGTTTTCTGTGTATTTTGAATCATTTCCATTAACACTGCACTTAGTTCTATCTTGTCTCATAATACCCTATACCAGCCTTTGAAACTGGATCCCTCCTCAAGTTCAAGGCTACCTCATTTGTCATCAAAAGATCAAAAATGGTGTTCTAAAATCTAATTTTGGTATCTTTCCCTCCTTATCATAATTTATTGGCTCTACCAGGCCTGTGCCAATGGTTTTCCAACTCTTATATTTAATAGGGACATCACATTTCATTTTAGTGCTATCAGTATAATGTGGTGATATGGCTAAGAACTTAAGTCATTGCAAGGTGATATGTGCAGCATGCAGGAAACTCTCCACAGATTCTCTGTATTCTGCTTGAAACACACAAACACACATACCTCCAGCCATATCACTTCTAGGTAATTTTTCAACAAGGAGCGGATGCCTTTCATAAGGATTTCCTGCCAGTGAGATCGGTTGGCAGTCCCCAAAGCTGATGAGTTCTTTTTCTGCCACCCAGGAGAAACTCCCAGAAATGGTCCCATGATGCCTACACACCTTTCTTGACATCTTTGTACATATATGCATTTTCCTTATACCTTCAATTCCAACATAGGTAGGAGGATCTGAGTTCAAGGCCACCTTGGTCTACATAGTGAGTTCCAGGCCCACAAGGGCATATAGTGAGACCCTGCCTCAAAGATAATAACACTGGGTGTGCTGATCAATGAAGAGAACCAAATGAAATGCTGGCAGTTTCTAAAGGGCATTCATAGCTTCAAAAAACACCAAGTAATCAGAACTTTTACAGCAATAAATCTTGCAGCTATAACAGAAGGTAAACTCAAAAGTTCTATGTGCAGTAAAAGTGCTGGAGGCAAGAAGACTGAAAGGAAGGGAGATGTTCTGAAAAAGGATTGTCTGGCCTGGTTGGGGAGCAGTTTCATTCTAATAAGACACATGATGATGAACTTTACATGGCTCCTAAACTTTTGCTACAAAGAGAATCCCTCAACTTGCTTAACACAACAAACTGATGGAAAAGCAACTGAAGAATAGCAATGGGAAGGATATTGCTTTTAATTGCCTTTACTTTTAATTACTTAATAAAATTTAAATAGAAAAGTCTTCTCACTAGACAAAAGTTTTCTAAGTGGTTTACCCCTTTCAACAAATACATGGTCACACCCAACAACAAACACGCTTCAAATACAGGGAGTCTCCACTGAAATGTGCCAAAAGGAGAAAAAGAACCACTGAATATCAATATTTATAAATAATCAAATGTGGTGGAGTGCTTACCTGGGATATACAGAGCCCCAGCTTCAGTCCCCAGCACTGCATTAACCAAGGCAGTTAACACTGGGTTGAAGGGAGTTAACACACTTAGGAAAAAGATGGGGGCAGAACAATTGGGAAGGTCAAGGCTGTCTTCAGCTACATACTGGCCTCAAAACCAACCTGTCTCAAATGACTGTGATACATTATACTGGATGACATTAAATAAAAACATTTAATTTTACCTTTTTGTGAAATTTAAAATTGCATGTCATGTTCCTTTAAGGCACTGTGAGAGAAGGAAGGGGAGGGAGGAGAAGGGAAAGGAAAATGCACTGTTTTAGCAATTGTACAATCAGTCCACACATACAGGAATTAAATGTTATTTACAGCTACACACATTACTGATGTTAAAAGAATGTGAAGGCTCTGTTTAGAATGCTGTCCTGTGTAACTGAAATATTAAATACATTCAGGACCTAGCTCTTTTAGGATCCACTCCACATAGTGACATTCTTTAAAGTGCCAACAAAAGAGGCAGACACAGGTGGATCTGTGAGTTCGAGGCTAGCCTGATCTACAGAGTGAATTCCAGGACAGCCACGGCTAAACCAGAGAAATCCTGTCTCAAAAAAAATCTCTATATATCAAATATATATAATATATTTATATATACAATCCCAGCACCAGAGAGGCAGAAACCCTGGTCTACAAACAAAAAACAATTCCTTAAGTATAGCAGCTCTATAGAAAATAGGAAACAAAATGAAGTTTATTAATAGAGATTTTAAAAAACACCAATTTAAACAGAAGTATTCTGTGGAAGGAATTCAAGCCAGTGGATGTGGGAAGTGATGGCTGACCTTTCTAAAGGAAAGTCAGGGAGCTTAAACACTGGTCCCTGTGGCTACTTGTTACATTCCAGAGAATAAAAGGAAATAATGCCTCTGGCTTTAGTATGTTCTAAGCCACTTTTTGTATGACTGTTATAGAATATTGTGCCTATTTGAACAGTACTTTCAATTATGTCGGTTTTGGCATTATTTCTAGTAGAGATAAGAGCTTCAATGCCAAAGGTGTCATAGGCTCATGGAGTTTGTTTTGGTTTTTTTCTTTTAAGCTAACACAAAGTCAGTTTAAGATAGAATCTTCAGGCTGCATATTTCCCTAATTATCAGTTAAGATATTGGGTTATTTTTCAAATTTAAATGACTATAAAACAAGAAGCCCATTTTCAAATAACTACAAACTTCTGGTAGAGTTATTTTTGCATGTTTTTTCCCCCAAACTCCACTTCCTTTTGCTAATAGCATAGGGTTGGGCAGGTTAGAGAGGCTTATTTTGGCTCTTCATTCTGAAGTGGGAACAGCCTTCCTGTGTTCATGTCTGGAGGTGGTACAAGCCATGATGGCAAAGAGACAAAGTATGTGTACTCTCTCCCTCCTCTTTATAAAGCCCTCAGCCCAAAAGACCTAGGTTGTACCCCTAAATCTCAGGAGAAAAAAAAAAAAAAAACTCCTGTAAGCTGTCATTTGATCCCCATACTCATGTCATGGAGATCTCACACCATGATCCCAACTTCAAGTATCTTTGAACACCCTTTCACTAAGGATTAAAAGAATCAGAGCATTCTTTCCCAGTTGAACATAACAGAAATAGACTATTATTCTTATCTGCTTAGAAGTGAATGACCAGCAATATTTAATGAGATTAGACACTTCTAAAGTAATACAATTACTGGAGATTTATGGATGGTATTTGTTTATGCCTGTCATTGTTTGCTACATGAAGAATGTCATTTAGAAGCAATGTCATCACCATCATCATAATTACTATTAGTTTAGAAATCAAATAAATGCTAGTTCCCTGAGCCCAGCACGTTTGGATAGCCATTCTGGCTTTCAGAATTGTGCTAACTGCTCAGAAACATGGAATGACATTTCACCTAGTTTCACTTTTTTAAAGACTGCAAGGCAAGTGGTGGTAGGAACTAATGATGTGTGAAGCATTCCAGAGTGTCAGAAAGGACTTCATTGTTTGCCGATTTTATATGTGTGTATACTGAGAAACTGGTTTGAATGTATGTATGGAAAAAAGTAGCTATAGTTGGGAACATGCAGCTCTCTCTGAATGATCTTTCACATTACATAAGGAAAATGTATGACCTTAAATTCATATTTTTCCCTGTTTGCAGGCTTAGTATTAATACTCTGAAAGGCAGGTTGCTAAGTCTATCGACCTGTGGTTATTAATAATGGTATCAACTCATCTTTGACCGGATCCTCATTTCTTTATGTGGCTTGTAATAAGTAAAATGTAAACACTCAGAATATGAAGTGAAGTTTCTGTAGAGTTATTTTACCTGACGCCTTGTTGAACTTAAGATCCCCATGCCTCACTATGGTTGCCAGGGTTACAGACGTGCACCATGATAGTGGCTGCTACCACAACTGCATGAACATATACAAGCTTGGGCATAAAAGTTCATAAATTATTTATGGACTGGAGAGATGGCTCAGTGCTGCTTCCAGAGGACCCACATGGCAGCATATAACTGTCTATAAAGTCAAGCCCCAATGGACCCAACTCCCTCACACAGACATGCATGCATGCAGGTCAAATACTAATGCACATTAAATATATTCTCTTAAATGACATGATACTTACATCATGAGAACTGTCATAATTTAGACCCCACTATCCATATTTTTATATTTTACCCTTTTATTTGAGTAGTCTAATATTCCTTGCAATGCCTGGCTGTCTGACGAACTAACAGTACTGGTTATATCAGCTGTAAATGCATCCCTCTTTGTTGTTGGAAAGTTTAAGGGTAGAATTAGAGTAATTCAACATAAATAGAAATAAATGTGCAATCATTTTATGGCCAATCCATGATATCAGCTAATGACACAGAATAAGCATTGCTGACTGTGCTAGAAACACATTCTGGGCATGGTGGCACACACCTTTAATCCTGGCATTCAATAGGCAGAGAGGTAGGCAAATCTGATTTTCAGGACAGCCAAACCTATACAGAGACTCTGCATCAGAACCAAAAAACAAAATATCTCTACTGAAAACACTGCTTTTTTCTGGTAGCTAGCATTTCAGTTTCCTTAAGACAAGGCAGGTTTTAGCCAGTTTTCCTATGAGTTTAATCTTGTGCTTTCTCCTGCCTGTGACAATAATTAATTATAAATTCAAGTCACATCGACAGCATCTGTGAAACAATTACTGCACGGAGGGCTGACTCTGCAGTCCAATCCATCATAATTATGACAGTCCTCTTTCAAGACACTATGATGCATGACTTAAAAACAGCACATTAGTGTGCAAATGGATCAGCATCTCATTCCACCAATGTGCATTTAGCGTTGTAATGTAGCTCAGCACCATTTGACTCTTTCTGAATCACTCAGATGGCAGCCATTTCTCACCATAGAAAACTGTAGATGATGCTCAAAATTTGGAGGGGTTGTTTTCTTTTCTGGATTACTGGGTTTGTAGGTGGTAAGTCTTTTCCAGCTCTAAAAGTAAAAATGTACTTATACAATAAGGCAGCATTTTTTTCTATAAATACTTCTTTTACTGTATGTCCTAATACTATATATATATATATATATATATATATATATATATATATATATATTCAACTTGTGATGTGTGTATGTATGTGAGAAAGACACACACACACACACACACACACACACAGATAGTGAGAGAGAAAATCTATCCAGATTAATGGAGGTAAAAGCTTGTGGCTGGTTATGGGCAAGGAATGAATTTAAGTCCATGCTCCAGTATCAGCCTTCGGGTAATCACTGTTGCCACCCTGTCATGTCTAGTGACAAGCATTATTCCTTCTGGTAATAATTACTTGAAAAAAACCCTAAGTGATATATTGATTATACTCTACGTATTTATGTATATTTGTACATATATGGCAATAATCTCCGAAGTTACATCATCACCAAAGTAGAACACAATTTATGCTGACCACACATTTATTTCACGATATGCAGTGAGCTATTGTGGGTTACATACATCTGGAGTGCCCTTATGGACAAGGCTTGTGACCAAAATACTGATTTCTTCTCAATCTACCAAACCATGATTTTTTTTGTTTTGTTTCTAAATTTAATTTTATTTATTTATTCTATGTGCATGTTTTGTCTGAATGTATATCTGTGCATCATGTGTGTGCTTTCTGCCCCCAGAGGCCAGAGGTTAGCATTGGATCTAAGTTCCAGATGGTTGTGAGAGGCCATGTAAGTGCTGGGAACTGAACGCAGGTCCTCTGTAAAAACTCAAAGTGCTCTTACCACTGAGCCAGCACTCCAGCCCCTTTTCTTTTTTCAAAGATATTTTATGCAGTTCTCTTTCTATCCAGTGTGAGAGCCGTGGACAGAGCCTTCAGAGCTATCTAATTTAGAAGTAGAGCTGTCAATCATGTTCAGTAATACCAGACCCAAATGAAAATGGAGACAGATCCATACTTATCACCTGCACAAAACTAAAGTCCAGGTAGATCAAAGACCTCAATATAAAACCAGACACACTAAACCTGTCAGAAGAAAAAGTAGGGAAGAGCCTTGAACTCTTTGCACAGGAGACAACTTCCTGAACAAAACACCAACAGCACAGGCTCTAAGAGCATCAATCAATATAGGGTATAGGGGACCTCATGAAACTAAAAAGCTTCTGTAAGCAAAGGATACTGTCATCAGAATAAAATGACAGCCTACAGATTGGGAAAAGATCTTCACCAACCCTATATCTGACAGAGGGCTAATATCCAGAATATAAATAACTCAATAACAAATTAAGTGATCCAATTAAAAAATGGGGTACAGGGAGGGAGGATGGGATCAGAAGGGAGTAGGGAGGGGCATATGGGGGATACAGTGAATAGTTTAAATAAAAAAAATTAAAAATTGGGGTACATAGCTAAATTCTCAATAGAGGACTATTGAATGGCAGAGAAACACTTAAAGAAATGCACAACATTCTTAGCTATCAGGGAAATTCAAATCAAAATGACCCTGAGAGTTCACCTTACACCCATCAGAATGGCTAAGATCAAAAACTCAAGTGACAACACATGCTGGAGGGGTTGTGGAGAAAGGGGAACCCTCCTCCACTGCTGGTGGTGGGAATGTAAACTTGCACAACCACTTTGAAATCATTCTGGCACTTTCTCAGACAACTAGGAATACTGTTACCTCAAGATCCAGCTATACCACTCTTGAGGCATATATCCAAACTGTGCTCAAGTATACAACGAGGACATTTGCTCAACCAAATTTGCAGCTTTATTTGTAATAGCCAGAACCTGGAAACAATCTAGATGTTCCTCAATGGAGGAATGGATACAGAAATTGTGGTACATTTACACAATGGAATACTACTCAGCAATTACAACAAGAAAATCGTAAAAATTTGCAGGCAAATGGTAAGAACTAGAGATCATCCTGAGTGAGACAGCCCAGAAGCAGAAAGACACACAGGGTCTGTACTCACTCTTAAGTGGATATTAGACATAATATAGGATAATCATACTAAAAGCTGTACATGTACAGAAGCTAATCAAGGAGGAACCTGGGTAAGATGCTCAATCCTCATTCAAAAAGGCAAATGGAATGGACATCAGAAGGGAAAACAGAAAACAGAATGGGAGCCTATCACAAAAGGCCTCTGAAAGACTCTGCCCAGCAGGGTATAAAGGCAGATGCTGAGACTCATAGCCAAACTTTGGGCAGAGTGCAAGTATCTTATGAAAGAAGGGGGAGATGGTAAGACTTGCCATGGTATCTCAGTGTCCAAGAGGGTTCCCTAGTAATGGGAACAGGGACTGTCTGACATGAACTCAGTGGCTGGCTCTTTGATCACCTCTCCCTGGTGGAGGGAGGCAGCCTCACAGGAAGACAATGCAGCTGGTCCTGATGAGACCTGATAGACTAGGGTCAGATGGAAGGGGAGGAGGACCTCCCCTATAAGTGGGCTGGGGGAGGGGCACTGAGAGGGAGCATGGGAAGGGGCTTCAGCTGGGATACAGGATAAAAAGTGGGAATCCAAGATGGCGACAACCAGCACACCATATCTGAGGGTCAGAGGTTCTGACTCCAAAATTGGTACAGCTGAAATACCAATGTACACTCTCAAACTAGTGGACCTCTCTCATCTTCCTGACGAATACTTCACACAGAGAAAGATTGTACCAGTCTGAAGTGCGGACTCCAGGAACAGTAAAGGTTACAGATTAGCAGATGAATACACCCAACAAAAATGAGGATATCATGTCTCCACCAGCAAGCCCCCAAAATCAATGGATATTTCAATTCATTGGAAACACAGGAAAATGACTTTAAAAGCTATGCTTGTCCAGTTATTAGAGGCACATAAAGAGGGAACAAACAAATCTCTTAAATAGCCACAAAAATGGAGGCAAATAAAGAAACAAAGCTCAAAGAAACACAGGCAAATACAGCCAAAATAGAAGCACAAGTAGAGGCACAATTAATGGCATAAAGAGGAAACAAACAAATAGAGACCACCATAAAGAGGCAGGAATCAACATTCAAACAGATGAAGGAAATGGTGCAAGGCATGAAAACAGAATTAAGAGGCAATAAAAAAACCCAGAAAAACCCTTAATACAAAGGTAAAGGTCACCAATAGAATACAAGAGATGGGAGAGTGCTGAAGATGCACTTGCAGAAATTGATACTTATCTCAAAGAATAAGTAAAATCTGAAAAATTCCAAACAGAAATCAAGGACACCATGAAAAGGTTAAATCTAAGAATAATAGGAATAGATGAAAAAGATTTCAGGCTCCCAGGTCCAGAAAATAATTAAAAAAAAATCATTGAAGAAAAATTTCCCAACTTAAAAAAAGAGATGTCCAGATGTCCATAAACATACAAGAAGCCTATAGAATACCAAATAGACTAGACCATCAAGTCAAAAGTGAAAAAAGAAATATTAAGGCAGCAAGGGAATAAAAGGCCAAGTAATGTAATAAAGGTAGACCTATCAGAATCACACCAGACTTCAACAGAAACTATGAAAGCCAGAAGAACCTGGGCAGATGTCATGCTGACCTTAAGGGACCACAGATGTCAACCCAGACTACATAGATGGAGCAATATATTCCATGACAAAACTAAATTTAAACAATATCTACACAGCAACCCAGCCCTACAGAAGATACTAGGAAAACTTCAATCCAATGAAAACACCCAAGTATAGGATAAAGATAACTAACAAAATTTCAAAGAAAACAAGCAATGAATCACAGTAACACCAACTCCACAATAAACAGAACTAACAGTCACTGGTCACTATTATCAATGGACTCAACTCTCCAATAAAGACAGAATGGTTGCAGAAACAGGATCCAACATTCTGCTGCATCCAAGAAACATCTCTGCAACAAAGATAAACACTGCTTCAGAGCAAAGGGCTGGAAAGACGGTTTTCAAGTAAATGGACCCAGAAAACAAGCTGGGGTAGCTATCCTAATATCTAATAAAATAGACTTTTAACCAAAATTAATCAAAAAAGATGAGGGGCACTTCATTCTCAAAGGAAAAATACACGAGAAGGACATCACAACTCTGAACATCTATCTATGCCCCAAATATAAGAGTGCCTACATTTGTAAATGAAACATCAAATCTTAAATTGCACAATCCCAACACCTTAATAGTGGGAAACTTCAACACTCCACTCTCACCAAGGGACAGATCATCTAGACAGAAGCTAAACAGGGAAATGAAGGCACTTACAGAGGTCCTAAATCAAATGGACCTAACAGATGTCTACAGAACTTTTCACATAAATTCAAGAGTTTAGCTTCTTTTCAGCACCTCATGGAACCTTCTCCAAAATAGACCATATAGTTGGTCAAAGCAAGCCTCAGCGATACAAGAATGTTGAAATAATCCCGTGTATTCTTTCTGACCACCATGAACTAAAGCTGGACCTCAACAACAGAAATAGCAAAAATTCTACACACACATGGAAACTGAACAACTTACTAATCAATGAGGGCTGGGTTAGGGAAGAAATAAAAGACTTCCTAGAATTCAATGAAAATGAAGGTACAACATACCCTAATTTATGGGACACAGTGAAAGCAGTGCTCAGGGGAAAATTCATAGCACTAAGTGCCTTCAAGAAGAAATTTGTGACATCTCATACAAGCAACTTAATGGCCCAACTGAAAGCCCTTGAAAAAAAAGAAGCAAATACACCCAAGAGGAAATACTCAAACTCAGGGCAGAAATCAATTAGAAACAAATAAAACTATTCAAAGAATCAATGAAACCAAGAGCTGGTTCTTTGAGAAAATCAACAAGATAGACAACCCTTTAGCCAAACTAGAGAGAAACTATCCAAATTAACAAAATCAGAAATGAAAGGGGGCACATAACTACAGACACTGAGGAAATCCAAACAATCATTAGCTCGTACTACAAAAGCCTATATGCCACAAAAGAAATGGACAATTTTCTTGATAGATTCCATCTACCAAATTAAGTCAGGATCAGGTAGAAAGATTGAATAGTCCTATATCCCCCAAGGAAATAGAAGCAGTCATCAACAGTCTCCCTTCCAAAAAAAGCCCTGGGCCAGATGGATTCAATGCAGAATTCTACCAGACCTTCAAAGAAGTGCTAACTCCAAACTATTCCAAACTATTCCAAACTCCAAACTATTCTCTCCAAACTATTCCACAAAATAGAAACAGAAGGAACATTACCTTGATACCTAAACCACACAAAGACCCAACAAAGAGAACTTCAGACCCATCTCTTATGAACATTGATGCAAAAATACTCAATAAAATACTGGCAAACCAAATCCAACAACACATAAAAGATATCATTCAACATAACCACCAACTAGGCTTCATCCCAGGCATGCAGGGATGGTTCAATATATGGAAATCCAACAATGTAATGCATCATATAAACAAACTGAAGGAGAGAAAACACATGATCTCCTTAGATGCCGAAAAAGCATTTGACAAAATCCAACACCCATTCATGTTTAAAATTAGGGAGAGATCAGGGATACAAGGCACATACCAAAACATAGTAAAGACAATGTACAGCAAGTGTATAGCCAACATCAAACTCAATGTAGAGAAACTTAAATCAATCCCACTGAAATCAGGGACAAAGCAAGGCTGCCCAATCTCCATATTTCAACATAGTACTTGAAGTCCTAGCTAGTGCAATAGGACAACTAAAGGAGATCAAGGGGATACAAATCGAAAAGGAAGAAGTCAAAGTATCACTATTTGCAGATGACCAGAGAACTCCTTCAGCTGATAAACACCTTCAGCAAAGTGGCTGGATACAAAATTAACTAAAAAAAAAAAAAAAAATCAGAAGCCCTCCTGTATACCAAAGGCAAAAGGGCAGAGAAATGATTAGGGAAACAATACCCTTCTCAATAGCCATTAATAACGTAAAGTACCTTGGTGTTACTCTAACCAAGCAAGTGAAAGACCTGTTCGAAAAAAAACTTCCAAGTCTCTGAAGAAAGAAGATATCAGAAGATGGGACGATCTCCCATGCTCATGGATTGGTAGGATTAATGTAGTGAAAATGGCCATCCTGCCAAAAGCAATCTACAGATTCACTGCAAGTGCCATCAAAATACCAACACAATTCTTTGCAGAACTTGAAAAAAAATTCTCAACTTTATATAGAAAAACAAAAACCCCAAGATTCCCAAAGGGTCCTGTACAACAACAGATCATCTGGAGGCATCTCAATCCCTGATCACAAACTGTACTAGAAAGCAATTGTAATAAAAACTTCATGGTACTGGTATAGAAACAGAATGGTGGATTCAATGTAATATAATTGAAGACCCAGAAATAAACTCATATACCTATGGATATTTTATTTTTGACAAAAATGCCAAAACCCTACAATGGAAGAAAGAACATCTTCAACAAATGGTGCTGGTCTATATGTAGAAAAATGCAAATAGTTCCATATTTATCACCTGCACAAAACTAAAGTCCAAGTGGAGCAAAGACCTCAACATAAAACCAGACACACTAAATCGGTAAGAAAAAAAAAAGTGGGGAAGAGCCTTGAACTCATTGGTACAGGTGACAACTTCTTGAACATAACAGGTCTAAGAGCAACAATAAATAACTTAAAAGCTTCTGTAAAGCAAAGGACACTTGTCAGAACAAGTGACAGCATACAGACTGGGAAAAGATCTTCACCAACCCTATATCTGACAGAGAGCTTGATATCCAGAATATATAAAGAGCAAGAAGTTAAACATCAAAGCAAGTAATCCAATTAAACGGGTACATAGCTAAACAGAGAATTCTATGTAGAGGAATATAGAATGGAAGAGAAACACTTAAAGAAATGCTCAGGGTCCTTAGTCTTCAGCGAGATGAAGATCAAAATGACCCTGAGATTTCACCTTAGACTCATCAGAATGGCTAAGATCAAAGACTCAAGTGACAATACATGCTGGAGAGGATGTAGAGAAAGGGGAACCCTCCTCCATTGCTGTTAGGAATGTAAACTTGTACAACCACCTTAGAATTCAATTTTGTGCTTTCTCAATTAGGAATAGTGCTTCCTCAAGATCCAGCTATACCACTCCTAGGCATATCCAAAATATGCTCAACTACACAAGGACATATGTTCAACCATGTTTGTAGCAGCTTTATTAGTAATAGCCAGAACCTGGAAAAAACCCAGATGTCCCTCAGTTGAGGTATCCCAGAAACAGAAAGACACAGTACATACTCAATTATAAATGGATACTAGACATATAATATAGAATAAACCTACAAAAATCTGTATACCTAAAGGTGAACTAGAAGGACTCTGGGTAAGATGATCAATCCTCACTCAGAAAGGCAAACGGGATGGACATTGGAAGAAGAACACAGGAAACAAGATAAGAGCTTACCATGGAGGTCCTCTGAAAGACTCTACCTAGCATTATATCAAAGCAGATACTGAGACTCATAAACGTGGGGCAGAGTGTAGGGAATCTTAGAAGGGGGAGCTAGTAAGACCTGGAGAGGACAGGAGCTCCACAAGGAGAGCAACAGACCCAAAATATCTGGGCATAGTGGTCTTTTCTGAGACTGATACTCAAACCAAGGACCATGCAAGTCTCCTAGCAGTAGGACTGGGATGTCAACCCAGCCAAAAAAAAACAACTTTAACCTACAATCTGTCCTGCCTGTAAGACATGCTGGGGCAATGGTGGCATGGACTTGTGGAAATGGCCAACCTATGATTGGTCTAACTTGGGGGCCCACACCTGATACTGCCTGGGTGGCCCAGAGACCTAAGACAAAAGCAAACACTATTGGCAAAAAAAAAAAAAAGTCAATGAAATTCAATCATTTCATTCCTATCTGTCATCCTCCATGATCAGTACCTAACTCTATTGCATTCAGAAGGACGTCATACAGCAACAAATGGGAACAGGTGCAGAGACCCACAGCCAAACACTAGGTGGAGCCAGGGAAACATCTCAGAAGATGAGGAATTGTAGCAGCCAGTGGTTTGAGGACCCCATGAGAACATGGGCTACTTTTTAGTCAGAGTCCTCCCTCTTGATTAGTTTCTTTAAATGTACAGATTTTAGTAGGTTTATACTATATTATATGTCTATATGAGTATATACCATGTGTGTCTTTCTGCTTCTGGGATACCTCACTCAGGATGATCCTTTCCAGTTCCTACCATTTACCTGCAAATTCCATGATTTCCTTGTTTTTCATTGCTGAGTAATATTCTGTTGTGTAAATGTACCACAATTTCTGTATCCATTCTTCAGTTGAGGGGCACCTGGGTTGTTTCCAGCTTCTGGCACTCTGACTAAAATGCTCAATCCCCATCCCATCAGAAGAAAACAGGAAACAAGTTAGGAACCTGCCACAGAGGGCCTCTGAAAGGCTCTGCCCTGCAGACTATCAAAGCAGATGTTGAGGCTTATGGCCAACTGTTGGGCAGAGTGCATGGAATCTTATGAAAGAAGTAGGAAATAGTAAGATTTGGAGAGGACAGGAACTCCACAAGGAGAACAACAGAACCAAAAAAATTGAGCACAGTGGTCTTCCCTGAGATTCATACTCCAACCAAGTACCATGCATGGAGATAACCTTGAACCCCTGCACAGATGTAGCCCATGGCAGTTCAATGTCCAAGTGGGTTCCATAGTAATGGGAACAGGGACTGCCTCTGACATAAACTGATTGGCCTGCTTTTTGATCATCTCCCTCTGAGGGGGAGCAGCCTTACCAGGCCACAGAGAAAGACAATGCAGCCACTCCTGATGAGATTTGATAGACTAAGATCAGAAGGAAGGAGAGGGAGACCTCCCCTATCAGGGGACTTGGGGAGGGGCATGCGTGAAGAAGGGGGAGGGAAGAGCTTATGGGGGAATACAAAGTGAATAAAGTGTAACTAATAAAAGTTGAAAAAAAAAACAGGGGCTACAGAATTAACTAAGCAGAGCTCATAGGGATTCAGAGACTGAAGCGGCAATTGTCCTAAGCATATACCCATGGTTACATAGCTTCATATTCTTGTTGGGCTCCTGTGGTGGAGGTGTCCCTGACTCTTGCCTGTGCTTTGGATTCCTCCTCCTGGCTTGCCACATCTAGGTGTGAAAGAAGGGGTTGTGCTCAGTTATTGTATCTTGTTAGGTCATGTTTGTTGAATATCCCTGGAGGCCTAGTTTTTTGTTTGTTTGTTTGAAGTAAAGGAGGAGAGGTGTGGGGAGGAACTGGGAGGAGAAACTGCAGTCAGGATATAATATATGAGAATAAAAAGTTAAAATAAAGATTTCCTAGAGAGATTAGGAATATATAGAACATACCTCAACATAATGAAAAGGCAGTTCACAGCAAGCCCATAGCCAATAAACTTAAGAGAAACTCAAAGCAATTCTATTAAAACAAGTAACAAGACCAGGTTGTCACTATTTCCATACCCATTCAATAATACTGCAAGTCTTACCTAGAGCAAGACAACTAAAGAAGATCAAGGGCATGCAATTTGGAAAGAAGTCGAAGTATCTTTATCTGCAGATGATAATATAAATAAGTAACCTTAAAATCTTTACACAAATGGTGAGAGTAACTCAAAGAAAAGCAAGTGAAATACTTGTATGATAAATACTGCAAGGCTTTGAAGAAGCTAAAGGTATCAGAAGATGGAAAACCCTCCCCCATGCTCCTAGATCAGTAGAATATAATAAAAGCCATCCAATGCAGAGCAATCTACAGATTCAATCTCCATCAAAACTACAATTCTTCAGATATTGAAAGTAAAAAATCAGCTCCATACAGAAAATAACAAAAACAAAAACAAAAACCTAGAATAGCCTAAACAATCCTGAAGAGTAAAAACTGCTGAATTGTTTACACCCACTATAGCTTCCTGAGACCTACTGCATTTATCAATAAGCTATAGAGAACCAGTTGGGCAGATATTGATCTGGTCTATCTAACCCATCTATGCTCTCCTGGCTCCTCCCTAGTCATGGACCTGCCATCTAGCCTCGGTCCAGCTGCTCCTGCTCCATCCTTTTTCTCATCACCTGGACTCATGTCTATAACCTCATGTAGGACTTCTTTCCCACCCTCCTTCTACCTGGGACACCCCCCCCCCCACCAGACTGGGAGTGCAAGTCCTTCCTGTCTCAACTGTCCTCCCAGCTATAGGCTGTAAGTGTAATTTTTTTATTTGCCTGTGGTAATTGTCATCTTGGAGGCTTTCTGCCTTCATCTGCTAACCTAGGTCTGGAAACTAGTCCTAGAAGCTTCTAGCCTCCATACAATCTAATCTAGGCCTAGAATCTCAGCATTATCTAAGCATCTGAGCATCTGAGACTTACTGCTTAATAAGGTCACCCTTCCTATTTTCTTTCTGAACTGTAACTGGTTCAGCTCAGCTGTTCTGGCTCTCCTTTCCTAGCTGACTGATTCAATCTGGCTACTCTCTAGCCTGACTGAATAGCTTGGTCTCTAACAACCTGTTCTAATCTGGTTCCTTCTCATTCTCTGGCTCATTCTGTCTTCACTTCTGTCTAGCTTGTCCTCTCTTTAACCTGTCCCTGTAAAACTGACTTTTTTGAAATTCAGTTTCTGAATTTCACAAACTGAACTGCCATGAACTCAACTCAACTGTGAACAGCACTGACTAGAACTCAGAGGTCTGCATGCCTCTGTCTCCTAAATGCTGAGATTAAAGGCGTGTACCACCACCCCTGGACCTAAGCTTTCTTTACCTGAAAAGTGCTCTATACCAGGCTGGCCTTGAACTCAGGGATCTGCTTGCTTCTGTCTCCTGGGATTACAAAGACCTAGGTCTTCGGATGTGAGCTTTTGTTAGAGTAGTCATGTCCTGAATTAAAATTCTTCTACAGTATCCTGTTCAGCTCTTCTTTAACCAATCACAGTAATTTTTACACAACGTTGAGGCAGGAGATTCAATAGCATGTAGCTCACTGCCAGTTCAGCAAATTTGAATAGACATGGATGGGCAGGGGTGGCGGTGCATGCCTTTGATCCCAGCAGTCGGAGGCAGAGGCAGGCAATACCTTTCCTGGTCTGCAAAGGTCTGTACACAACAGCATAGGGGCAGGCCGTTTTAATTGGTAAAGTGTCCTGCTGTCTCCTGTTACTGCAGGTCACCATGTCAAAAGTTCAAGCAGACACCAAAGAAAGAAATTCATGCTAAATTACCACAAGCTTTAGGACTTATTGGAAACACTACCGGCTTGCTTGGGTCCCAGGCTTCCATGTCACTTCACTGTAATTATCTCTGACAGGAGGCAGTTGAGCATGCTCAGCAACTTCCCTTAGACTAGAAGGTTCATACAACTGGCCAAATAAGGACACCATACTGCTTTTCAAACTTATGGTTTTAACACATCAATCTAGTCTTTGTTCCCTTTATACCTAAAGGCAAAAAAAAATTAATTAGAAAAAAAAGTGTGAGGGGAATCCCAGAGACTCCCAATGAGGAGTTTTGGGGAGTTCAATTTCCTACCATGTTCCACAGTAATAATGATCTACTTAAGAATATTGTGGAAGGGCCGAGTGGTAGTGGTGCACGCCACTCAGGATCTTTGAGTCTGAGGCTAGCCTAGTCTGTGAAGAAAGCCATGGTGACTTCCCCAGAAGAGAGAAAACAGCTGGGCTCTTCCAGCTGTGGAGGCATACCAGGACTGGAACCATGGACAATCATTTCAGTTCCTTATTTTTCTTACTGCAGACATAGGCATGGACACAGGCATAAAGCAATTTTCTGTCAATTAATCTGATTAAGAAACTCTGAAAAAAAATATCAACATTTGTCTTTGGAAATTAAGACACATTACAGCATAAGTTCCTAAGCGGAGACCTAGGATATAACAAAGCAGCCAGTTGCCCTTTCTAAAAAGGTTTATGTAAAATCTCAAACTACTTATAAATTCCCGTTTATTAATGCAGTGGTTCTCAACTTCTAATGCTGTAACCCTTTAACCTACTTATTTTATGGTGAACTATAATCTTGCTGTTATGAACTAGAAATATTATATACACCCTCGCTGTCCTGGAACTCACTATGTAGACTAGGCTGTCTCTAAACCCAATTCTACCTGCTTCTGCTACTTAAGCAGCAGAGATTAAAGGCCAGAGTACTGAGATTAAAGGTATGTACCAAGTTGGGCCTGACAGCACACACCTGTAATTCCAGCACTCTTGGGAGGCAGAGGCAGGTAGAGCTCTGTGAGTTCAGGGCCAGCCTGGTCTACAAAGCAAGTCCACGACAGCCAAGGCTATGCAAAGAAACGCTGTCTCAAAACAAAAACAACAAAAAACTTTTTTTCAGGAGCTGAAGGGCTGGTGAGTCTCCAGCTACTCATGTTGAGTGACTTACAGCTGCCTGTGACTCTAGGTCCATTCCAACAGATCTGACAAAAGCGAAATAAACAGACAAAACAAAAAAAGGTGTGCACCCCTCACATCAGCCCTACTTTCATCCCCCCTAGTCCTTGAATAGTGTGCTTTCAACCTTTAGTTTCTTTGAAAGCAGGATCTAACAATAGAGCCCTTTCATAGTTTCATTTTGCATCCATGGATAAAATTAAGGCATAGACGTAGAAATAAGCAGGTATCTAAGCCCCCTTCCTAGAAATGATTAAAATGATTGAAAGGAAACAAATTCATGATTACAGGAATATACCACCATGCCAGCATTCATTTCAATTCCCATTACCTCTATTCCTGGACAGAACATCAGAACTCAGTGCCCAGCCCTGCCACAGTCCCCTAGGCAATGTCCCGATTACATGCCAGTTGAAAGCCTTGGTATCCTACCAATGCTTCAGACCAACAGGCTACCATCAAAACTCTTTCCATTTTCTACAAAGAAGCACTAACAAGGATATGGAAGAGATAGATGTGTAGACTGAAATAGGGGAAGGGGCTTGAGGCTTCCTTACCTTCTTCAGGAAAGGACTCTCACTTCAGAGACTTTCATGTGGCAAGCCAAAAGATACTGCTGTTCAGTGCGCTTATAAGGCTTCCAACTCCCTCCAAAGCTAATTGACTGGGTGTGGGAGGGGATCCAGGGAGGTGCCTTGATCCTCATTCTGGGCCGCTCCCACCTCCCTAGGGCATGGGTAGTGGTAGTCACGTTTCTAAACCCAGTTCCTATGACCCACCTTAGGGGAAATAAATGCAGCTTCCTAAGGTCTGATTTAGGATGGGAGTTACAAGCCAGAAACAAATTAAAACTGATACATAATAATCACAAAATGTAAGGGAAAAGGAATTTTTAACCAAAATAAAATTAAATATATTACTCAACAGAACAGTTTTAAAAACTTTGCTTGGCATTCTATAAGTCAATTATAGACTTCATGTGCCATTCTGCCAAAGAAAGGTTTGGGTAGAGTGTACGCCTACAAGTGCAAACACATGAACACAAACATACACACAAAAAACAGATTCAGACATAAACTGTCTGCACATGCACACAAGAAAAGTTTTCATATATGCTTTGAAAGAAGTGAATATAAAATCTGAAAAGTGAGTAAAATTAAGAAGAAAAATCACATTTAGTAGCATAATTTTATTTTATTTTATTTTTTTAAGACAGGGTTTCTCTGTGTAGCCCTGGCTGTCCTGGACTCTCTTTGTAAACCAGGCTGGCCTCAAACTCACAAAGATCCACCTGCCTCTTCCTCCCCCAGTTCGGGGATTACAGGCATGTTCCACTGTGCCTGGCCTAAGCAAATATAATTTAACAAAGTCTTCTAAAAGCAATAAATTTTGTTCTGTGACAAGGTCTTCACTATACAGTCCCTCCAGGCCAGCCTTACACAAGCTGTTTCGTCTCACATCTACAATCCTACCTAGCATTCAGGAGGCTGGAAAGAGTATTTTTGAGTTTGAGGCTTGGGCCCAAAAGCAGAGGGGTGGGGATGATGACAGACAGACAGACAGAAGGAGGCAGAGGAATACGAATGAATGAGCAAGTCTCCCTTGTGCTGGGATTATAGTTGTGTGCCACCATGCAGTCAGCTACGTAATTCCCTTTTTAAAAGGATGCTTTACGTGCCATGTGGCCACGGTGGTGCTTGAAGTTAATCTGGGGACAGAGGTAGACGGATCTCAGGCTGCTCTACATACTGAGTTCCAGGCTAGCTGGGGTTACAAGGTGTGTGTGTGTGTGTGTGTGTGTGTGTGTGTAGGGGGTAGAGGTAGGGCAGAATGAGTAAACTAGCTTAATCTCCATCAGCACTAGTAATTCCTGAATCCCTGCTTGAGAGTCAGAGCTACAGACCTGGCTGGCATTTTTCTAGATTGTAATCCTGTTTTCTCTCAACCAACTCTAATCTTTTAGACTAAATTGACTTTATTCTATGTTGACAAAGCTAAAGAGATTTCCGTTTCCTTTGCTAAGGAATTGCTTTTGTTTGTTTGATTGCTTGTTTTTCGAGGCAGGGTTTCTCTGTGTAGCCTTGGCTGTCCTGGACTCACTTTGTAGACCAAGTATGGTGGCTTGCTGAGAAATTCTTTAGTCAAAGAAAAAAAAAAAAGCAAAACTTTGAAATAAATATCTAAAAATAGTAATGAGTACAGCACATCTCCAAATGCATGGGACTGCAGTTAGGTATAACTTGAGCCTTAAAATCCCTTATTCCCAGAGAAAGTGGAGCAAAAATAAAATTTAGGTATTCTGACTGAATAGTTTAAGAGAGAACTAGGTGTGGTGATAAACACACACCCACAATTTCATCACTTGGGAGGTGCAGTCCAGGGATTGAGATATCTTCAGATACAGTGTCTTAGCCTAGGTCACATGAGAGGCTACCTCGAGACAGAAAAGAAAGAAAAGATAAAGAAAGTTGCAAGTGAACGGATGGAACTAAAGGAAACTAGAGATGACCACACTGAGTGAGGTAACCCAAGCCCAGAAAGACAGCTGTCACATATTCTCTCTCATCCTAGGCTCCTCAGATTTGAGTATATATTCTGGGAGCAACTGCAGAAAACAGGAAAGTAAAAACAAACTGTTACTGGGGTGGGGGGGGTGCAATAGAGTAGGGAGTAACAGGGCACAGGTGATCTAATCAGGGAAATGAGAAAGGGGGGCTCTAACTAGGGAGGGAAAAAGATAGAGAGAGAAGGAGAGAGGTGGGTAAAATAACAGACTTTAAAAGCCTCAAGGACTCATACTATCAACTAGCTGTTGTGGATAGCGCTGCTATAAACTGAGGCTCCAGAGACAGCTACACAGTTAGGAGCACTTGCTGCTCCTCCAGAGGAACTGAAATCTCCTGCACCACAGGGCAGCTGACAACAGTGTGTAACTCCAGTCACAGGGAACACAACACCCTCTTTGCCCTCTGTGGGCCCAAGGCATGCTCTTGGTGCACATACGTACTTGTAGACAAAACATTCATACATAAAAAGCTGCTATGGACATATTTGTGCTGGGGTTTTTTAATCATTTTTGAGACAAGTTTTGAGTGTGTGTGTGTGTGTGTGTGTGTGTGTGTGTGTGTGTGTGTGTAACAGAGCCCACCTGTTGTCCTGGGCTCACTCTGTAGACCAGGCTGGCCTTGAATTCAGAAATCTACCTGCCTCTGCCTCCCAAGTGCCAGGATCAAAGGCGTGTGCCACCACTGCCTGGCAACCTTCACTAAGATTTAAGTATAGTATATTCTTTGGTCAAAAGTTACAAAAGATATCTGGGAGCAGTGTGTGCACCTTCAATCCCAGCACTCAGAGAGGTAGAGGCAGGCAGATCTCTGTGAGTTCCAGGCCAGCCTGGTCTACGAAGTGAGTCCAGGACAGCCAAGGATAGATACACAGAGAAACCCTGTCTCAAACAAACGAAAAACAAACAAACAAACAAAAAAGCTTTAAATACAAATAAAACATTCACTACAAGACCAGAAATTCTAAAAGAGAACTATTATTGGCCTGATTTCAACATTAACACTAAGATGATACACATCTTCATACTGAGAACAAATCTGGTAGGTAAAGACCTGGGATGATGAGTAAGCATTTCCAGAACCTTCACTGCCACTGTGATTTTATTTTAGAATACAAAGTGTTTTCACCAAGACTCTCATTTCTGCTTAAAATACCCAATGAGATCAATAGAAGCAAATGGTACTTCGCTGGAAGAGGAAACTGAAACACAAGAATGGTGAACATGACTTTATCTGTGCCGCTCTATTTTAGTATGGTCTGATTCTTCAAGTGCGAAGGAGGTCTCACATGTGGATACAGAGTAAGGCATAACTACTGCCAGCTATTCGTGGTTGTAGGCATTGCCAAGTTTCTCAGGTGAATCCCATGAGCGCCCATGTTCTCTAACAGTCCCTGAGAACTACAGGCTATGGATACTCGTCTGCATAAGCAGTGGCAGCGTTCTGCCCTTACACGGTGGGGCCAGAGCTCAAAGCATGCTATGACAGGGTGCACAGAAGAAAGACATGAATATGAAGCTTTTAAACGCAGACCTTCCAAATACACTTCTGCTGTCCATCTACTAAAAAAAAAAAAAAAAAAATTATATTTTATTAAAAAAAATTAACCAAAATCAGGCCCAGCAAGATAACCAACAAGTAAAGAAAGGCAGCTGAACCCAGTGAGTTCTCTCTCCACCACACACATGGTAGAGGGACAGTACCAACTCCCGAAGATCATGCACTGTTGCCATTCGTGTGCACATGGGCACACATGTACACACACTGTGTAAAATTCGTGTAACAAAACTTGTAAAAATTAAAAACAACAACAAATGGACATGAAAAATGTAGACTGAAGAACATTGCCTGAGATGATATGTTGTATCTGCCTCTGTTTTAAAATCCTGCGTCAGCGATTTTTAAAACTGTAGATGGTAGCCTACAGTCAAGCTATCTGGGAAGTCCAGGCAGGAGGATAACTTAAGTCAGACCAGGCAACACAGAATGACCTCATGTCGGTAACAAAAGCAAAACAAAACAAACAAACTATCCCAAGACTCGAAAGACAAATGGGGTGGTTAGACAAAGGACTACAGACTTCAAGTCACAGGAATGGTTTGTAAGGAAGGAACACAGGGGTCTTTCCTGAGACTGATATTCCAACCAAGGACTATGCATGGAGATAACCTAAGACCCCTGCACAGATGAAGTCTTACTTTTAACTCTAGATGGAGATTTAAACCTGAGGACTAACAGAAACCTTGTCAAGAACAGCTGGATTGTCTGTTTCCAGAAGGTCAATGCTTTTATAGGCCAAAAAGAAAGCCATGCCCTGCCCCCCAAAACATAATTGGAAAAAAACGTCACTAAAAACCAGCCATTTCTTCTCAGACTATTGAGGCAGGAAAGATGACTTATTTAAACAAGGAAATATCATTTTGTGTAGAGAGAAGAAAAAACAAACATACCCATAACTCCGACACACTCTCCTGCAGACAACTTTTGCACCATGCTAGCCTTTACCTTGATTTTAATATATACTTAAGAGACTGGTGGAAACCTATTCAACTCACTTCAAATCTTATATGAATTTTGAATTTAAGCATGTCTCAATTTGTCCTTGGAAAACATTTTGGGAAAGTTTTGAACTAGTCTCTACCAATGTGAAACTAGCAACTGAATCCTCTCTGTTCTCTAACTATATCAAATTTATTTTTCCCTTTCTTTTTCCTGTCCTTTTCTTTTTTTTTCTTTTTCCAAGACAGGGTTTCTTGGAAACTGTAGCCTTTGCTGTCCTGGGATTCACTCTGTAGACCAGTGTGACCTTGAACTCAGAGGATCCACCTGCCGTTGCCTCCTCGAGAGTTGGGATTACTGGCATGTGCCCAGCATACCAGAAATTTTTTGCCCCAGGTAACTTCAAGGTTTGTTTCAATGCCTGTATCTAATCCTCTCAACATGACTTCTCTGATTCCTTTTTCTTCAATTACTACCTCATAATAATGCTCAATTTCCTTTTTCTTATTTGTATATATGTGTATTTATTTAAGACATGGAGTCTTACAACAGTGCCCAGGCTCTGGACTACTGGACCAGAATGAATAGTCCCTTCTGCTTCAGCCTCCTAAGAAAGTGAGAAAGCCTTGCATATCACCCCAACTCTAACCTTTATTTTATGCTTAGTACTTCTTGGCATTTAGCGTATTGTCTTCTTAAAAATCATGTACTCAGTTCTCATGTAAAGGGCAAGAGCAAAATGAGTGGCCACAGTTGGCACCCGCATGGTGCAGTGAGCAGTCATTGAGTGAGGAGTAAAAAAAGAAGAAAAAAAAAAAAAAGAAAAGAAAGAAAAAAATGCTTTGTTCATAGTTACCCAAGATTTTCCAATATGAGAAGAGGAAGTCAAAGTTTTGTCTCTCCTTTAGATGCCTAAGCTCAACAAGACAAAGCCTTTTATGTTTCCTAGAAGTGTGCCTGCCCAATATTTGATAGGTGTACAAGAAATACCTTGTGCTAGATGTGGTGGCCTATGCCTGTGATCCCAGCACTTAGGGAGGCAGAGGTAGGTAGATCTCTGAGAGCTGGGGGCCAGCCTGGTCTACAAAGCAAGTCCAGGACAGCCAAGACTGCACAGAGAAAGCCTGTCTCAAAAAACTGAAAAAACATACAATAAACTCCCATTTTTAAAAGCTTAAACAGGGGGCTGGAGAGATGGCTCAGTGGTTAAAAGCACTGGCTGCCCTTCCAGAGAACTTTAGTTCAATTCCCAGCACCCACATGGTAGTACAGAACTGAATGTAACTCCAGTTCTAGAGGATCTGGCATTCTCATACAAACACACATGCAGACAAAACACCAAAAAAAATCATTAAAACAGAAAGCTTAAAGACAGGTGGGCATGTAGCTTTGTAGCAAAACAAATGCCTAGCATGGCCAAGGCTCTAGGGTCCATCTCCAGGACTACATGTAGTAAGAAATAATGGCGTGTGAGACTGGAGAGATGGCTCTGCAATTAAAAGCACTCGCTGCTCTTCCAGGACCTCAGTTCATTTGCCAGCACCCACATCAGCTCCACTCCAACTCTCTCTTTCGGTCTCTGAAGGCACCAGGCATACATGCAAAACAGTTATACACAACCAAGCGGTGGTGGTGCATGCCTTTAGGCCCAGCACCAGGGAGGCAGAGGCAGGTGGATTTATGAGTTCAAGGCCAGTCTGGTCTACAAAGAGTTCCAGGACTGACAGGGTTATACACAGAGAAATCCTGTCTCAAAAAACCAAAACCAAACATAACAACAACAAACAAACAAACAAAACACTCATCCACATAAAGAATTAATTAAGGAAATACAGGAATTAAAACAAAACTGAAGGGATCATTAAGATTAGTGACAATAGTAACAGTTATAACAATGAAACATATGCTAGTAGAAAGCTGGAAACCTACTCTGTGCTTGACACTACAGATAGTATCCATTAAACAGTCCTTTTATTATTGTCTGCTATTTCTTAAATAGAAGAAAAGCAAAGCTTAAAGACCTTAGACATACCCTCAATAAATGCACTCAAATGCACCCTAAGCTTATTTACTACTGAAAATGAAATCCTAGGCTGAGCTGCTCTAACTCTAAACACTAAGTGTGAACTAAGACTGGAGGGAGGGGTGAAGGGAAAGAACTCCTCAGCAAGCCAGTTCCCAAACAGTGAACATTTAATTTCTAATCCATTTTAGTTTATTTCTCGTACACGTTTCCATAAACTTGTACACTCCCTTCCTCACCCAGCCTCCACCTCCAAGAAGAGAATCTTTGAGTAATGCTATGATCTCACTAAAGAGATAAAAATTCCATCTTAAAATATTATGTTCTCAGTTCTCATGGAAAGGACAAGAGCGAATGAGTGGCCACAGTTAGCACCCACATAGTGAAGTAAGCAGTCATTGAATGTGGAGGAAAAAGTAAAAAAACAAAAAAAAATGCTTTGTTCATAATTACCCAAGATTTTCCAACATGGGCAGGGAAAGAGGAAGTGTAAGAATATTATCAAGCAAGCGGAAAATTTTTCATTCTGAGAGTTTCCTTACAATGACCCGAAACCCCCAAGGGTAAAAAAGGTAATCTAGGCAGAGCCACTGGCCTCTGAAGCCACAGGGGTTAACTGAGGACACTCTGAAAGATGGAACCAGGTCAGCCACTCAAAAGTATCAAGTGACGGAGTACGCACTTTCATCCTCAAGCCTGGAGAAGGAGGGCAGCCATCACAGCTACCAGCTTTCTGCAGGATTCATTCTGCTGAGTGCATGAACACACCCTGAAGCTGAGCCATCTGCTCAGAGTTACGGAGGGAAACGGCCTAAACCTTTCCTTTCTCTATCTGACCGTCGGTGCTCTCCCACGACACCCACCCTACCACGGCAGCTGGCTTCTAGTACAGGAGAAAGCATATGTAGAATGCATTCTTGTTTTCACTTTCCATGGGGGAAAATCCATTTGTCCCTTACTATATGTGTATAAGTCCATTTATACACACATAAATAAAAATGAAAATGGTTTCATAAAGAGTCCTTACTCTGGGGCCAGAGAGATGTCTCAGTGGGTAAAGGTTCCTGCTGGCAAACCTGGCAACCTGAGTTTCTGTGGGTTCATCTCCAGAACCCACAGAGCAGAAGGAAAGAACGGGTTCCTGAGGGTTGTCCTCTGAACTTCACAAGTACAAGTATACAGGCGTACACACACACACACACACACACACACACACACACACACACACACACAC
>NW_026596095.1:20737547-20758422 GCF_907164565.1 Psammomys obesus
CACACACACACACACACACACACACACACACACACACACACACACACTATACAATGCCCCCTCCCAAGTAGATAAATAAATGAGTAATTTTTTTCTTTTAAGAACTCTTTGTTTGGGAAACTTACTAGCACTTCAGTGCACTACAATCAGACTGGTCTTTATTAAGATTGACTTTAAAGACACAAGGAAGTCTGATTTCTCCTCCACCCACTGCCTCTGAACTGTACTTTCAGAAGCTGATATGAATGCCCTGTCAGACATGCTGGGTCACACTTTAGTTCTCTGCTAGTGCTCTCATGCTGGCTACCAAAGCTGCCTCCATTGTCAGACCAATTAGGCTGAGGACGTGGCCCCGTGTAACAGCGGAGGCGATGGCACTGTGGCAATAGCATTGCACTGTTCTGTGCTTGGTTACCAGTGAAGGCTCCTATTCCTATTTTAGAAATAATCAGATATTAGGAATTTAATAAGTATCCACTTATAAGTGAGTATATACCATGTGTGTCTTTCTGCTCCTGGGATACCTCACTCAGGATGATCTTTTCTAGATCCCACCATTTGCCTGCAAATTTCATGATTTCCTTGTTTTTAATTGCTGAATAGTATTCCATTGTGTAAATGTACCACAATTTCTGCATCCATTCCTCAATTGAGGGGCATCTGGGTTGTTTCCAGGTTCAGGTAATTATGAATAAAACTGCTAGAAACATGGTTGAACAAATGTCCTCTTTGACCTCCCCAAGGGAGGAGCAGACTTGCTAGGTCACAGGAGGACATTGCAGCCAGTCCTGAAGAGACCTGATAAACTAAGGTCAGATGGAAGGCAAGGAGGACCTTCCCTATCAGTGGACTTAGTTAGAGAGGGGCAGGGAGGAGATAAGGGAGGGAGAATGAGATTGGGAGGGAATGAGGGAGGGAACTACAGTTGGGATACAAAGTAAATAAACAAACTGTAATTAATATAAAAGAATAAAGATTTAATTAAAAAAAGAATCTGATAAGAACCCTCTTAAATAAAAATAACAATCCAGCAAAATACAGATAGGTATAAAAGCTGTACAACTTTGCAGATTTATCTTAAAATCTAACCCTTGTGTCCTATGCTTAGTTAATTGTTATAATTCACAGCATGACCTGGTGTCGAGGGTAGAGGAGAGAGTAGCCGTGTAATTGCAAACAACCTCGAACATGTGAGCCAAGCATCCGCCGTACCCCCACCTTACCGGCGGCACTGTCCCTCACTGCTCCACCTTGATCATGTCCTGTTGACCTTGTGTGAGCCCATCTCCTGCTTCCAAGCACCGTAGTGGAACAGGACCAAGGGACATGGAGAGTCTTGTGAGGGTAAGCTGCTGAATGGTTTACCAGCCTAGAGAAGACAAAATTAGATTGCTTTTAGTTTGCAAATAGGATCAGGGCATCTACCCTTATTACTAAAGGTATGACGTGCTTTTTCAAAAGGTCAGAGGCCTAATTACATTGCTGACTGTTAAAAAAATTAGGATTAAAAGATTTTTTTTATCAAATCAATGACAAATCAAATCAAATGCCCCCTTCCCCCCCTAAAACAAAACAAATCCCATCTGTGTAGAAAACTTTGAAACACCCAAGCATTCTGGTCCTCCATCCTTGCAATGGTCAACTAGGTTTGGTAAGCACTGACTGAGATTATGTCATCTGCCAGGCTCAGTCCTTAGCCTGAGCAAGAGTAGCAGCATTCCAGTGCAAGGATGAGCTGCTCACCCAGAGGCCCTGACCTGCTGGACTAAGGGAGAACTTTATCCCCAGGTGGATCTATGGAAGGCAGTGTTAGGGATCATTCCCATAAGCCCTGGCGATTACCGAGATGAAGCAGAAGTTAACTATTCTATTCTGTGAAAGCAATCACTGGGTGCTATGGAAAGGGGAAGGCATTTCACCAGGCGGTCCCCACACCAGGCGTTTCCCATGTCTCAGAACTGTCCCAGAACTTTCATTTTCTTGAATATGCATTTTTAGAAAGATTAGCTGAAGAGAAAAATACTTTGAAAACATAACCTAATCCATTGGTCAAAGACACAGTAAACTGAGTGATACAGAACATGGAGGGAATTTAGAGTTTTAATGAAATTTAGAGAGAAATGGGGAGAGGAGGAGCAAGACTTTATGAAGCTCGCTGTATATGGGGGGTTGTCCGAATGGAGCACTGGGAGAAGTAAAAAACATAGATATTCAAAACACAATCTAAAGAGCTTTAGCAAAGTGACTCATGTTCCATTTTTCTGAACACTGGAAACAACCCAGGGATAGCCCAAAGCTACCCACAGTAGTACCAGCTGCAGAAGCCATGTTCCAGGGGCTTTAGTGACACTACTTGATTCTTAGAAACTCTAGAACAACTTGGGTCATTTGACAGTTTCCCTGCTTTGAGCAAGAACTTTCAATCCTCATTCATTCATTCACTATTATTTTTGGTTTTTCAAGACAGGTTTCTCTATGTAGCCCTGGCTGTCCTGGAGCTCACTCTGTAGACCAAGCTGGATTCAAGCTCAAGAGATCTTGCCTGCCTCTGCCTTCTAAGTGCTGGGGTAAAAGGCATGTGCCACCACTGCCTTGCTGTTTTGTTTTGTTTTGATACAGGGTTCCTCTGTGTAATAGCTCTGGCTGGCCTGAACTGGAATTGTAGAGCAGGCTAGCCACAAACTCACAGAGATCTGCCTGCCTCTGCCTTTGCCTCTGAGTGCTGGGATCACAGGCAGGTGTCACGGAACCCTCACATTTTTCTTTTCTTTTCTTTTCTTTTTTAAAGTGAGAAGTACTAAAACTATCTTGCAAATGGCTGCCACCTTCAAAAGCAATGTTTTCTTCAGTCTTACCTACATTTTTTATCGTATGTCCTTTTCGTCATATTTATCCTCATGAGTGGTAAATGGTAGAAGACTTAGATACTATAAATAATAGTAGGTAAAATATTTAGTATTTTGCCTTTGCATGAAGTGACTGAGTCAGAAAAAAGAGAATGGCAGAGGAACTGAAAGAAAATGATTCGCCAGGGAGATACTATTAGTAACTCAACATGAAATTCAGTGACATCCTAGATATGTAGAGAAACAAGAATGAGTCAGTCACAGAACAAAGCTGTGGGTTTGATTGACTGGATCTGTGAGGAGATCAGCCAGAGAAAGGTGTCATTTATCTGAAAGGACTGCTAAGTGGAGACACTTGTGGATATCAAGGAATTTCAGATAAATAAGGATATTTAGGATTTTTCTCTTCTTCCTCTCCAGCCTAGCCCAGTTCTCTCCCCATCTCTCCTCAAGGAAATTTTGGTAGGACTGATAGAGGGTCATTGCCATTGCCCAGTGCACATACCTGAGGTCCCTCCCTCTGAGTTCAGCCGATTACGGACAGAACGCTACAGAGGGCAAAGAGGTTTCTGCCTTCCGTTTTTCTGTTTAAAAGTTAACATAGTAAAACAATACTAAATACTATGAGGACTTCATCTGTAAGCCTCTCATGCTGGCACGCTTTTGGGTACACCACGGGGCAGTGGTGCCCTCCACTCTCAAGATGGGCAGGGGAGCGTGCTCAGGGAGACTTCCCTCCAAGGCCTGGCTCAGCTTCAGGACTCCTAGAGGATGGAGTGTTGCCACAGCTAAGTTATCTGGTTGGCGGGGATTCCAGCTGGCAAACTGTCAAAGAGAACCATGAGGCTCCAGTTTTCTACGCCCCAAACAACCTCTTAGCAAAAACTTACTATAACAACTGCAATGGAATGATATACGCTATAAAGTGCAATCTTTCTGCAATTAATGTAGTTTTCAGAGAGATTTTTTCCCTCTTAAACTGAAAATCTACTCTAATTCCATCCTTATTAGTTATTTAGCGTTTTAAAATAGATTTTCTGCTATATTTTCTAGAAGGTAAATATATATATTCTCTGTGTAGCCTTGGGTGTTTTGGGCTTCCTTTATTGACCGGGGTGGCTGCAGGCTCACAGAGTTCAGTGTGCTTCTACTTCCCTGAGTGCTGGAATTAAAGGTATACACCACCACGCCTAGCTAAAATGATAAAAACCTAAAATCTACTAAAGGCATTTGGACTCACTTGGTGTTCAACATAATGTCCGCTGTATGTAGGTAGCAAGGCCCCAGAGCCTGTACTTGGATCCGCCTTGCTTAGGGGTCTCTGTTGGCTTGGAGATGGCTCAATGCAGAAACATCATATTTTTGGTAAAAGTCAATAATTCATTATTTCAAATTATTTCAAATTCTGAAAATGAATTTCCTTTCCTCCTTCTTTCTTTTTTTCTATGTATGAGAGTTATGCATTTGTGTGTGTGTGTGTGTGTACATCAACCTCTATTTCTCCAATTCTAGCTAGTCTTTGCTGGCTAGCTTGCCCTGTGGATATTTCTGTCTGCGGGATTTCTGGCATGCTTTTCTGTGGATTTTGGAGTCTTCACTCTTGTGCAGTAAGTATTTTATCCACCAAGCACTGTCCCCAGACAAGGCCGGCCTTTAACAAGAAAAGAGCATTCTCTAAAGCCAGTCACTCCAACTACAAGCGCACTCATGCACACACGCTACACACACCCTCTGTAAGATCTTTCTTTGGAAAGTCTTTATTTTTTTAGGCATTGTCTCATTCTACATCTCATGCTGGCCTGGAACTTACCATGTAAACCAGGCTCGCCTTGATCCTCCTGCCTCAGCCTCCTGAGTGCTGACATTCCTGGCATGAGCTACCATGTCTAATGCTCAAAAGGCATTCCTTTTCAATAGTTGGATCTATCATTAGCCCAATGTCATGGAGTCCTCCGTATTTCTCAGGCTGGGTCTGGCCCTTCCTTTCCCCATAGAGCCTGCACAGCCTCCCAGCATTAGCACTGCCTTCCTGTACAAAGGCTGTCTCTGCCTGCTGTGATCCTCCAGGTCAAAATGAGGTTGGAGCAGGTTACTGGCCTCAGCAGGGTGTGTCCACAAAACGGCTTTCTCCTTAGACACACACCCAAAGCTAGTAAATGACCCCTGCTGTATAGTTCTTAGAGGAAAGTGCTAGTTCAGAATCTCAGCAATTTGGCAGTAATGCCTTTCCTTATGAATGCTTTAAGAATCATTACACTGAAAAACTGCTTTAAGGAAAAGCTATGAGAAGAAAACTAAAGAAGCCCCCATCTATTTCTGCTCTTGTTCCTCCTAACTTATACCAAGTGTGAATCTGAAGGAAGAATTCATCAGGAATTTGCGGAACAAATTCCAGAAAAATAAAAACAAATACGCTCCACACAAGCTGTTTCTAGTTGAGTCTTTAGAGACCTTAAATCACAAACAAATTTGAAATATTAGCCAGCAGTTAAAAGATGTTTATCATAGTGTTTGCACTGCACCAAGAGATTATCCAAGAGACAGTCAGAATGTAAGAGACACCTGTAAGTTCTGCGCTGTGAGATGACATATAAGTCAATTGACACACTCTCTAGAAACAAAAGAATGTCGTGAGGAAAAAACTATAGTGGGCGTGTTTAAAAGTTAAAAAATGGGACACCCACGTTAGAAGAAAATGAGCAAAAATACAGCAGGAAGCCAAGTGTGGTGGTCTGCTTCTGTTATCTCAGCATACAGGAAGCTGAGGCAGGAATGTTGCCTACCCTGTTCCAAAAAAGGCAACCGAACAAAATGAAACATACATAAATTTCTGAGTCTGAAGTATAAACATTCCACACTCTGATGCTATCCAGGACTTGGCTTCTTTGGTCAGCATCTGGGCCAATGGAGGATGTGTCTAAAACTTTAACTCTGACAGCCAGGGAAAGATATGGTTTACTTTTGATCCAGTAAATAGGAACTAAAGTTTCCTACAGCAGCCATGCCATTCATTTTTGACGTGCAGGCATTCTGAGAATCCTCTCCAGAAATCCCATAGAAAGAGAAGGGGAGGGAGCCAGTTGAGGTGGTGGTGCCTGCTATGAGTCCACCACCTGGGGAGCAGAGGCACAGGCCCCTCTGAGTTTGAGGCCAGCCTGAAATACAGAGCAAATTCCGGGACCAGCACTGGTTTTAATGGTTCATCTGTCATTTCCTCTTTTTTTCATACTAGGCTCTAGGCAATTCTCCCTCTAGGCTCAGGCCTCTGAACACTCAGTTCCCAGTTTGTAGCACTACTTGGAAGGTATTTAGGAGGTGCAGCCTTGCTGGAGAAAGCATGTTCCTGTAGGTGGGCTTTGAGAATTGAAAGCCTCTGTCATTTCCAGTCACCCTCTCTGCTTTGTACTTGGCAGTTAAAGATGTGAGCTGTCAGTTTCTTGTTCCTGACACTTTGCCTGCTGCTTGCTGCCTTGCCTCCCGTCATGATGGACTCTGATCCTTCTGGAGCCACAGGCAAATAAACTCTTCCATAAGTTGCTTTCAATCTTACCACAGCAACAGAAATAACTAACATACTGGATGTGTTGTTACAGTTAAATATAGGACAATAATTCTCCTGAGAAGCAAGTTTCTTTTCAGGGCAGGGGTTGGGGTTGAAGATAAGGTTTTTCTTTATAGCCCTTGTTTTCCTGGAACTTACTCTGTAGACTAGGCTGGCCTTGAACTCAGAGATCTACCTGCTTTCTCCTCTCAAGCAGTGGGATTAAGAGGGTGTGCCATTATAGCAAAAGAAAGGAAATCTTTTTCTCTGTGTAGCCTTGCCTGTCCTGGACTCCCTTGGTAGACCAGGCTGGTCTCAAACTCTCAGAGATCTGCCTGCCACTGCCTCCCTGAGTGCTGGGATTACAGGCATGCACCACCATGCCTGGCTGAATCTCAAGACAGTTTTACAACTCTACCCTCGGAAGGAGACTAAGGAGAAAGGGTAGGGAAGGGCTATCATAGGAGAAGCCTGCCTCACTTTCAAATTCTCACCCTGCTCTTTATAACTCTAAAATACTCGGCTTAGCCTTTAGGGAAACTGAGGACTAGAGAAGGACTAGATAATACAATGGTTTCATTGTATTATCAGTGCTCTAGCCCAGCTCTAAGCTTTATGAGTTTATGGTTTAGATCAGTGGTTTTCAACCTTTCTAATGCTGAGACCCCTTAATACTGTTTCTCATGCCGTGGTGACCCCAACCATGAAATTCTTTTCGTTGCTACTTCAGAACTGTAAGTTTACTACTGTGATGAATCATAATTTAAATATCTATATTTTCTGCTGGTCTTAGGTGATCCCTGTAAAGGTCATTTGATCCCCAAAAGGGTCATGACCCACAGGTTGAAAAATGGTGGCTTAGATGCTATCCAATTTGATTCTCATGGGACAGATACATATATTGAGTAAATACCCAGATGTACACACTTATAACTCCAGCACTCAGAGACAGAGGCAGGAGGATAGCCACAGGTTCAAATCCAGGCTGAGCTACATGGCAAGTTATAGGCCAGCCAGTACTATATAATGAGACCATATCTCAAACAAAATAAATTAGGATGAAAAAAAATTTAGAAATACAAGGTACATTATATTGGTAGAACTATCTCAATTTATTCATAGTTACATGATTCTGAAAGAAATTGGTTTTTTGAGACAGAATCTCATGTATCCCAAGCTGGCCTTGAACTTCCTACACAGTCAAGGCTGATCTTAAACTCCTAATTCTCCTGCCCCTACTTCTTGAGTGCTGGAATTTCAGGTATTTACTGCCATGCCTAGTTTGCATAAACTGTGCATGTACAGAAGAATAAAAAGCCAGAACGTTTTTTTTTTCAATGTTAGGGGCTACTTCTTTAGCCCCTAAGAACATTTTTTTTTTAAACAAAGAATATTCCCTAAGCTACAATTCACAGTCATAATGATCATCACTGAGTTCAAAGGTTCAAAGGCATTTTATAACATATGCTCTATTCCTTCAGATTTGTCAATTTCATGTCCTAAAGTGCTGTGGTGGATTCCTGGGAGAAAAGAGTCTATTATCAAGGTTCAACCAGACTGAATTACTGGTTGTACCATTCATAGTAGCCACAAATTAAGGATCAATAAGACTGTAAGTGCTTTAGAAAGAAAGCTGCTTAAAGTCTGTAACATGACCCTCGATATTAAAAATAGTTTACTTTCCAATACTTTGAGGAAAGTATGAGGTTTGTATTAACTCTAACTTCCAATGTCTTCAAGACATTCAAGAAGGATGAATGTTAAACTCTTAATTGTATCATAACTGACTCATAGTCCTGACTTTGAGTGAAGACACTCTGGGCCTTGAGGTCACAAGAGGGAAGATTTAAGGCCATCGCAGGAGCAGCATCAGTCCCAACATCAAGAAAACACTAGACACACTCTAAGGGCTGGTGAGATGCAGAACTAGATACGGTGTGAAACTTCCCACTCTTCTACTACACTATAAAGCTGGTGACCTTTGAGCTCTTACTTTTTTCTTTTTTTTCATAACAGCATTGCTTGGCTGGAGAGATTACTTGGCTTGGTGATTAAGGCCACATACTGCTCTTGCAGAATACGCTCCTTCAGTTCCTAGCGCATAGGTTGGACAGCTCCCAACCACTTGTATCTCCTGAATTGAATGCAGTCGGGCTCCTTGAGCACCTGCATTCACATACCAGACACCCCTGAGCTACACATAATTAAAAAGAAACCTTAGAAAAAAATTTTTTAAATAGTATCACTTCAGAAACAATCGTGTTGAATTTTAAGCAAGCGGGGGTTTTACCAGATCCCCTTCGTTTTGACACAGAGACTGGCTCTGTCTCCCAGACTGTCCTCTAAGATTCCAAGTAACCCACCCTGGCTTCAAACTCGCCATCCTCCTTCCTGAGCTCTGCTAGCACTCAAGATTACAGGCCTGCATCACCACGCCCAGGTAGATTTCATCAAACCTCATTTCTAATAGAAAAGCAAAGGAAAGGATTTATAAAAAGATATCAAACAAGAAAACTCTGGAGCTATTTTTATCTGTTATTAAAACAAAGCATGCATTTTGCAAACTAGAACTTTTATTAAAGAGGAAATGAAAATAATTCTATCACAGCCCTGCCACGGTGCCCCACACCTGTCATCCCAGAACTTCAGAGGTGGAGGCAAGAGGAGCAGGAAGTAGAAGTTCAAGATTAATACTGTGTGTGCATGCATGTGTGTGTACACCAATGTATGGTCCAGCTGCCAGACGAAGATGAAGCTTTGATCATGATATATTGCTACTATTACTATCATTGCCATCATTAGTAGTATTATCTAGACAGGTTCTCACTATAGCCCTGGCTGGCCTGGAACTTACTCTGTACACCAGGCTGCCTTCAAACTCAGAAATCCACCTGCTTCTGTATCCAAAGTGCTGGCATTAAAGGTGTATGCTACCACACCTACAAGATTTTAGAAAAAGCACTGATGGGTCAGGGGTTTCAAGTCAGCTTGGGTGGGCTACATAGCACGATTGTGTCTCAAAGGAAAAAAAGAAAATGGGGGGGGAGGGGAAGCATTCATCAATTTAAAACAAATAAATGATGTCTCTCTTGCTATACACTAGTGGTAAACAGCAGAGTTAAAAATCTGGCATGCCAAAGCTTGGGTCAGAGGATGGAGGAGGGTCCCAGGGGGCCATCTACAGTCCACCTAGAAGCCGTGTGCTATTTTAGTCCCAGGGCAGTGGAGAGGACCAGCAGTGGTGGCGAGGGAGACACAGTGGCTGAGGCAGCAGAGGTGCCAGCTCCTTTGGAAGCACTTCAACGACGGTGGCACAGCCCCTCTCACACACCTGCTGCAGACGGGCTCTGCTTCTTCGCATGGCTCTCAAGGGATACAAAAAGACCAAGTGATGTTAAGTCTCTTTGACTCAAACACTTGCTAGGGAAGGGGGGCGGGGATGTTACTTTTCACTTTAGCGCTAGCTAGAGAACATATAAAATGCTTTCAAAATTGTACTATCGAGCTACCATGAAAACGGAAGCATGAAGCTAAATTTTCAAGCGAAGGCCACGCTAACTGAATCGAAATCTATTTCCTCCTAAGTAAAGGCAGCAGATAGCACGCAGGTGTGTCAACTCATCCAGGCAAAATAGTGCATACCTGCAATCCCAATACTTGGAAAGGTAAGACATAATTAATTACAAGTTTGCGGATAAACGTGTAAAGAGCGAGACCCTGTCTGAAAAACAAGTAAAATAAGATGAAAAAAAAAAAAGGCAAAAAAGTTCAAGCACATGTCATACTTAGGGTTTCATAATCATATAAAAAGATGAGAAATTCAAATGTTTAGATAACAAACTTATGGGCTATCTTAATAAAAGTAATTATTATTGTGCCATACAAAAGGGGATATAACCATTACTACTTAAAAATTGATCGATTTGTTGTAAACATTTAAGAAATAGTATCACTAATGGAAAAAACACAACAAAACAAAACCATGAAGCATGATGCAGATCGCAGGACACACAGAACTGGGTGGTGAAGTGAAATATAGTTTTCTTTTATGCGTATGAGTGTTCCACCTGCATGTATGTGTGTACTCCATACGCGTGCCTGGTGCCTGTGGAGGTCAGAAGAATGTATGTAGCCCTATGAAACTAGTGTTACAGAAGGTTTTGAGGCCCCATATGGGCACTGGGCATCAAGTCAGGCATTCTCTCCAGCATGTAAGAATTCTTCTGAAATGTTCAAAACTGGACAGGTAAGATGATGGGGCTTGGCAGATAAAGTGCTCACTGTGCAAGCCTGAGAGTCTCAGTTTGATCCCCGGGGCCCATGTAAAGGTGGAAGGAGAGAACAGATTATACAAAGTTGTCCTCTGACTTCTATACACATGCCATGATACACACATATCTCAAAAATAACATTTTCAATATTCAAAATCCGTTTTTATTTGCTAAATCTTCTAAGAGAGATATTCACACCCGAAGAGACAAAGACTTGGTCCACTGTTGAAGGAGTTCAAATCATCTGTAACTTTCATGCTGTAGAAACCAGTGTAAGAGTTTTTGCCTACCATGGGTTGCTACAGGGAAGACTGGGGCAGGGCAGATAGGCGGAAGGTATGCTCAACCTCTCCAAGCAGCGTCATCGCTGGGCAGAGTGGAAGGCATCCCAACATGCACAGGAGGGGAAAGTCCTCCCCAAGAATATCAACTGCAGCTGAGTGTGGTCGTGCACACCTGCAGTACCGGCACTCAGAGAGGCAAAGGCAGGCAGAGCGTCCTTATTTCAAGGCCATCCTGGTCTACATAATGAGTCCAGGACAGTCGAGGCTGTCTCAAAAACCAAACCAACCAACCAAACAAAAAAAGAGTATCAGCTGTGGCGAAATGAAGTATTTATGAAATATATAAAGAGTGACAGGCACATACATTCTCCTAAATGCAGAGAGCAAAGACACTGACAAAGGCTAAAGATTTATATGGCCTCTTGATCTTTGGCTAAGATCAAGTGTTGAGACCATTTTTAGAAAGTGATGCTGAGAAGCTGGGCATGAGGTGGCCTCTAAAACCAGCCTTTAAGAAGCTGAGGCAGGAGGGCTTTTACAAGATCAAGGCCAGCCAAAGATTCAAATAAATAACAAAAATAAGTAAACAAATAGAAAAAAAAAAAAACAACCTCTCACTACTCATACATAAGAATGCAACAGACTGGTTCTTTCTCACTAGGGAGACAGCTGCTTTACAGGCCTCACTGCAGAGAGCCTTCCAGGGGATGTCAATCTTCCAGCAACAAGACTGATAAAGTTACTTAAGTAAGGCACTAGGTGTGTGCCAGGTCAGGGTGTGCAAGTCACCTCCCTCACTGCCATGGATGAAGTCATGTGTTATACAGAATGCAGGTCAGAGATGACATAAATCACCCAAGAGTCACAGCTGTCAACAAATCACTTTTTATTGCAAGAACTCACTTTCAGACGAAGAGGTGAGGCCAGGAGGGACGTAGAAAACAAACAGGACATTTTCGTCTTAAACACTAGCTGCTCAGTCAGTAGACATGATAATTTGCTTTGTAGCCTTTGTACCATGAGCATTGTAAGAAGCTAACTGAAGCCTGTTGTCTCCTGTAGACCCTTACAGGAAACCTGTCTCTTTGTAGACCTCTGCTTTTAATAAAAGATCAGTGTTAATTATTCATCATGAATAATGCTATAGGTCAATTAAAAGGGACATTAGGCTACTTGCTTTAGCCACGGGAAGGGGTTGGGATGCCCCGCTTGATCTTGAGCTGCCTGGATTTATGATCATGTATTTGACATTACTTGAGACTTTTCAGGAACTACTGCATTGTTCTGTCTTGAATTTCCATTTCACAATATGCAATTTGGAGTCCTGTGGCTCTCCAGTGCTGTGTTCTGTGTGCCCTTTTCCTTTTTGTGATTTAGTTTTTGAGTTTTCTATCCCCATGCCTTTAAGCTCCGAGATTTATCCTTGAGTCATGTCTGGCTTGCCATTGAACCCATCAAAGGCATTCTTCATCAGTCCAGTTGCAGCATGCTTGTTATCTAATAGGTCTTTGGAAAGGTCTACCTCTATGTCCGTCGACATTATCCACCTGTTCTTGCGTCTATCTACCTTTTCTACTTATTCATTGGCATATTAATCATCATTTTAAAAAATTCTGGGGTCCAGTGAGATGGTGCAGCTGGTAAAAGGTGCTTGCTGCTAAACCTGACACTTGGGTTTTATCCCTGAGACTCACAAAGTAAAAGGTGGATGACTCATACAGGTTGTCATCTGGTCTCCACTGCGTGTGTGCATGCACACACACACACATGCACAAATACAATAAATAAGCCAGGGATTGGTAGTGAATGACTTTAATCCCAGGGAGGGAAAGAAAGGCAGATTTCTGAGTTCGAGGCCAGCCTGGTCTACAGAGTGAGTTCTAGCTCAGCCAGGGCTATACAAAAAAAAAAAAAAAAAAAAAAAAAAAAAAAAAAGCCAGCAATGGGTGGTGGAAGGGAGAGAGGGGGGAGGAGGGAGGGAGAATGACTGTTCAAGTCCACCCAGAACTACATAAAGAAGTCTTATCTCAGAAAGAGAAAAGTAAACAAGCAAACAAAGCAGAAAGTAGGTTTCATTAAATATTTTCTTGAAGCCAGGCCTTGAACGTCTAATAGATGTCTCTGACATTTTTCAAAGTGATTCCTTTCCCCTCCCTTGCCAGGAAGCAGGTGGTGTTATAGTACACTGTCTACTTGGAGGAGCTGGGAGAGCTGGTGGCACAGGAAGGAGGTGCCACCCTAACTGATGATCCAGGAGTCTGTACTTCTTAGCCACACTGAGCTTGCAGCAAGTCATTAACTGCTCAGCTTTTCCCACTCTGAGTAGGTCCTGTGGATTGTTCTGAGAGGCTGTGCTACTCCCTATCTGCTTGCAGCTCCCAGACACAGGCTTTACTTTCCTCTGATCTCTGGACAGATCCAAGAATTGCTGGCTTTCATCTTATTCAACGTTTTGCTTGTCATTTGGATGGAGTGGTGACTTCCATGTTCCTTACACAAGAGACTGCATAGAGGAATTCTCAGTCATCTCCAATTCCTATCCCAACTCTGCAACCATATATAATCATAGAGATACATAAAGCCCAACTCTTACTTATTTTAAATTATTCTTTTCTTTTTTCTTCTTATTTTTCCTTCTTCTCTTCTTCCTCCTCCAAGACTGGGTGCCTTACTGTTTAGCCCTGGCTGACTAGAATTCTCTATATCTTCCTGCCCCTACTTTGAAGTATTGGTATTAAAGGTATACCCTACCACATCTGGCAAAACAAACAAACAATGTATTTTGGAAGCTGTGGAAAAATTGTACATGACAAATCACCCACGTGTGACAGCTTTTTAAGAACTATTTTGGGACAGGCATAGTGGAACACACCTTTAGTCCCACCACTTGGGAGGCAGAAGCAGGTAGATCTCTGAGTCTGAGGCCAGCCTAGTTAGCCTACACAGTGAATTCCAGGACAGCCAGGGCTATGTAGAGAGACCCTGTCTCTGAAAACAAACAAAAATTATTTTGTGGGGGCTCAAGAGATGGCTCAGCATTTAAGTTCACTGGCTGCTGTCCTAGTGCTGGACCTGAGTTTAGTTCCCAACACCTATGTGGCTGTATACAATTGTCTATAACTCCAGTTCCAGGAGATACCCTCTTCCGGCTTCTGCTGCTCAGGCAGCCTTGTGATACACAGATACACATATAGGAAAACACTCATACATGTGAGATAAAATAACTGTAAGAAATAAGAAATGCCCAAAACAACAAAAAGTTTTGTTTTGTTTAGATTTATTTATTTAATGCATATGAGTGTTTTATCTGCCTCTATGAACCACATGTGCCTAGTCCCCTTGGAGAACAACATATCTGTTCCCCTGGAACTGGAGTTATATAGAGGGCTGTGGGCTGCCATGTGGCCTGTGGGTTCTGGGAACCAAACTCTGGTCCTTTGGAAAAGCAAAAAGTGTTCACGTGCATTTAACAGCCTCCAGCACCCACGACTTCCTCCCCCCTTCCCCACACAGAGTCTTACTACATAACTCTGGCCTCTAACTCAGAGACCCACCTGCCTCTGCTTCCTCCCAAACGCTAGGATTAAAGGTGTATGCACCAACACACCCAGTCATGACTGCTCGCTAAGTCCAAGGACAGGTGAACTGTAAAGAAGCCAGTTGAAAGATTTGCATCTTATCACATGAGCAGATACTAAGAGATACCAGAAACCTAACCCCAGGGTTAGCAGGCACATCCTCGCCGGGGGACAGTGCTCATTTTGCATGAGACCTGACCTCTCCCCTTAGACTAAGATTGTTTAAAACTCAAAAGTACTGTTGCAAATTGTGTTTTTAAGCACACAAGGTAATCGGGATACTGTAACATTTTAAGGACATGGAAAAGAATACAATAGCTGAAAGAAGGGGAAAAATAGAAACACCTGGAGAAGAGGGAGGGAGGGAGGGATTGGGAGGAGATGGGGGAGGGGACCACAGTTGGGATACAAAGTGAATACATTGTAATAAATAATTAATAAAATAATGAAAAAAAGAATACAGTAGCCATTGTGAAGAGCATTTTAGATGTAATGTTTCCTTTTGCTCCAAGAGCTTCTGGGAAATTGTATGGCCCAACACCCATCTGCAAACCCAGCCTCACTTGCATGCACTGAATGGACACTTTTGAAATCAAGTGTGAAATGTGAGGACGTTGACAAACAGGAAGATTCATTTAGGGGAGTGTAATTCACTAGAAATTCCACAAAGATAAGAAAAATAGGTGATGAAATAAAGTGATAACAGAAGAAACATTCCTTCAAATGAAAGAAGGTGCTTGTTTGAAGATTGTATAGACCCTGAGTGTGAGATACATGTCTTTAGTCCCAGCACTTGTCCAGAAGCAGAGGCAGAGGCAGAAGGATCTCTGAGCTACATAGTGAGACCCTGTCTGGAAAACCACACCAAACCAAACCAATCCAAATCAAAAGATTGTACAGATCACAGTGTTAAGACAAACAACAGAACAACATTTTAAGTTATAACTAAATATGTTGTAATGAGATTTTGAAGTTAAAGAGTCAAGTTTCATAAGAAGTAGTTGAATGTTTAAAATGTTGACATCGGATATTGCATAAGCAATGCCAGATGGTGGTTAGCTACCAATGTCTCCTAAATTCTTAGTTAAAATGATATTAAACTCCCAAGTGTTGTAGTGCAGGTCTGCAATCCTTACTTGGTAGTCTGAGGAAGTAGGAGCTAGAAACTTGAGAGCAGCCTGCACTACACTGTAAGTGTATTTTCTGTCTCTAGAAAATAAAAATTCTAGTTACTCCAAATGATTATTTGCCCACCCATGCAGAAAAATGTTAAGCATTTTGGACAGGTTGGGACTCCTAGTATCTCCTGAACTCCTGAAATGCTTAGAGGTGTGGACTATTGTGGAAGAAATGAGAAGAGGGTGAACCGTAATTAAGCCCAAGGAGGAGAAAAAGACGAACAGAAACTCTGTGTGTTACACAAAGCACAAAATGAGGGCTTAAGAGAAACACACTTCCTATCCAAAGCCTATGGCCTCCATGGGCACCAGCGCTAAAGAGTAGACCCCACACAGACACACACCCCTGATCATAAATAATTATTTAAAAAGAAATAAAAAGCAATTAGGGTTTTCAAGAAAAAAAATGAATGTTTATAGAAAAATCAGAGACTGTTTATGAAAGGGACTAAAATGTATCATAACTTCAGGGAACATAAATAATATAAGAAAACAAAATTCCCTTAAGTTGATGCTAAAAATACTACACCTGAAACAAGCCACATTCTCTGTCAGGATTGTTCTTCCTGCTCTCTATACTGACCATGCCATGTGCTGACTTCTAGCCATCATAATCATGATACTGTAAGTGATGTTTTCAGTTAGCAGTGTGAACCAAAACACAAGAAAACTAGCTCTAAATGAGCACCAGAATGTAATTTTTTCTTTTGTGTTGCTAAGATCAAACCCAAACAAGTCTTGCTCATGCTTGCAGGTCTATGAATGATATGTCCTCCAAATATGAAACATATAGACTTACCAATATGGAATAACAGCATAGAAAACAGAAAATTGGGTTTGGAGACACTCTCCCTGCCAACAACAACCTTCTTGATGTGTGTACGTGTGTGTGTGTGTGTGTGTGTGTGTGTGTGTGTGTGTGTGTGTTTTGAGACAGGGTTTCTCTGTAGCCCTGTCCTGTAACTCATTCTGTAGACTAGGCTGGCCTTGAACTCAGCAATCTGTATTGCTCTGCCTCCTTGTCGGCCAAGGTTAAAGGTATGTGCCACCTCACCTGGCAGAACATTTAGTTTTTAAAATTGAACAATGGGGCATGCCTTTAATCCCAGCACAGAAGGAGGCAAAGAAAGGCAGGATCTCTGAGTTCAAGGCCAGTCTGGTCTACAGAGTGAGTTACAGGGCAGCCAGGGTTGCACAGGGAAACTCTGTATTGAAAAACAAACAAACTAATAAATAAATAAATAAATAAATAAATAAATAAATAAATAAATAAATATTCTGTGATGAGGAAGAAGAATAAAAACCATGCTTCTAATTATACTCTTTCAAATGCTTAAATTGTAACACTATAGTGGGGAATGTCTGTAACCCCACTACCTGGAGGCAATAGGATCAGATGTTTAAGGTCCCCTCCAATATCTGGCAAGTTCCAGGGTTGCTTGAACTACATAACAAACAACAATAATAAGCCCACATGCTTGGTGTCATGGTGTTAATTTGAGGCTGGCCTCAAATTCTCCATCAAATGGCCTTTAATTTTGTATTTTCCTAGCTCCACCTCCCAAGTGCTGGGCATACAGGTGTGAGCCACCACCCCATATACTCCTTAGTATTAATAGTTTTTTAAAAAAGATTTATTTATTATTTATATACTATACTGCCTGCACATACACCTGCACACCAGAAGAGGGCACCAGATATCATTATAGATGGTTGTGAGCCACCATGTGGTTGCTGGGAATTGAACTCAGGACATTTGAAAGAACAACCGGTGCTCTTAACCTCTGAGCCATCTCTCCAGCCCCCATATTACTAGTTTTTAAACCATGCAGGATATCATTTAATATTTCTAAAAACATGGTTATTTTCATACACCTAATAAGAATAATAGAGGACAGTCCTGAACAGGTGTCAACGGGAGCTAGTGTGTCTGGCTGTTAAAATACAGAATGGAAATGATTCTCCATCTCTTCAGAGATGATGCCGCTACACTGTGCATCCTTGGTCAGGTCCAATACTGAGAAAGTTATGCCAAGATCAGTACCAAGGACCATCCAGGCAGTAGAGAATTCACTCCTTTAAGTAAGTAATGACTAGAAAATAGCCCAGGAAAGTACTCAGATGCCCAGTCTATGTTTGCCTGTTTGCCATGTAGCTTAGGCTGGCCTCAAACTTGTGGCAGTTCTTCAGCCTCAGCTTCCACACTGCTGGGATAGCAGTAAAAGGGACCCAAACCCTGATTGTTGTCCACTTTGCAGACAAGGATAATGGTCCCTTTCCTCCTGATACAGACAAATGTTCAACATGCACAAGAAGATCAAAACAGCATGCATTCAGCCAATGAAAGTTTACAAAGTAAAATGTGGACTGTTTGATTAGTTATAACATCAGCTCCTCTTAGCAATATATAAATTTTTTTTAAATGTTCCCATTTTACAGATGGTGAAGGAGGTCTACAGAGCACAAAGCAATATGATAAAGACACACAAACCTGATGAAAAGAAAAACGAAGATTTTTCCTGCGGCACGATCTAACTTAAATATAAAACCTGAGGAAATAGAAATCATCCAAACAGAAAACAGTTAACATTGCCTGTTTAGAATTAAATATTGCCTCGTAAGCGTACAAACTGACTTTTCCTTACAGCCTTCTCTTCTCTCATGTCAGTCCTTGGAATCTTTAAAGCCTTCTATACCTGGTCACAGTGTACAATGTTGTGTATGAACTATGCTTTTTTTCAAATCTAATAAATGATTTAAAATTGGACTGAAGGTGGTTAGTATCAAAAGAGTAGTCATATAAGTGGTTGAAAAGCCATTTAATGTACACACTTGCACATAAAATACGAAAATATATTTACAACAGAGGCTGTGGATGGAGGTAAAGGGCTAGCCCAAGGTCTATAAAACAATCACCACAAAAATCAAATGGAAACAAACACTCAGAATTAAACCTATAGTTTAGAGAAGTAATACATGCCCAAAGAGAGGAAGAAGAAAAAGGATCTTTGACAATTAGTCACAAACAGGAATCAGTTTACAGTCAATCTTGGAGTTTTCATAACTTGTGACAACTGTTTATTATTCATTGAAAACTATTGGTGTCGTCATTTCTGCATGTTTCCCTCTCACCTGGCTAGCACATCTCTGCGTTCAACACTTGCTGGCATTCAGTTGAATACAGACAGGTGCCTCATCATTAAACTGCATACAAAATTACCTCTCACTTTACTTTCCTCCTGACATAAATGTACAAGATGATTTAGCCAGCTTCCAGCATATGGAAGCTGAGGCAGAGCCACCACAAGATGAGGCCAGCCTCAGCTACATAGCAAGCGGAAGGACAGCCTAGGCTCCACAAGCAGACCCAGTCTTAAATGAAAACTACAACTAAACAGACAAACAAATATATCAGATAAAAAGGGGTTTTCTCATTATATTCATTGCTAAGAAATGCTTCTCTGTACAAATACACTCGGTAGTTTTGGGAAACTTTCATACATACATTGGAAGTGCTTATACTAAAAGAAAAAAAAGCAGAAACAGTGAGTGAGAAATAATTTTAAAATGAGAGAAAATGCAGCCCTAACTCCAGGGCAGATTCCTACCATTGTAACTAAGTTAACCTGTAGGAGAGTTAGGGTCAGCCCAACTATTAAAGCCTTAAGTGGCTTCAGGGCTACTTTCCCCCTCCAGCGTCAAAAACTACCACTATTTTTCATTCAGAAAGTTTCCTTTCAGGTGGCAATGGTATTCTAACAGAAACAGGGGGGTGAGGCTCCTTCCTGCACCCACCACATTTCTCTCCCAGTCGAGTTTACTACACTTGCAGGGTGTTCTTACTCAGCACCAACGCCCCAAGAGCTAGCTAAGAGACTAGTTTGTGGGGTGCCACCCGCCCTCAATGTTAACCGAATTCTGGAACCGTCTGTAAACATCAAATCCATGCGTGTTTGACCACCTGGGATGGCATGAAGATCACCCGGAGCTGCCCTGGAGCCAGGCATTCCTCTTAACATTACAGGCCTCTGGTACCTTGCGTGTGTGTGTGTGTGTGTGTGTGTGTGTGTGTGTGTGTGTGTGTGTGTTTGCTACCCAGTGTGACCGTGTCTTGGAAAACAGCCAACCATTCAAACAGCTCATTTTCAGTCACCTGCTGCATCTCAGTTGTGGCCTCACCTTCCACTTTCAGACGCTGTAACATCAGGGAAACCGTGATCGGATGCAATACAAACTCCGCTCACAACCCGCTCATGTTTTACTGATCAGAAGCCGCCTGATGACAACTATAACACAGTCAAACATATGCAAGATCAGACACTTAAATTCATGATGCAGCCAGGGGAGGGGGCAGATGCCTGTAATCCCAGCAGGGAGGCAGAGACAGGCGGATCTCTGAGTGTGAGGCCAGCCTAGTCTACAAAGGCAGTCCCGGTCAGTCAGAGCTACACAGAGAAACCCTGTCCCGAAAAACCAACAATAATAGTAATAATAGTAATAGTAATAATAATAATAATAATAATAATAATAATAATAATAATAATAATAATAAATTCCTGGTGCTTTTTTAAAAACCCAAGACCCTTTATGGATAAACATAAAGGAAAATCAACTAGGGAAAGGAGGAACTAAGTACTGGGGAAAGCTTTATTTCTATTGGTTAGCCCCAGGGTGAGGTGGGTACTGAGCAAGGTGGGGCAGCCATTCTGCTTGAAGGATTTCAGACCCTAGTTTGGGGGTGGGAAGCAGGGGAACCTGAAAAGTATCAACTTTCTCTAGCCATAGTTCCTACTCTGGGGAGCTGGATCGTGGACTCACTTCTGGAGACCCTGTAATGAAGATAAACCTTTGTTGTTGTTTTTGTTTAGGATTATTATTGTTATTTTTTTAAATTGAAAATAGATTTTTTTTTTCATATACCATGTTCTGATTACGGTTTTTCTCTCCCTCAGCTCCTCCCATGTTCCTTTTTGTCACTGTTGATCGTCATTTAAAAAAAGTGTTTGTGAGAACAGGCCTGGTTTAATGCACTGGGCACTGTAACTGGCAGAACCAAGGCTTCACCTACCAAAGCAAACAAACAAAACGGCTCTGCTAACCCTGAGAGACAAAAGAGATTATCCCCCCCATACACACACACACACACACACACACACACACACACACACACACACACA
>NW_026596095.1:20758432-20774780 GCF_907164565.1 Psammomys obesus
ACACACACACACACACACACACACACACACACACACACACACACACAAAGCGAGGCTCAGCTTTGGTAAGTAAACTTCCAATTGGGCACGCCTCAAGGAAACACCTTGATCTTGAGGTCATGACCCAGTCAGGGCCAGACAGGGGATTTCTGACTATTCATTAAGGGGGTGGGTACCTGGCCCCTGACACACAAAGGCTCCTCCCCCCCAGTGGTTGCCTAAGTGTTTGTAAACAGAGCTGCCAGGAGCACCGGCCCACGTGGCCAACTGACAGGGTCCTGTTAAACAGAAGACTTGAATGCTTCAGTGGCACACAGAAACCTACTCCGTTAGCCATAAAAATGTGTGTGTGGATGGCAAGGAATCCACGCTAATAAGCATTTGGTTTATCTTTACTCATTCATGTAAGTTTAAATCACTTTAAAATAAAATATATTGGAGCCAAAGAGATGGCTCAGTATTTAAGAGCACTAGCTGTTCTTCCAAATGACTAGAGTTCAACCCCAGAACCCACATGTAACCTCACAATAATCTGACTTAAGTTCTAGGGGAGCTGACACCCTGTTTTGGCCTCTTTAGGCAAGCACGTGGTACATATACACATATGTGCAGGCAAAAACTCAGACAAAAATAAAATTAAAATAAACTTTAAAATTTTTAAAATGACATGTTGTATCTCTAATTTTTTACATCTTTATTTATTACTTTAATATATATGAGTCCTCTATCTGCATGTACATCTGAATGCCAGAAGAGGGCATCACATCACATTATAGATGGTTGTAAGCTACCATGTGGGTGCTGGGAATTGAACTCAGGACCTCTGGAAGTGTAGCCAGTGCTCTTAGCCGCTAGGCCATCTTTCAAGCCCCAATACATCTCTTAACACTTGAAATATACATGTTGTAGAAATGACTTCAAATTAGATGTGGGAAAAAAATCTATTGCATATAAATTTTTTTTCCAATTGAAAAAAAAAAGAACGTTTAAAAAAAAATCAGGTTTGGGGATTTAGCTCAGTAGCACAGCACTTGCCTAGCAAGCACAAGACCCTGGGTTACATCCTCAGCTCTGGGAAAAAAAAAAAAAAAGTAACTGGTAAAAGGAAAGATCATTTAAGCTAGAGGAAGTTTAGTTCCCAAAGCTAATGGCCAATTTTCAGTAGTAATCAAACTCAAACCATTGAAAACGGGGATCATCAGCCAAGCCATTGGTATGGGGAACCAGCCACAGAAACGTCTAATGTTTTCTGCCAGTGTTTCCTAATTAATTAGAGATTTCTAAATTAAAATACAATGTTGTTTGAATGTCAACCTAAACATAATGTAGTGTCACAGAACACACACACACACACACATTTAGTTGATATCTGCATAAGAACAGGCAGGATTTGGAGTATAAACTTTAAAATATGTCCTTTCTTCCAAAGATATGTGTGTGTGTGTGAGAGAGAGAGAGAGAGAAAGAGAGAGAGTGTATGTGGTTTCACTAAAAAAAAAAATGTGTGTTAATTGTTTTGAAGTTGCAGGAGTTCATTCTTCCCTCATATCTGACAAGCATTTATTCATGGTGTGTCTCCTTTCATCAATGTTAAAATACGAATGTAAGTGACTTAACATTCACTTCAAGATTCTTGCCTGAACCTGACAGTTGATCGGCCAACTTTATTTGCAGAAAAGGTTTCTCATCCGGATGCATGCAATAACACAAACAGAAAGCTAGCATCCTAGAGTAATTGCAGGGTGGTGAAAATTGAGCCATTTATTGCAGAAGTCCTGAAAGGCACAAAGAATTGAGATCTTGCTACAGCCAACACTCAACATGAAGATTCTGAAACTTGAGCAAAGAAACTTTCTGCAGCAGTGGGGCCTTGCAGAGAAGACAGACAAGAAGCAGGTGGGCAGGAGCAGGTCAGTGTGCTGAGGACAGGCCCCAGCTAGGGCTGGGCACAACTGTCCACCTTCGAGGATTAAGGTCTTGTTCTAATGGGTGACCTTCTAATTGCAGACAGAGAAGAAAAAGAGAAGGGTAACTCAGATATCATTTCACGTCACCTGGCTTCCACTGTCATTATTTAGGACACATTTATATTTTTAATACAAAAAAAAAAAAAGAAAGAAAAGAAAAACTGAGAGTTCTGTGGACAGTTTCCAATAAATTGTAATATTCTGTGAAGAAAGGAAGCAATTTGATAAGCTACATTTTACCAATGCCCATGAAGCCATGACAATGACAGTTACTATGGCTGCAGTATCCACAGAACAAACTTTGGTACCTCAGAAAACTCACAGTAGCAAAGACCAAAGCACAGCATAGCATACCTTAATGGAAGGCGGAATCTACCTGTGCCTAGCCACAGGCAGGGCTCTCTGATGAGGATAGCCCATCAGCAAAACTCATGATCCATTGTTTCTTTTAAATATGTTCTATTTTCCTCAGAAATTATTTTAAAAAGTAAAGTTCAAAATATCAACAACAGGGGCTGGAGAAATGGCTCAGTGGTTAGGAGCTCTTGCTGTTCTTCTGGAGGGCCTAGGTTTGGTTTCCTAGAGTGGCTCACAATTATCTGTTCCTCTAGTTCCAGGAGACCCCTCCTGTGACCTCCACAGACATCAGGCACACACCCGGTACACAGACATACATGCAGCCAAAACGCTCATACAGATACAATTAATCTTAAAAAAAAAAAAATCAAGTATATCACAGATACAATCTGATACTCAGGAGGCCGAGGCAGGATGACCAAGGTTTCAAGGCTAAACAGGGCATAATGGTACATGCTTGTAATCCTAGCATTTGGGAAGCTGAAACAGGAACATTTGGTTTCAAAGCTAGCAGAAGAAAGACACTCTGGAAGAGATGGGGGAGAGAGAGAGAAGAGACAGGAATGACTAGGCCATAGCAGGCTACATCAAGTTTCAGGTTAGCCTGGGCTACATAGTAAGACAAAAACAACAAATCAAAATACTCCAATTTTGCATGGGAAAAATAAATTTTTGGAAGTTTATAAAAGTAAAAACAGAGTACTAAAAAGTAGTGAGTAACTAAAAACTACCATGATTGGACTATAAAATCTACCTCCAGTACCAGATCACCAAAGTACCAGGAGAAGCCAGGAAGTCGGGTGCAATGCTAATGTCTACCATGCCAGCTCACGAGAGCCAGAGGCAGAGGTCAAGGGTGAGGCCAGCGTGGTCTACATGCTCTACATGGTGAGGTCCTGTCTTGAAAAAAAAAATCAAACTTAAGAAACTGACTGTGCCCAGTTATTTTCAGGTAGATAAGACCCCAGAATTGTCTAGTAATTTCTTACTAAAATATTCGCTCTAGAGATGTCATTTCTAGATCTGACTGTACGTTCAGCATCCACTTAAACAATGGTAGCCAGTTTTACAGACAGTCCTTTTATTATTTCTTAGGCTCCACCTTCTGAACTAACTGCAAAAGGCTACATAACTGGATATATTTTTTTCTAAAATAAAATAGTATAATACATAATGGAGAATCATGCCCGGCTTCTCTGTGCTCAAAATTATGTGATAAAATGGAATAGAACCAAGTATACATGGGGATGAATGAGTACAACCAAACTGGAGAAGGTCAAGTAAGACAGACAGACATGCATGGCAGCACACATCTATAACCCATACACACAGGAGGCTGAAGTAGAAGGAAGCCATCATGGACTATGTAGCGGGACCCTGACTCCAAAAAGAAAGACAAGAAGAATTGGATGTGATAGCTTATGCCTGTAATCACAGCACTGGTGAGTGTGACTCTATCTTGATAACAACCACCAAGGAGAAACAAACAAACCAGTTTGTCTCAGTGGAAAAAGGATTGCTTAGCATCTTTGGCACTGTACCACAGTTGTGCAAAATGTTATCACTACAGGAGACCAGCTGGTGTGCACAGGATCTGTCTACATTACTTCGTGCAGCTGCAGAGACTCTACAATCTCAACAAAAGTTTCAATTAAAAACATGTAATCCCAGCATAAATTGACTAAGAACCACTAAATCTTTATCTTGAAGATGGGTAGCTTTAACTGGAGTCATTCATTACCGTTTCCTGTAGAAGTTACATTAAGGAAAAAAAAAAAAAAACAACATCACTAACTACTCACCATGGCCTCTTACACTATTTTTGCTATTATGCTTGGAATACAAATGACACATCTAGTTAAAAAAAAAAAAGTTTTTACTAGATTCTTCTAGTGAATAAACAAATATAGAAATCTGCAACTTCTCCACAGACAAAAGAAATCTAATTTAAAAGAAACACTCACAGTATTTTTAGTACAACAACAAATTTATTTCATGCCCTAAATTATCCTTCAAAAATACTTCATCCCAGTTTAGTCCTCTCTGATTTTACTTCTCAGAATTTTTAGAATATAATTTCACACCAATCTTTCACAAAAATCTTTAGTGAGCTTTGAGTCTTAGTTTCTTAGATAGGCATGGTAAGGCACCCTGTTACCTCAGCAATCAGAAGATAGAACCAAGAGGACCACAGCAGGTCTGAGGCCAGCCTGGGTTGGACATTAAGTACCAGGCCAGCCAGGGCTCCATGACAAGACCTTATCTCAAACAAGAGATAAAGAGATGGCCCACCAGTTAAGATCACTTTTCCAGGACCTGGGTTCATTTCCCAGCACCCACATGTAGATCAAGATCTTCTGTAATCCCAGACCCAAGGGATCTGATGGTGCCTCTTCTGGCCTCTGCCAGCACTACAGGAACATAGTGCAATAAACAGGAACATATACACATAAAAATAATTAAAATAAAACAAGCACACAAAACATATCTTTAAAACTGCAGGTTAAGATTATTGAATGCATTTTCTAAAACCCACTATTCTGCTTACTAAAGAAGAGAACATTTAAATACTTCTTTTGCTTATAAATTTCTGATCTCGGATTTTCCATTTTTTTAAGATTTATAATTTTTTTGAGACAGGGTGTCTCTACATAGCCCCTGGCTGTCTTGGAATCTACTATGTGTACCAAACTGGTTTCAAACTTGCAAAGATCTTCTTGCTTCTGCCTCCTGGATGTGAGGGTTAAAGGTATGTACCATCACATCCTGCCTGAGATTCAGATGTCTGCAAAGGCTGAACTACTTGTTGGAATCCTTGGATCTGTAGTTAGTCGGTGTTTGTAAGCCAACTGATGCAGGTGCTAGAATTCAAATTCCCATCTTTATGATTGAGCAAAGTGTCCTAACTGCTGAGCCATCTCTCCAACCCCTCAAATACCTTTTATAACAAGTGAGGAATATCAAGTGAGACTTGGCTACATGGGAAATGGCAACTCAAAAAGCCAATTTTATTGAGAAAGATGATCTCTCTCTCTTAAGCCTGGACTTTTCTGCAACGTCCATTCTATAAAAGCAGTTGGAAACAAGCAAGTGCAGAGTGCACACAATTCTTCCTGCTTGTGGTCATGTTGACACTCGTGCTCGGCTCGGCTCCACCTCCCCACCTGCTGGAGCCCTGCATTCACCAACAGATGCACTGTAGAACCTCATTCAGCAATGTCACAGCATTCACTGAGTTTTGGCAGTAAACTGTAGTAGAAACCAGAGCGCTAGACCCAAGTAAATACTGCGTGTTTGGCGAAAATCACTGTGGCTGTGTTCTTCAGCACTGTTTCCAAGATAACCACCAGCTCTGCTTGGCAACTGGACGCTCCCACAGCCAAGGCTCCAACTGTAAAGTTGGCTTGCAAGACACTTTCCTGCTGCTGGCTTTGGTACTGGTGCTGCCCCTAGGAATTACTAGTCAATGGTGGCATAATCCTTGAGAAAGCATGATTTTAATGAATCAATACTTTCCCATTCAAAAAACAACTATACTATGTCTTTAAGGAATAAGCTATCTGAGATGAAATTTGGGGATGCGAGATGGCTTAGCATTTAAGAACACTCACTGCTTCTGGCAGAGGATCCAGGTTCTGAACAGCGCCCAGGTGGCAGCTTACAAACTACCTAAGCCCAGATCTAGGGATTCAACCTCCTCTTCTGCCCTCCAAAGGTACCAGACATGCATGCAGAACACATACATACAAGCAAGCAAACTCTCATATGCATAAAACAAATAATTTTTTTATAAATAACAATTGAAATATCAGATATACTAAAATATTGATCTTTCGCATCAAATATCGTCATCTTTTCTTTTTGAGTACTAAGATTACAGATTTGAGACACCATTACCCAGTTCAAACATTTTCTAGGACATTTTATTTGATGATAATTTCATTTAAAAAATCTGACTGATATGCTTAGGTACTTAGATGTGTCTATGATTCATGAAAAGGATTTCCAAATGAGCCTAGCAAACAGCAGCTCTTGGCTGACAACAGGGTTGAGGCGGAGCGTAGAGCAACTGATGGGGAATCTCTAGCTTCAACAAGTGAAACCAAAACAAACACAAGCACAGCATCCAATAAGGACTGGGGAAGTCATCCTAGGCTGTCCAAAGCAGGTGTGCACACTTGCTCTGGAAGTGATGGTGATGCCAGTAAGCAGGGCCATATGTCACCACATGGAAGCTATACCATCCTCCTAGTTCCTGGCACAGACTGAAACAACCGCACACCTACTGAAAGCCTTAAAGAATATCTGACAAGTAAAGGAGTTTAGACAAATCAAAGTGTCATTCCGAGTTAATTTTTCATTAGTTCAAGATGCAAATAGACAAAACGATGCATTTTTAAAGCTGCCAAATCCAGTTATTATTTAATTTTTTTTATAAAGTAAAACCAACTAACTCTTAAGCACTGCTAGAATACTTAGGTGGTACTTTTGCACATTCAGTAAATGAACTAAATGAACAGTTTTTGTAATCTCTTCATCACATGTTTGTTTAAATAATTTCTCTAAGAAGTGAGGAAGTGTTTTTTTATTGAATGTTCAATAATATACAAAATTTCCCTGAAACCCCTAAAATAATATTAATTAGTGACTGTTTTCAGCATGAAACTAAGATGCACAAAATCCCAAGAGTCTAAATTCCATGACAGAAAAGAGTAGGCCTCCATGCTAACATTAAAAAAATAAGCCAAGTAAAATATTCTTATTGATCATAATGGAAAACACTCTTGAGTAGTTTGAGGACATAAAATATCACAAATCTGAAAAGTTGCCCCTCAAATAAGTCATGACACACCAGTCTACTAGTCAAATAAATTACTTATGTTTAAGCCTAGATTGCTGGAATGATTGACCTTAGTTTTCTCAACCAACAATAAGCATTTATGGAAAAAAAAAAAAACCAAACAAACAACTCTGTATTTTCTCTATTACTTTAGGACAAATCAGGGCCAATGAACTGCTTCTGTTCAGGTATGAGTAATGTTTCTCCCTTCTGGTCATGTGGGTGAGGCCCTGGTACAAGTTTATAGCAAACTTAGCCATGTCACTGAAAACCAAAACACAAACTTGTAAAGTGAACTACTGAGGATCTGGAAGTTGGGTGTATACAGTGACATGCCTCTCTTCCCTACCTTGTAATCAAATCAGCCCTTGCTGATCTTAAAATTGACCCCCAATCTTTCAAACACTGTACTGCTTAATAACAGCTGACAATTAATATTTATTGTGTTGTAATTTATAGTGCACTCAAAATACTTTATAAAACACACATACAAACATGAAGAGGAATTTAACTCCCCTTTAGTATTTCTACTTTCCATTAAAATGCAAATGTAATGATTTCATTAACCAGGAAACAATACCCACAGTCTTAAACCAAACCAATATATTTTCCCTCCCAGTGAATCTCAACTTCCCCTTAACATGAAATCTTATCCTTATGCTGGTTCTATCCTGATGAATTCGGAGTATGAATTTTGTCATTATAATCCTTAACTAGAGCAAAGTACCATGTGTGTGACTTGTGATTTTAAGTCCACGGATGTATTCTGCTCTACCTAGATAGGCAAACACCAAAACATTTCACTAAATTTTAAACAAAACAAAATAAAAACAAACAAACAAAATAACCCAAGCTAATTCCAATCCAGATCATTAATCAGCAGACAGAAAAATAGCTTTTAACAATCAAAAGTCTATCATGAAGGCATTAACCAGCAAGTAGCATGTCTTCTTAACTCGACCTGCCCTGGAGTCTGTCCAGGCCACACTTGATTTAGCCACACGTAGAAAACTCTCCATAGAAACCCTTTCTAACAGTAAGCAAAGCAAGTCTAGTGAAGAGAACCAAGATTGAGTGGAGAGTGGGGAGGTGTGTGTGTGAACGACCAAATAAAAGAGTAGATGCCAGAGTTTAAGGAAATTTGGGGTGGACTGTGAGGGATCTTGGCTAGGATTGGGTTTCATTTCTTTGGGCGCCCCTGACCTTGCCTTCTCCAACTCTCCAACGCTTCGCCCGCCCCCTCCCCCGGCCTGCGCCTGCCTTTGTGTGTGCCTGTCACTTACCGGGGTAACAGAACGAAGCTGATTCGGGGGCAACACAAAGCCAACACAAGGATTTGCACAGATTTTCTCACACACATTTCTTAAACTGGAAGGCAGCCCACGCAGAGCTTGTGAACCCTGAGAAAAGTGGGTTCTGGTCTTGTTTGGGGGAGCAGAGAAACTATTCTTTCCTCTCTCACTCAGCGCCACTAACAAAACGCGCGGACTACAGAGAAAAGAAGAAGAAGAAGAAAAAACAACAACAACAACAAAAAAACCTCCACATAGTGGATCTTGAATCCACTCACTGTGACATTTGTCTTGTGTAGTCGCCCAGAGAGGGACAAATGTGCTGGAAGCCGGAGACACAAACCCACAGGACCCAAACAAACATCACTGGAGAGAAAAAGAGTCAAAAACACCGGGTCCGTGTTCTTTCCGGGGTGTCTGAGGAGGAACGAGGGGCTCCCAGGACTTACACTGAGGACGGGGGGAAAGAGGATCCAAGGGGGAAGCGGTGGTCCCCCCAACACGAACTCTTTCAGAAAGGCAGCCCCAGGAAAACACTCACTTTCCCGAGACCCAAAGGCCGGGAGAGCGGCTGGTGGGAGGTACAAAGGTAAGTTTTCGGGGTGCTGTGGGGGGACACGCATTAGCAGGAAGAAGGGAGCCCAGAAGTGCAGGCTGCAAGAGAAGAGGGTGCTGAATGAAAACTCTATTTGTCAGCCATGTTGAAGAAGCTCCAGTAATTTGTGAGGCTTCCCCCTTCCCTCTTGGTATTTGTGGGTGACATGACAGTCCCCTCCAGGCCGAGAGCAAGAGGGGAGGGCTGGAAAGGGACCGTTCGGAGGCCGAAAAGAGTGGGGGGGAGAGAGAGGGGAAGAGGGCGACAGGCGCGGACAGCAGCGCTCTGACCTGGTTCTGGTCCCTCAGCCTGGCAGTCCGCCGCCGTCGCAGCCGGGTCTCCTTTCTAACAAATCCTACAGGGCAGCCATCTTGCTTCCTTCTGCTCCTCTACGAAAGCAGCCTCGCCTCCGCATCAATATTCATAAGGCAGTTTGACGTCTGTTCTCCCGGCTCGGCGGGGCCGGCTCTCGGGCGGCCGCCGAGGGGGCGGACGTGACTGGCATGCGAGCGGCGCGGGCGCGGGCTGGGCGCACGCTCGTTCGCGGGGGCGCGGCGGGGGCCCCCGGGGGCTGGGCGCTCGCTCCCTCGCTCGTTCGCGGGGGGCTCGGGGCCTCCTCTCCTCCTCGGCTCCGCCCCGGCCTCTCCGCGGAACCCCCCCCCCAGCCCGCCGGCTGCGCCCCCCGCCCTCTCCACCCCCCCGTCCCCCGAGGGGCCGCTCGAGCACTCGGAAACTCTGCGTCCTCCCGGGTGCCCTCCGGAGTGCCCTCCTGGGTGCCCCCCCCCCGGGCCGGCCCCGCGGCTCCCGCTCCCCGCACCCCACCGGGTCGGGTTCCCCGCTCGCCCCCCGCCACCCTCCCTTCCCAGCCGCCCGGCCAAGCCGCTCCCCATTTCTCCAAGGCCGTGCCCGGAAAGCTCGGGGGGCCCCCCGCGCGTTACAGACTCCAACAGGGCTGCAAAGCGGCGGCGCCCGGCTTCTCCCCGCCCAGGCCCACCTTCTGTTTACTTTGGCCACGTGGGCTGCGCAGGGGGGCAGTGTCACCGAGCCAGCAGGAGTTGGGTCTCTGAGCCCCTGCTTGTCACTAAGGAAATCAGCCTGCAGTTTCTAAGGCTCAAGTCGCCCCCGTAAGTTCCTCTATTTTGCACAAATTTCCACTCAAGTACAGTTAAATAATGAAGAAACCGCCTGTGGGAAGCTGAATTCGGAACCAGCGGCGCTCAGTTTTCCCTGAAGTTCAAGGCTTGTGCACACCAGCTCTTCGATTGGCCATTTTCGCTTTTCCTGCTGAGTCGTTTTACTTATGTTTTTTTAATGTTCCTTTTGGTAACCATTAACTTTTGAAGATGAGATCAAGACAAACCCACGGGAATAATGAGACAGAAGTTCAGAGAGTGTGCGTGCGCACTCACCCACCCTCACATCTTTAAGTTTTCCCGTCACTGGAATCTAAATTTTGAGTAGGTAGTTTGGGAACCTCTTCCATGGGATCAGTTGCGACCACAGCAACCTGAGGTCAACCTAAACACCATTAGATTGTCTGTAGACCGTTTTTTTTTTTTTTTTTTTTTTTTTTTTTTTTTTTTTTTTTTTTTTTGGCGAGTGCATCCGTGTGTGTGTGTGTGTGTGTGTGTGTGTGTGTGTGTGTGTGTGTGTGTACGCGCGCGTTCTGAGTCAGCCCTGGCACACAGTCACACAGTCAACACTAAAGAGGAAGGCAGAGTGTGGGAATTTACCAATAGAATAAAGGCGCTCTTCTTTCAAGCCTATGGGTGTAAAGGTAAAAGAAATTACATAAAGTAATCCTCTGACCTACCTACACATGTGTGCTGTGGCATGCACCCATAAATACACAACTCTCACTCTCAAACAGAGAGAGAGAGAGAGAGAGAGAGAGAGCGAGAGAGAGAGAGAGAGAGAGAGAGAGAGAGGAGGCTGTGACATCTTCCCTTCGTTTCATGAAATGAAAACACTTCTTTGTGAACTGTCCTCAGGTAAGTGCACAGACTCACAGCCGAGGCCGGGAGCTTCATGTGTCACACTGTCACTGAGAAGAATGCTTGCAGTAAGTTCTAAGGAAACACTGTTTCTTCCAGTTAGAAACAATTATCGAGGTGTGATCTCACAAGCCAGTAATCAGCATTTAGCTAGGCTCTACGGCAAGACCTTATTTCTGAATTAATTACTTCCTTTTGAGGCTGGGTCTCACTGTGTAGCCCTGGCTCAGCCAGAACTATGTAGACCAGGCTACCTTAAAACTCACAGGGATCAGCTTGCCTCTGCCTCTCAAATGCTGGCATTAAAGGTGTGCTCCAGCCATGCCTGGCCTTTAAATATATATATTTGTTTATTAAATTACTAATTAATCATATTTGTATGAGTGTTTTGCTGGCATGTATGTCTGTGTACCATGTGTGTGACTGGTGCCCAAGGAGATCAAGACAAGGAGGCCAGTTACAGATGGTTGTGAGCTGCCATGTGGGTGCTGGGGACTGAACCGAGGTCCTCTTACCCACTGAGCCAGCTCAACAGGCCCTTTGTTTTTGTTTGTTTGTTTGTTTGTTTTTGATTGTTTACCAAACATCCCCAAGCGTTTGTTGAGTTCATGTGTAAATCCAAAAGTGCCCACTAGTGACCAGGCCGAAAACAGCCACACTTTTCCAGTTGAGAATCCCTCCAAAGCAGAGGCATTCTCCGATCTAAGTTTTGCCAGAGACAGCCTCTGAAGCCTCAGCGAGTGTCTACAGTACCCTTGGGAGCCCTGTTAGGGACCTGAGGACTATCTAGGCAGACCTGTGGTTTTGTCCTGGGCCCTTTCCTACGTTTTTGCCTTCTCTGCTCAGAGGATCTCAGGCCATGGTGACAGGCCTGTGATGTAAGTACTCAGGAGCTGTGGGCTGAAGGGTGATCTGCTCATGGTCATAATTGGCCACACTGAATTCTAGGCCAGTCTGGGATACGTGAGTCCCTGTCTTCAACAGAGTGCCCAATCAGAAACCCAAAATTCCCTTTGAGGTTCTGGGGTCTTTCCTCGGTTATTCAGCATTTCCTGTCTAATGCACTGACTAAAAGAACACCCAGGATTGCCCAGGAGTAGGGGTCCCATCCTGCCACAACCTGTACCTACAGGGGAGGGCAGCAGGTGATCCACAAGTGCTGACCTCCACCTTGAATTACCTTTCAGGTCAGGCTCTCTGGGAGTTTTTGGAAGGCTGACCAGCAGGTAGGTGTTAGAGGTGCTTGCCACTCCAGTCAGGCAACCTGGGTTAGATTCCCAGAGTTCTCATGGAGGTAGAAAGAGAGGGCTGACTCAGCAGGTTGTCATAAGACCTCCACAATTGTGCTGATACAGGTACACACACACACACACACACACACACACACACACACACACACACACATCTCATTTTTCAAGTAAGGTATGTGGATACATGAGTGTTGAGTGCATAGACCCATGTACCAGAATGTTTGTGGAGAACATAGGACTTCCACACCTTCACTTCCTACTCAGGTTCCGGGAGCTCAGCTTAGTTCAGTCATTAGCCTTGGCTGCTGGGGATGGCCTCCAGTTAGTCTTCAAGGACCCAGTAGCCCTTCTGCACCGTTGAACAGACAGCCATCCATTCCGTTCCATTTCCCAGTGGGAATCTGGCTTCTAAAAGGACTAGTAGCAACTAGAGTTGTGTCTTTAAGGGCCAGGAGGCATGAATTGTGCCATAGTAATTATTTAATTTTAAGCAGAAGAAAAGAGAGAAAAGAAACAAGCAGATTACTGATTGTGTGTTAACCAAGCAAAATTGTTTGCTTTCCCTTAAGTATTTTGTGTGGAATTAAATTTCTATCTTTTCTGTCTCTCCACTAAATGCGTCATCTAGGTGTTCACAAGTTTCAATGAACTTTGAAACCCAGGAAGATTCCTTATAATTTTTTTCTTTCTTAACTCGGATGTGAAATTCTACACAGACCATGAAATACATTTATGTAGTGCATAGGATCCCAGAGTTATTGGAAGTATGAACATTAGAGTTGAGCAGGCTTGAGGACCTTCTGCCTGGATCTCTTGCTGTATGAACCCAGACATGTTACATAACTCTCTGAATTAGCCCCCCCCCCCCCCCCCCCAGCCTTTAAGCCCTGTAAAACACAGCATTGTTGTAAGGATTAACTAAGACTCCAAGTATGTGTGTAGGTACTTATTAGGCTTATCAGTAGTAAGGCATCTACTTCCAGGAGTATTTCCTGACTAACTATAGGAATATATACATAATTATATGTCTTTCTATGCATAGTAATAGATGGGAAATCTAATGTTGGTGTGTATGTTTTAATGTGTATGTGGGGGGGGGACAGGCTGTATGTGTGTGCATCATGCATGTGCAGGTACCTGCAGAGTCCAGAAGAGGCATAGGAACCCCTGGCACTGGACTTACAGGCTGTTTGGGGCTGCCCAGTGTGCATGCTAGTTAGGAGAACTCAGGTCCCCTGATAGAGGAAGAGCAACAGGGGTTCTTAACTGCCTGGCCATCTCCCCAGCTCTGAAGTATTCAAACCCCCACCCCAACCCATCTCTCCAGTATCACTGTGTAATTTTGGCCAGGACTCACTAACTAGACTAGGCTAGCCTCAAACTCACAGAGACTGCTTGCTCTGTTTCCAGAGTTCTGGAGTTTGAAACATGGAATATGTTTGATATGTCTGTAAGTTCCTTTATTTATACTAAAATTAGTTAAAACAAAACAAAAACAAAAAACAAGAAAACACAACATTAAAGCCATTTCCATGGTTCATTCTTTAAAACCTTTCAGTTGTAGCAGGTGGTTTTTGTCTATCTGGAAGCATGTTTGGGTTGCAGTTGCTTTTCCTGAACAATTTTCTTGCCAAGTCCTTTTCTCTGCATCCCCACCCACCCTTAACTACCATGGCATTTATGAGTTTAAAAGACAATAGATTATTCTTGTTGGCCACTCTGATTTTTCAGCAGCAAAATGAAGTGAAACTATGAAAGTCTGTAGGTAACACATTTTTGCTTCTCCATTTTTGTTTTGTTAATTTAAAGAAAGCCTCCTTTCTTAGCTATTTCTGGGAAAGGAAGGGTCTAGTGTCCATAATCACATGTTTACTGCCATTAGGGTCCATCTGCAGAAGCAATTCAGAGCCAGCTTTTATGAATACTATGCATTCTTGAGGAGATGCAAACCCCCCCCACCCCCCCACCCCCAGGTGTAGCTAATCTTGTTTTTAAAAGATAATTTACTGCCTGAACAACAGCTGATTGTTATCAGCTCCTTTGCTATTTCTCCAAAAAATGAGAAATAAAAGCTGCTGCTGCCACCACACCACAGTCTTTGCTTCCTAATTGGGGGGGGGGGGGGGGGGGGCTAAAAGGACGAGTTCCGTGCCATGCTAGTTTGTGTCAAAAAATTGACTTGATTGGCCGGAGCATCTGTTGTCTAAGTCAGTTGTTCCATCACCAAGCTTTGTGAAAAGGAGGCCATTTCCTGTCTGCTGCTGTCCACCAGAGAGCTGCCGTACAGTGCAGTGGGCTTTTTTGTTTTTGTTTTTGTTTTGTACTGTGCTAAATGTTAAATGGCAATACTTCACGAAAAACTGGGTACCTTCTGGCTAATCTCCCTGCCTGCAATGTAGAATTTTTTTTTTTTTTTAAGATCTGGTTTTTCTCTTTAAGAATTATGCTACCTACAGCTTTGAAAGAATTACAGAGATTTCACAGAAACACTAAATCCTCTGCTGTCATTTCCCAGCTCTGAAAACATTTTTCTGAAGTACAGCATGGCAGCGGTTTTCTGCATTCTTAAAAGAGGTTTGACCTTCCATGGGCACAACACTTTTGCCGGGAAGCAGCTTTGTAATTCTTCCTACCACAAGGGGTACCTATTTAAATTAGCACAGATAGAATGCTAATTAGAAGATACTGCCAGTGGACAAAATACTTGCCCATACCCCATTAGCCTGTGGCAGCAATTATCAATAATGATAAAACCATTGTTTTCTAAAGCCAGAGATAGTAATGATAAAAGGTCCTAGATAGTCTCTTTTCTCACTGTGACCTGTACTTATTTTGTCTTGACCTTGTTTGGCCTGGTTTATGTCTAGACTAATGAGCTATTCCCCTATTAAAATGTTATTAGAGGTATTATGAAGAGCTCATTATTTGAACAAATATCATGAAAATTCTCCAGAAATATTGTTGCTAATATCAATCTCTGATAATTTTCAGAACTTAAAAAAAATGATTTTATGTAACCCAGATGGCTTTGGAATTTTCATGTAGCCCAAGCTGGCTTTGAACTTCTGAGCCCCTTCTTTTCTTCTACCTTCCAAGTGCTGGGATAACAGGTATGTGTCACCATGCCTGACTTTGTTTGTTTGTTTGTTTAAAACAGGGTTTCTCTATGTAGCTCTGGCTGTCCTGGAATTCTCTGTGTAGACCAGCCCGCTTTCAAACTCATAGCAATCCATCTGCCTCTGCTTCCCAAGTGGTGGGATCAGAGATGTGTGCCACTACACTCAGGCTTGCTTTTTTTTTCAGACCAGAGCCATGCAGCCCAAGTGGACTCTTAGCTCCCTGTATAGAGCAGGCTGATCTTAAATTTGTGAATTCGTGGCTATCCTTCCACCTCTGTTGCTTGAGGACTGGGGTAATAGCCATGCATCACCACATCTAGAAATGCAGATCAATTCATGTTTTTAGTATTAATGATAATAGTGAATAAATCTTACCCCATTAATTTTAGCAATTTTTAATGCAAGGCTGTATGCATCCCAGCACTCAGGTGGCAGAGCCAGGCAGATCTCTGTGAGTTGGAGGTCAGCCTGGTCTACAAATCGAGTCCAGGGCAGCCACAGCCAAGGTTTCACAGAGAGACCCTATCTCAAAAAACAAAAACAAAAACAAAAAAAAAAAAAAAAGAAAGAAAACAAAAAAAGGACGCAGGTCCGATGAGCATCTTGGGCTTCATGTGGAGGCCAGTAGTTAGGAGAGTAGGGGATATCTCTGACATGGACGATGATGCCTGTTTTTTTAATCACTTCCCCCTGATAGGACTGCCCTACCAGGCCACAGGGGAGGAAGATGAACTCAGTCCTCATGTGAATAGATGAAATGGGTTGTGTGGGTAGGGGGTCTCCCCTATTCAGAACAGGGGAAGGACGATGAGGGAGGAAGGGTTGGCCTGGGAGGAGAGGAGGAAGGGGCCTATGAATGAGATAGAAACCTTTATTTTCTAAGTTGGTATATATATATATATATATATATATATATATATATATATATATATAT
>NW_026596095.1:20774790-20794670 GCF_907164565.1 Psammomys obesus
TATATATATATATATATATATATATATATATATATATATATATATATATATACCAACTTAGAAAAAATATATATATTTCCTGTTTGGCTTGGCAAAATTTGGCTTTTTGTTCAAGTATCTTCATAGAGTCTTTGTTCATTTTCATCCTAGTGAAAAACACCTCCTTGCAGCTGGGCGGTGGTGGCACATGCCGCTTTTGAGTCCAGCACTTGGGAGGCAGAGGCAGGCAGATCTCTGTGAGTTCGGCCAGCCTGGTCTACAGAACAAGTTCTAGGACAGTCAGAGCTATACAGAGAAACCCAGAAACCCTGTCTTGAAAAACCAAAATGATGATGATGATGATGATAATAAAGAAAAACTTTGCAGTGAGGAATGCCCAGGTGAACACACGAGCCATCAGCCTTTTTCTGCAGTTCCTGTGCAGTGTAAACCTGGATATTTGTGTAACTTGCTGCTCTTTATAGCCTCTCCCCCCACCCCGCACTGTAAATCTCATTGTCCTTTCTTTTGCTTTATCTTGTCTTCTCTCTGCTTTGTTTTTCTTAGTTTCGGGGAGGAGAGGTGTTGGATGGGAATGCTGTACCCAGGCTGGTCTTGAACTTTCTGATCTTCTTTCATCAGCCTGCCACATGCTAGGGTGACTGACATATGCCATCATGTCTGAATTCTCACTCTTCTTCGGATGAGCGAAGACCATAGATCATAGAAAGCTCTATGTTGGTCTCGGTTCTTGGGGAAGAGGGGAAGACATGGTCTTCTTACTTACATAAGTGGGAAGGTGCTTGAAAAGCCTTTTATGGGGTGGAGAAGTGGCTCAAGGGTTTAAGGGCTGCCTGTTCTTTTAAAGGACCAGAATTCAATCCCCAGGGATATCCTCCCCCAACCTTTGCCCAGTATACACACACAGATAAAAAGTAAGGTCATAATTAAAAAAAAAAAAAAAAAAAGTAGTATCTTTTATGGTTTTGGCTTTGGTTAGGGTCACAAAAAGATTAGCTTCACTGATGACCTAAAAGGCAAAATTGCGCCTTTGATCTGCTCCTGACTTGACAATAGCCATTCCGCCAAGCAAGGAAGCTGGAAAGTGAAAAGAGCGCCCTCTGCTGAACCTGTTAGCGCAGCGTGGGTCCTCGGAGATATACTCAGAATGATGTCAATTAGAAAATAATCAGAGCCAGCTGGGGAGCTTTGGGAAGAAATGTGTGTGAGCAGGTTCCACAACTCCAATCCTGGAAGTCCTGAGGAGATGTTCCCTGATTAGCTCTGAGGTGAAGGTTAGCAAGACCTTTCAACAGATTTGCACTAGTCAGATATATTACCACTTGGAAACCACTGGGATTGCGTATCTGTGAAAATGTAATAAATGAAGGCATTTAGTAGCCAGGCATGATCGCTTCCCTTGCTTGACCCAGAACTTGGGAAGGCAAGGGAAGAGGATTTTCAATTCAAGGCCATTTTGGGTTACACAGTGAATTCTAGGTCAACCTGTACTATATCAATGAGGCCCAGGCTCTAAAATGGAATAAAACAACTAAACAATGCTAATTTCATACCTCACTTAGTTAAATTATTTCCTTTCCTACAAATACCCTGAATGGAAGAGAAATAAAAATAAAAAAGGAAGCGGGCAGCACCATTTCATATCTAATTTTCTTTACACCCTCTACAGTGTTTACTTCTAAACAAGCACGTAGACTATCTAATGGATCTGACTTACTGCCAGTTCAGAGACCATGGGTATGTGAGAAGCCAGCAGTAGACCTCCAAGGCTATTTCTTCTCTCTCTCTCTCTCTCTCTCTCTCTGAGACCAGGCCTCTATACCTCTATAGTTTATCCCTGGCCAACTTGGAACTCCCTGTGTGGACCAGGGAGTTCTCAAACTCAGAGAGCTGCCTGCCTCTGCCTCCGGAGTGCTGGGATTAAAGGTGTGTGCCAGCATGCCTGGTCTCTCATTTTATATCTTACATCACAATATTACTACCATTTGGAAGGAACATTGATTACGATTGACAGCCTATGATCTTGCATTTCCCAACAGTTTGTATCACCTAAACATAAAGTATATCTAAGCACCAACCACAAACTAGGGGCCCCTAATGGAAAGATTGTGGGAGGTGAAAAGAAACACATTTATCTGTTAAAGTGGGATGTCACAAGTCATACCTCGAGTGCTCACTGTCATAAGTTTCACTTGTCCCCAAATCTTCTGGTAGATGGTCTTCAACTGGGCAGGGAGATGGAAGGAAGGATCAGCTGCAGAAAGCTGTGTTTTCATTGCTGGTGTCACCAGGTACTGATATCCTGGTGATGGTGCATTCATTTTGCTGGCTCAGTATACTTTTGTGACACTGAGAACCAAAAGCAGGGCCTCATGAACTTGAGGCAATTGCTATAACCCATATATATATATATATATATATATATATATATATATATATATATATATTGTGTGTGTGTGTGTGTGTGTAACTACACATTTCAAAAACTTCCCTTGTTCTTCTTCTTTCTGTGTGTGACATCTACGTGCATACATGTGAATGTGATTGCCAGCATGTGTGGATGCCAGAGGACAACTTTTGGAAGTCAGTTCTTCCACCCTGTGTTCTGGGAATTGAACTCGGGTAATGAGGTTTGCTTGGCACAAGCATCACCAGATGACCCATTTTGCCAACCTCAGATGGTGTGTTTTAATATTTTAACAGACAGTTTTTGTTTTGTTTTTTGAGGCAGGGTTTCTCTATGTAGCCCTGGATGTCCTGGAACTCACTCTGTAGACCAGGTTGGTCTTGAATTCAGAGATCCACCTGCCTCTGCCTCCCAAGTGCTGGGATTAAAGGCGTGTGCCACCACCCCTGGCTCTCACAGTAGACTTCAATGAGATAAACGTTTCTGGCCTGGGGCCTGCAGCCACTGAGGCGGAGCCCCAAGCCCTTTATCGGCAAAGGCCAGCAGTACTGTGTCTCGGAGTCCCAGATTCACTCGCGGCGGCTGCACCATCCTCCCAGGGCCCGAGTCTGCTAGACACCATACTAGCTCCGCAGGAGCGCCATCACTGTTGGTACGGCCCGCCCAATCCCACAGTGACAGAGAATTCGCTATATAATCACCAAAACCAGACAAAAACGCCATACAAGCTAGACACACCAGGCGCTGGGCCTCCGAAGCTTGGAGAGCACAGTAAAGAGACCCCAGGACTTCCCAGAAAGCATCTGGACTAGCAACCCAGTCTCCAGTTACAGCGGGACTTTCTAACCTGGCGGCGGAGCAGCACTGAGCTGGCGGGGCACATCAGCCCTCCAGTTTAAGACTAACCAGGGCCAAACCAGAGAACAGAAAGGCTGATTACCCCGATTCCCACTGACGTGACCACCCTGAAATCTCCAGCTGCAGCAAGACCTCATAACCTGGCAGTGACAGCAGCACGGAACTGGCGGAGCACATCAAAGAAGCAGGGCCAAACCAGAGAGCAGAGAGCCCAGATACGCCGATCTCTGCCAAGTGTCCTGCCTGTAAGTGAGTGCACCCTTGAGAATCTGCAGCTCCACTGATCCTGGGTTCTGCTAAAACAGAAGCCAGGCATCGAACCCCCTCCCACCCATATACCCACTTTGGGAAACAGAGGGGCACTTGGAACATTGAAGTTCCTGCTCTGTGGGTCTAATTGAGGAGTTAAGGCAGTTAATGCCAGAAATTGCGCTGCGATCATCACTAGCGCCTGCGACATATACATTGCAGAGCCCCTCCCACACACTCAAGGGTTCAACATTAGCCATCACTCTGTCCCTCGAGACACACGCCCACACCCACTTACACACACACACACATATACACACACACGCACGCACGCTTGCATTTGCCTCTGTTTGCGCCTGCGTACTTTCCTCCCACAGGTACAGCTAGTCCTCAGCATACGCTAAGAACACGGGACCTCTCTCAACTTCCTGAAGAATTCTCCAGACTCGAGAGAGAGACAGTACCAGTCTGATCGGCAGAATCCAAAAACAAACAGGGAAGGTCTCAGACAAGCCAATGGCCAGGGGTAGGCGAAAGAACACTTCCAACATAAATCAGGACATCATGACTTCACCAGCAAACCCCAAAATCGATGGATACTCCAATTCATCAGAAGCACAGGAAAATGACCTTAAAGCCATGCTTGCTCAATTATTTGAGGCTTATAAGGAGGAAATGAACAAATCTTTCAAAGAGTTGGCCAGTCAATTGGAGGTAAAGAAAGAAGAAATAGACAAAACCCTTAAAGAAACACAGGCAAACATAGCCAAACAAATAGAGGCACAAGTAGAGAAAAAATTAGTGGCATACAAAAAGGAAATGAACAAAGAAATAGAGTCCATCGTAGAGAGACAGGAATCCAAATTCAAACACATAAAAGAAATGGTGCAAGGCATGAAAACAGAATTAGAATCAATAAAGCAAACACAAAATGAGAAAACTCTTGAGCTGGAGAACTTGGAGAAAAGATCAGGAACCACAAAAGTAAGCATCACCAACAGAATACAAGAGATGGAAGAGAGAATCTCTGGAGCTGAAGACACACTTGCAGAAATTGATACTTCTCTCAAAGAAAAAGTAAAATCAGAAAAATTCCAATCACAAAATATCCAAGAAATCAAGGATGCTATGAAAAGACAAAATCTAAGAATAATAGGAATTGATGAAAAAGAAGACTCCAGGCTCCAAGGTCCAGAAAATATTTTCAAAAAAATCATAGAAGAAAATTTTCCCAACTTAAAGAAAGAGATGTCCATAAATATACAAGAGGCCTACAGAACACCAAATAGACTAGACCAGAAAAGAAACACATCACGTCACATCATAGTCAAAACACTAAATCTACAGAACAAAGAAAAGATATTAAAAGCAGCAAGGGAAAAAGGCCAAGTAACATATGAAGGTAGACCTATCAGAATCACACCAGACTTCTCATCAGAAACTATGAAAGCCAGAAGGGCCTGGGCAAGCATCATGGAGACTCTAAGAGATCACAAATGTCAACCGAGACTACTATACCCTGCAAAGCTTTCAATCAACATAGATGGAGAAAACAAAATATTCCATGACAAAACTAAATTTACGCAATATCTATACAGCAAACCAACCCTACAGAAGATACTAGAAGGAAAACTCCAATCCAACGAAAACGAATTCACCCAAGAAAACAGGGCATACAGATAACATCCCAACAAAAATGAAAAGAAAACAAGCAATGAAACAAGGTAAGATCATCGACTCCATTACAAAAGGAACTAACATGCATTGGTCAATATTATCTATCAATATTAATGGACTCAACTCACCAATAAAAAGACACAGGCTAACAGAATGGTTACGGAAACAGGACCCAACATTCTGTTGCATCCAAGAAACACACCTATGCAACAAAGATAAACACTACCTCAGAGTAAAGGGCTGGAAAAATGTTTTTCAAGCAAATGGTTCCAGAAAACAAGCTGGAGTAGCCATCCTAATATCTAATAAAATAGACTTTCAACCCAAGTTAATCAAAAAAGATAAGGAGGGCCACTATATTCTCATCAAAGGAAAAATCCAACAAGAGGACATCACAATTTTGAATATCTATGCCCCAAATACAAGAGCACCTACATTCGTAAATGAAACAATATTAAAGCTTAAATCATACATTGATCCTAATACCTTAATAGTGGGAGACTTCAACACCCCACTCTCATCAAGGGACAGATCAACCAGACAGACACCAAATAGGGAAATAAAAGCACTCACAGAATCCCTAAATCAAATGGACCTAATAGATGTCTACAGATCTTTTCACCCAAACTCAAAAGAGTACACCTTCTTTTCAGCACCACACGGAACCTTCTCCAAAATAGACCATATAGTTGGTCACAAAGCAAGCCTCAACAGATACAAAAGGATTGAAATAATCCCTTGTATACTATCTGACCACCATGGACTAAAGCTGGACATCAACAACAACAGAAACAACAAAAAGCCGACACGCACATGGAAACTGAACAACTTACTACTCAATGACAGCTGGGTCAAGGAAGAAATAAAGAAAGAAATTAAAGACTTTCTAGAATTCAATGAAAATGAAGGCACAACATACCCAAATTTATGGGACACATTGAAAGCAGTGCTCAGAGGAAAATTTATAGCACTAAGTGCCTACAAGAAGAAGTCTGTAACATCACATACAAACAACTTAATGGCCCAACTGAAAAACCTAGAAAAAAAAGAAGCAGATACACCCAAGAGGAGCAGACGGCTGGAAATAATCAAACTAAGGGCAGAAATCAATCAATTAGAAACAAATAAAATTATCCAAAGAATCAATGAAACAAAAAGCTGGTTCTTTGAGAAAATCAACAAGATAGACAAACCCTTAGCCAAACTAACTAAAAAGCAGAGAGAAACCATACAAATCAGCAAAATCAGACAGGAAAATGGGGACATAACTACAGACACTGAGGAAATCCAAACGATTATTAGGTCATACTACAAAAGCCTATATGGCACAAAATTTGAAAATCTAAATGAAATGGATAACTTTCTTGACAGATTCCATCTACCAAAATTAAGTCAAGATCAGGTAGAAAGACTGAATATTCCTATATCTCCCAAGGAAATTGAAGCAGTCATTAACAGTCTCCCCTCCAAAAAAAGCCCTGGACCAGATGGCTTCAGCGCAGAATTCTACAAGACCTTCAAAGAAGTACTAACACCAATTCTCCTCAAACTATTCCATAAAATAGAAACAGAAGGAACACTACCAAACTCATTCTATGAAGCCACAGTCACTTTGATACCTAAACCACACAAAGATCCAACCAAAAAAGAGAACTTCAGACCTATCTCTCTTATGAACATTGATGCAAAAATACTCAATAAAATACTTGCAAACCGAATCCAAGAACACATCAAAGATATCATCCACCATGATCAAGTAGGCTTCATCCCAGGAATGCAAGGGTGGTTCAACATACGGAAATCCATCAATGTAATCCACCACATAAACAAAATGAAGGAGAAAAACCACATGATCATCTCCTTAGATGCTGAAAAAGCATTTGACAAAGTCCAACACCCATTTATGTTTAAAGTCTTGGAGAGATCAGGGATACAAGGCACATACCTAAAGATAGTAAAGGCAATATACAGCAAGCCTATAGCCAACATCAAACTCAATGGAGAGAAACTTAAAGCAATCCCACTGAAATCAGGGACAAGACAAGGCTGCCCACTCTCTCCATATCTCTTTAACATTGTACTTGAAGTCCTAGCCAGAGCAATAAGACAACTAAAGGAGATCAAGGGGATACAAATCGGAAAGGAAGAGGTCAAAGTGTCACTATTTGCAGATGATATGATAGTATACATGAGCGAACCCAAAGATTCAACCAGAGAACTTCTTCAGCTGATAAACACCTTCAGCAAAGTGGCAGGATACAAAATCAACTCAAAAAAATCAGAAGCCCTCTTGTATACCAAAGACAAAAAGGCCGAGAAAGAAATTAGGGAAACAACACCCTTCACAATAGCCACTAATAACATAAAGTACCTTGGTGTGACTCTAACCAAGCAAGTGAAAGACCTGTTTGAGAAAAACTTCAAGTCTTTGAAGAAAGAAATTGAAGAAGATCTCAGAAGATGGAAAGATCTCCCGTGCTCATGGATTGGTAGGATTAACATTGTGAAAATGGCCATCCTGCCAAAAGCAATTTACAGATTCAATGCAATTCCCATCAAAATACCAACTCAATTCTTTACAGACCTTGAAAAAAAGATTCTCAGCTTCATATGGAGAAACAAAAAACCCAGAATCTCCAAAACAATTCTGTACAACAACAGATCATCTGGAGGTATCTCCATTCCCGATCTCAAGCTGTACTACAGGGCAACAGTAATAAAAACTGCATGGTATTGGCATAGAAACAGAAAGGAGGATCAATGGAATCGCATAGAAGACCCAGAAATAAACCCACACACCTATGAATACTCAATATTTGACAAAGAAGCCAAATCCATTCAATGGAAAAAAGACAGCATCTTCAACAAATGGTGCTGGACCAACTGGATGTCTACATGCAGAAAAATGAAAATAGACCCATATTTATCACCCTGCACAAAACTAAAGTCCAAGTGGATCAAGGACCTCAACATAAAACCAGATACTCTACATCAGCTGGAAAAAAAAGTGGGAAACAGCCTAGAACTCATTGGCACAGGAGACAACTTCCTGAACAGAACACCAACAGCACAGGCTCTAAGAGCAACAATCAATAAATGGGACCTCATGAAACTGAAAAGCTTCTGTAAAGCAAAAGACACTGTCATCAAAACAAATAGACAGCCTACAGATTGGGAAAGAATCTTCACCAACCCTTTATCTGACAGAGGGCTAATATCAAGTATATATAAAGAACTAAAGAAGCAGAAAAGCAACAAACCAAGTAATCCACTTAAAAAATGGGGAACAGAGCTAAACAGAGAATTCTCGAAAGAGGAACATCGAATGGCAGAGAAACACTTAAAGAAATGCTCAACCTCATTAGCCATTAGGGAAATGCAAATCAAAACGACCCTGAGATTTCACCTTACACCCATCAGAATGGCCAAGATGAAAAACTCAAGTGATAGCACATGCTGGAGAGGTTGTGGAGAAAAGGGAACCCTCCTCCATTGCTGGTGGGAATGTAAACTGGTTCAACCACTCTGGAAGTCAATCTGGCGCTTTCTCAGACAACTAGGAGTAGTGCTACCTCAAGACCCAGCTATACCACTCCTAGGTATATACCCAAAATTTGCTCAAGTACACAACAAGGACATTTGTTCAACCATGTTCGTAGCAGCTTTATTTGTAATAGCCAGAACTTGGAAACAACCCAGATGTCCATCAACGGAGGAATGGATACAGAAATTGTGGTATTTTTACACAATGGAATACTACTCAGCAATCAAAAAGGAGGAAATCATGAAATTTGCAGGCAAGTGGTGGGATCTAGAAAAGATCATTCTGAGTGAAGTATCCCAGAAGGAGAAAGACAAACTTGGTATATACTCGCTTATATAGACCTACAAGACATGATAAACATAATGAAATCTACACACCTAAAGAAGATAATCAAGAAAGTGGACACAGGCGAAGGTGATTAATCCTCATTTAGAAAGACAAATGGGATGTGCCTTGAACTTATGACAGGAGTCTACCACAAAAGGCATCTGAAAGACTCTACCTAGCAGTGTTTCAAAGCAGACACTAAGACTCATAACCAAACCCTCGGCAGAGTGCAGGGAATCATATGAAAGAAGGGAAGTTAGTATGATATGGAAAGGATAGGAGCTCTACAAGGACCAAATATATCTGGGCACAGGGTCTTTTCTGAGACTGAAACTCAACCAAGGACCATCTATGGATATAACCTAGAACTTCTGCTCGGATGTGGCCTGTGGTAGCTCAGTAACCAAGTAGTTTTCCAAAATAAGGGGGACACGGACTATTTCTAACAGGATCTCAAGGGCAGGCTGTTTGACACCTCCCCCCAGGGGAGGAGCAGTCTGTTAGGCCACAGAGGAGGACTTTGCAGCCAGCCCTGAAGATACCTGATAAAACAGGGACAGATGAAAGGGGAGGAGGTCCTCCCCTATCAGGGGACTTGGAAAGGGGCAGGGAGGAGACCAGGGAGGGAGTGTGGGGTTGGGGAGGGAATGAGGGAGCGGGATACAGCTGGGACACGGAGTTAAGAAAATGTAACTAAAAAGAAAAAATAAAAAAAAAAAAAAAAAAAAAAAAAAAAAAAAAAAAAAAAAAAAAAAAGGGGGAACTTACACAATGCCAGAAGCTTTTGAGCACAAAATATTTAGATTTTCTTAGTGCATTTAGTCAGCAGGAATAAGTCTACTTCAATGGAATTCAGTCATTGATTTTCTGTATTCTTACTTTTCTATTGTTTTTAGTTACTTTTATTATATTTCTTTATTAATTGTGTTGGGGTACGAGGGGGCCAAAGGATGACTTTTAGGAGTCAGTCATCTACTTCTGCCCCGTGAGTCCTGGGTTCCAAACTCAGGTTGTAAGTATGGGTGGTAAGTGACTTTACCCACTAAGATATCTCATTGGTCCTTAACAACGTTGTTAATTGTATGTTTCTATATGCTTCTAAACGTTAACTGATGCGCAATATTTAATTTGTAGAGCTGGGGCTGCTTTTTCTTATGCAATACAAAAATAGTATCCATTGGTGTTTGAAAGCAGGAAACATGGAAGAAAAAAGAAGAGTTGTGAGAATGTTTAGCTTGCCTTGCTCCTCGGTCAATGTCACCTTGGAGCAGAAGGACACCTGTAGAGAGATGATATTGTGAATGAGGCTCAGCTAGGCATGGCAAGCTCATTAGCCGGGGATATCATTCATTAAAGCAAGAACACTGCAATGGTGAACAAAAACATCTGGACTTCGGGTAATGAAATTTGGTCACAAATAAACAGCTCAATGAAACACAAAAAAAAAAAAAAAAAAAAAAAAAAAAAAAAAAAAAAAAAAAAAAAAGAGATAAACGTTTCTGAACCACTTAGATCAGGGAATACCTGAAGCCACTGTCTATCAGAAAGCAAGAACTAGAAGAGTCTTATAGAGATTGAAAGTCTGGGAAAATGTGCAGTTATAATTTTTTGGGGGGGAGGGGCAAGGTTGACTATTAAAGGTAAGGCAACACAAACTTTAACAAAGTATGTATTGAAGAACCACAAGAGAAAGTGCATACCTGAAATGCCAAGATTCAGGAGGTTGAGGCTAAAGCATTATGAGTTTGAGACCAGCTTGGCTGCACAATGAAATTTCAGGCCAGCCTAGGCTATGATACCTTACCACCCCCAAATTCAGAAAATGATATCGAACACCAGTAATGCCAGTGTGTAGGACAGAGCAAGAAGAGTTGCTACAAGTTTGGGGCTGCCCTGAACAACACATTATGTTTAAGGGCAACCTGGCTTGCAGAGTGAGACTCTGTCTCTAAAAACTACTAACAGGGGCAGCAAGATGGCTCCGGGTAAAGGTGTTTGGCTGTTGCCAGATTGACAGCTTCAGTTCAAGCTCCCAGAACCACATGGCAGAAGGAGGGAACAGACTCCCACACATTGCCCTCTGACCTCTACTCACATACCCCAGCATGGGTACACCACCCCCACCCCCACACACAATAAATAAAATGTAACAAATAATAAAACCTTACAGCAACAACAGGGCCATGCATTTACCTAAAATTAGAACATTGCAGAGAAGGTAAGGGTGGCTTATAAGCAGGGATTAAATGCAAACTTGTAAAGCACATATTAATGAAATAGTGTGTGTGTGTGTGCGACATGCATGAGTGTGTGGACAACTTTTTGGAGTTGGTCTTCTCCTTCCACCTTTATGTGGGGCCCAGAGATACAGCTCGGATTAAGCAAGCTTGGGTGGATAGAACCTTTGCCTGCTTAGCCATCTTGTTGACCTTCATTTTATTTTATGTTTTAAATATATTAAAACGTTAGAAAGACAAACGGAGGGCTGTTGAGGTGACCGCACAGGCAGAGATGCCTGCTGCCAAGCCTAGTGACAAAAAGTTTGATACTTGAGACCCAAATGTTGGAAAGAAGAGAGTCAACTCCCGCAAGTTACTCCTTGACCTCTACAGGTCACCTCTACAGGTGTGCCGTGGCATGCCCCAGGTGAAACACACACACCACACACACACACACACACACACACACACACACACACACACACACGAAAGAATGTGACTATTTAAAAAAAGAGAGAGAACTGAGCCAGTCACAGTGGCACACACTTTTGATCCCAGCAGGAAGGAGGCAGAGGCATGTGGATCTCTAAGTTTGAGGCCAGCCTGGTCTACAGAGTGAGTTCCAGGAGAGCCAGGGCTACACAGACAAACCCTGTCTTGAAAAAACCAAGAAAGGGAGAGAGAGAGAGAGAGAGAGAGAGAGAGAGAGAGAGAGAGAACTGATAAAAGCACCCTTTTCTGAAGAGTCACATTCAGCCTCTGTGGGTCAGTGACAAGGTTCAGGGCTGCTAGGCTCTGCTATTAACAAAGTGTTGTAAAGACTTTGTTTAGCCTTTTCTTTTTCAGTGTGCTGAGCCGTGTGCTCCTTACCCCTGCAGTAATCTTTAAAGTAAGACTGTTTGGATCTCCATCTTACTGAATTTCATTTTATTTTGGCATGAGGTGAGACATGTTTAATGCAAGCAGGGATGTGTCAGAAAGCTTAAGTAACCTGTCTAGGGTTAAACAGCAGGCATTACAGTGTTCCTATTCAGTCTTCAGTATCCCCTTACACATTGTTTTTCTCATTCAGGTATGCGATGCTGAATAAGCTGTGTTTCTTTGCCTGTATAGAGGTTATGCAGAATCGGGAAATGGGAAATGCAGAGGGGTTAACACAAAACTGTGCAAGCTGTGCGAGGACAGATGTGCTGGCGTGCAACAGCACAGGTGCGCTTAACTCACGCCTGAACCTCTGAGAAAGCTCTGCGTGGCAGTGATGTTTAAACAGATCTTAGGAATAAGGAAAAAGCTACAGGAGCCAAATGTGACATGAAAGGAGAGCATTTCATGAAGAGAAAGAGAATGGTGCACTCGCTCATAAGAGAGTAGGATGTACTTGAAGAAATGAATTCCAAAGGGCTTTCAGGGATAGTCAAATGTGAGGGTGGGGTGGAGTGGGGTGGGGTGGGGTGGGGCCAGGGATAGTCTACATGGAACTACAAAAAGCGAGTTCAAGGCCAGCCTGTGGTAAAAATAGGCCCAGCATGGTGGAGGCAGATGGCTGAATAGTATGGAATTTAAGGCTGGTCTAGTCAACATAGTGAGTTCTAGGGCATCCTGTAATACAAAGTAAACCTTGTCTGCCTTCACAGTGCTCCTCCCACCCCCAAAAGAGGTGCAGGCCTGGTAATGCATGCCTTTAATTCCAACACCGAAGAGTCAGAGACAGGCAATTTTCTGTGAGTTCAAGGTTAGCCTCATCTGTACAGTGAACTCTGGACCAGCCAGGATTATCCAGTAAAACTTTGACTCAAAAAAAAAAAAAAAAACAAAAAAACAAAAAAAAAAACAAGGCAAAGGTTGAGGAGACAGCTCAGTGATTAAAACATGCATGCCTCCTTAGCAAGACAACCAGAGTTCAGATCCCCAGAACCCACATAGATTCCAGACGAGCTTAACAACTCAACTGTAATTCCAGCCTCAGACGTGGAGACAAGACATTCCCAGAGCAAGCTGGCTGGCCTGAGGTCGGAGGCCTTGGTTTGTTTAATTACCGTCTCAAAGAGGAAGGACAAGTCTCAACATCAAAGGCTGGCCTCCCTTGCCATGCTCATTTGTACATACATGTGTGTCCCCCACACCAGTAAACATGTACACACGGACAAATAGAAAGTGGGGTAAAACAGTAAGAATGGATCGTGGAGGAGAAGAAAATGGTAAGATTGGCAGATCTGGATTACGGAAATTCCTCTGTAGTCCTGGTGAGACAGTGTGGAGAGCAGATGGAGAAGACAGAAGAACAGAGCTGGGAAGAAAGTTCAGTGGGTGCAAGTTCCAGGCCCAGGACCCATGTGACTAGCCAATGCAGCAGCACACATCTGTGGCCCTAGTATTCCTTGAAGATAGGAGAATTGCCTGGAAGTTCACTGCCAGCTAGCCTGGAGTAACAGGTGCTTCAACAGAAACAAAAAAAGACACTGTTTCCATCAAGGTGGGAAGTGGAAACCAATGGTCTGAAACTGGGCGGGAGCTACAATCACCTAGGAGTCAGACCCCTTGCTGTGTCTAGGAAGGAGTTCTAAAATGAATATGGGTAGTAGCAGTCTATGTCTGAGGGTCCCGGACTGAATAAAACGGAGGAAGACAGCTGAGCATCAGCATCTCTCTCTCTCTCTGGATCTCTGAGTAGCCTTGGCTGTCCTACACTCACTTTGTAGACCAGGCTGGCCTCAAACTCACAGAGATCTGCCTGCCTCTGCCTTCCAGAGTGCTGGGATTACAGGAGTGTACAGCAGGCCGGGCCATCTCTCTCTTCTTTCTCTATCAGGCTTTCCCCACTGTGCTGGATGGATGATACCCTTGGACTATGAGACAAAACTGTTCATTCCTTCCTCTCTTTCTCCCTCCCTCCCTTACCTCCCTTTCTTTTTTTTGGAAACATGGTCTCATTATGTAGTCCTGGCTGTCCTGGAACTTACCAGGCTGGCCTTGAACTCACAGAGGTCTGCCTGCCTCTGCCTGCTGAGTGCTGAGATTAAAGGCGTGCACCACCTCGGCTTGGCTAGTCCTTTCTTAAGCAGCTGTTTTCAAGTTATTTTGCCACAACAAGTTATTTTACCCCGAGAAAGGGTAAAACTGAGCAGTCTGGATTAAAGACTTAGACCACTGGAAGGAGAAAAATGGGTCAAGCCAGAGGTACTCCAGAAATAGAAGATGGTGAGCAGGAAGTCAGAAAGTTTGGCGGGGCTCGGAAGTGGGGTTAGGGGAGCAGGATGTAGCACTTTGCTATGAGGATTGATGTAAACCACGGTGAAGGGTTTTCAGCTGTGCAAGGCTGGGCAGAGTCAAGGATGCCACTCACAGCTCCCACCTGGCCTTTGGGATGCTTGATAATTGTTCCTAGAGCTAAAAATAACGGGGTGGGGCGGGGCGGAGGAGAGCTCTTGGGAGTGGGCACTTGACGCTTTGTGGGAGAAAATCTGAGCAATAAGCAAGTTATTCCGAGGCACCTGAGAGGCATCCATGTGCACATGCCCCGGGGAGGTTGTCTAGGGAGCGGGACAGAAAACTCATCCTGGCTGGAGGCAGAGAAGGAGCCTTGGGGGGAGGGTGAGAGGGGCCTCGGTGCTAAGGGGGCGGGCTAATGGCATGGCTTAGACACTTCAGCAGAGCATGTATGACCTGCTCACCAAGCCACCAGCCATGGAGCTGTCATAAGACACAGGTGACAAGAGCTGCCCTGGGATACATAGTGGGACAGTCCTGTGATCTTCAGCCAAGTGAATTTCAGCGGACGAGCCTTGATCCCAGAAGCCAGGTCGCCTGAGGTTGGAGGCCAAGCAGGAAGTGGGGCTTCTGAGACAACTGTTTAAAGAAGGCTAACGGTAAAGGGGGAGGAAGGAGACAGAGCCAAGAGGGGTGTGGGGGTGAAAAAAAGCAAAAATTTGTTAAAGATAAGAATGACTTGAGCATGCTTTAATACCCATAGGTGAGAGAGAGAGAGCGAGCAAGCGCAAATTAAGGTGGATGGTTGAAGGGAAGAGAAGGTAACTTATTGAAATTATCAACCTTTGGAAGTTAGAGTCTAGAGGTGCTGCCTGTTGGGGAAGGTGAAGCATACCTGAGCAGCACAGTCCAGGTTCTCAGTTTATTTTTTAATGATTTTTTATGTTTATTTTCTTAATATAGGTTAGTGTTTTGCCTACATGAATGTCTGTGTGAGGGTGTCAAATTTCCTAGAACTGGAGTTGTGAGCTGCCATGTGCATACTGGGAATTGAATCCTGGAAGAATAGCCAGCGCTCTTAACCACCAAGCCATCTCTCCAGCCCCAAGGCCCTTGGTTTTGTTCCTCAGGTGGGAAAAACCTTCCCTGCTGACAAGGTAGGGTGGAGGGCAAAAAAGCCCGGCTACTTGTTCAATGTGAGTTTTTTTTTCTCTATGGTTTGAGAGGTCAGGTCACTTTGGGGTGTTAATTCTAAGCAGAGAGCTTCTGGGTGGTTCTGGGTTATTGTGGACCACACAGTTACTGACACAGGCTGAGTTGGCTCACTGTGCATCCCTCCTCTCCACCGGCTTCTTTTATAGTGTCAAAAGTGTACTGTCCAGGTGATGTGTGGGATGGCTGCAATTTCTGCCAAGCTTTCTATAGCAGCGACAATTCTGTGATATAAGAATAATCATAAAAATATTGCTTGCCTGATTTGTGCTGGGGAACAAAGCATTCATTATTTTTATACTGTCACAAGGCCCCATGAGATTTTTATTATCTTCAGTGTGAAGATAAATGAAGACTCAGAGGGAATAAATAAACTTGCAATCAAAGAGCCTGAGGCCGGCTGAAGCAGCGTGACATCTAGGTTTATGTATGGCAGGGTATGAGCACTTTTCTCTGAGTACCTTGATACATCCTTCAGAAATACCAAATTGGAGCCAAGTGTGCTAGCTCTGTCCTATAACAGCAAAGGTTTGGGGTCAGTCTAGGTACTGAGGACCTGTCTCAAAAACAAACAAACAAACAAACAAACAAACAAACAAACAAAAATAACTAATCAAGAAATTGTATTCTTTCAAATTTTCCTTATGGGGACCTTTTTTTTTTTTTTTTTCCGAACTAAAATATCCCCTTTATTGACATTATTGAGCAACAAACTAGGGAGAATTTGGTGCTGATATGTAAGAGAGAGAGGTGAAGAAAAAAAAAAAAAAAAAACAAACACTAGACCCAGGTGTACAGGAAGTAGCATGAGGGACAAATCCATCTTCAGCTGGCACATTTGCTAAAGAATTACATCCATTCATTTGACAAAAATTTTAATTTCTACAATTATTTTGTTCCCATAGAACTAAAAGTAAATACTCAATTGAAACTTAGGAGTATGAGAAAAGCTACAAAGGAGACATTTAGTGGCTGCTGGGGAAATGGAAGGGTGTAGCTTAGTTTACGAGTTATCCTGAGAGTCCCTTGAGAAAGTCAGGATTGATTTTTCTTAGAAAAATAAGTAGGCGAGTCCAGGACAGCCAAGGCTACACAGAGAAACCCTGTCTCAAATACAAAAAAAATAAAAATAAAAATAAAAAACCCAAAACAAGAAAAAAAAAAAAAAAAAAAAGGAAGTGGGCTAGTCAAACAGGACAAGAAGAGGAGGAGTCTTGTTCTCAGAGGAGAAATTGCCATATGAAAAGCCCCAAACCAAAAAGTGATATGATGTAAGAGTAGTGTGTCTGAAGGCCAAAGGTAAGTAGGCAGTACAATCAAATGAGGCCAACTCGGGGTGGGGGTGGGGCACACCACTCAGGGCCAAGTAATTAGTGGGTCCCCTTTGCTAGGTGGTGACATTGTGACTTATATGTGGAGAGAGGATGGTTGAACCACAGGGCACAGGTGGACCTGTTCTACCTGAATCATGGAGGAGGCATGAACTAATCTAGTGCTGGCCAATCAGAGAGTGACAACTCTACCCTCTCCATCCTCAGGTTCCCCCACCCACCCAAATAGGCTTTCTGCATTCCAGGCTGGCCAGAACCCACTGTAGAGCTAAGGATGACTTTGGACTTCCAATCCTTCTGCTTCGACTCCAGTGTAGGATTACAGGCATGCACCCACTGGTCCAGTTTTATGGGATGCTGCGGGCTACGAGCATGCCAAGCAAGCATTCCACCCCTGTAGTTATACCTAAGCTACATCCCTGGTACATGCATGGAAGTTTAAAACAGTTATCAGGAGTTGGTTCTCTCTGTCCATCATGTACATCCTGGGGATCAAACTCAGATTGTCTGGCTTTACATGTGAAGCCATATCTCTGGCTTCCCACACCATGGGGATCCTTTATTTCACTTGACTTGGTTCTTTGAGACAGCATCTCTCTAGGTACCTATGGCTGTTGCTCTAGAACTTGCTGTGGTACAAGCTAGCCTAGAGTTCAGAGAGATCCGCCTGGCTCCTCCTCCCAACTACTGGGATTAATGGCCTGTGCCACCAAGCTGGACAACATGTGTTTGTATGTTTTTGTTTTTCCAGACAGGGTTTCTCTGTGTAGCCTTGGCTGTCCTGGATTTGCTTTGTTTACCAGGCTGGCCTGGAACTCACAGAGATCAGCCTGCCTATGCCTCCTGAGTGCCATGATTAAAGGAGTGCACCACCACTGCCCAGCCCCAAGGTATTTTTTAATCTACAAATGCCTCCATGAAAAATAAGAGCTAATCTGAATGAAAATGAACATATCCCAAACCTCTACTTTATGGCTTTCTCAATTTTGTTGTTACTTATCTTGGACATCTGTTCTATGTTTGTGAAGAAAGAGCCCCACCCCCACACTCTGCAAATAATTTACTCCTCTTCCTCAGAACACAAGAAAAATACTATAAAAGGAAGTTTTGGCTGAAGAAAAAGTTTTCTTTAACTATGTTCATATCAGGGCATGAAACAACTGATAAAAATGAAGCTGGGGCACAACACGGAAGTCTGTTTCTTTTCTTTTCTGGCAGCCTGTGTGTACGTGTGTGTGTGTGTGTGTGTGTGTGTGTGTGTGTGTGTGTGTGTGAGAGAGAGAGAGAGAGAGAGAGAGAGAGAGAGAGAGAGCATGGGAGAGAGAGAATGGGGGCAGAGTATCTTGAGATGGGGTCTCATATATCCCAGGTTAGTTACTTGAACTCGTGGTGCTTTGCTCTGAGTTCCGGGATTATGGTTGCACACTAACTACCCTGTCTGGCTTAGTTGAAGAATGCTTACTTATTTGTGTGTACTTTCGCTCATACACATGCCAAAGTGTATGACAGTCAGAGGACAACTTGTGGGAATCTCCTTTCTCCATGTGGGTTCTGAGGTTGGACCTTCAGGCCCTGCAGCAGGTGTCTTTACCTGTTGAGAAATTTCAGTGCCTCTCCCCTTTTAAGGATTTCTTAAAATATATTCTTTACTTTGTGTCTATTAGGGCTCTGCTTGCATGTGTGTCTGTGCACTATGTGGGTGCCTGATGTCCTCCGAGGACAGAAGAGGACATTAGATCCCCTGTAACTTGAGTTACAGACAGTCCTAAGCTGCCCCACAGATGCTGGGGACCAAAGCATGTCCTTTACAGGAATATCATTTTATTTTGAACACTGAGCCATCCCTCTAGCCCAATAATAGCTCTGTTTCATTTTGAGACAAGGTTTCTCTGTGTAGCCTTGGATGTCTTGGAAATTACTCTGTAGACAGTCTGGCCTCAAACTCAGAGATCCTTCTGCCTCTTCCTCTCAAGTGCTGGGATTAAAGGCGAGTACCACCAATGCCTGGCTAGCCCTGTTATTTTTTTAAGGGTTTTATAGATAAGGTTTTGACAGACCACATTGTCTTTGTTCTGGTAAGAATTCTTTTGCCTCTGCCTCCCTAGTGCTGAGATTAAAAGTATGTGCCAGACAGGAGTGGTGGCGCAGCCATGTAATCCCAGCACTCTGGAAGACAGAGGCAGGCAGATCACTGTGAGTTCGAGGCCAGCCTGGTCTACAAAACAAGTTCAGAACTGCCAAGGCTACACATAGCAACAACAACAACAAAAACAAAACAGACAAACAAACAAAAAAACAAATCAAGACAAAACAAAAAACAACAACGAAAAACTCCAGAACAAAGAAAAAAGTATGTGCCAATGGTGCTCACTCTTTATTTATTGATTATAATCCGTTTTGAGACAGGTTGTCAAGTGGTCCAGGCTGGCCTCACTTTGTACTTGAGACTAGTCTTGAACCTTTAATCTTCCTGCCTCATCCTCCAAGCTCTAGGATTACAGCTGTGAGCCACTTGAAAGCCACTTGAGCCCCATGCCCATTTGAAAAGTGATTTTAAATGTCTTTCATGAAAAAGAGGATCCTGTGTAGACTTTGCATGATGCCATTTAAAAATAAAGAAGTGAAACTAGTCATTCATGATCCATGTGTAAATGTCCAGCCTATCAGCATTCAAACATGTTCTCCTTTCTTTAAACATTTTCATTACAGGGGAAGGCAGTAATTTTACACTGTGACACAGATGTTATTATAGCATGTATGAGCATCTGGATTGTGGAACACCTGGAGGTGCCTGAAGAGTGATGTGGAAAGAGGTGGCATGCTCCCCGTCCCCAAGCTCCCCCACCCCC
>NW_026596095.1:20794680-20808611 GCF_907164565.1 Psammomys obesus
AAAAAAAAAAAAAATTATGTTACAAACATCACCATACCTGGTTTCAAATTATATTGCAGAGCCATAGTAATAAAAACAGAATGGTACTGGTACGAAACAGATGTGTTTCATACCAGTGTGTTTCGTGAGCAAAGTGGAAGATCTGGATACAAGTCTACACAGCTAATACAGCCACCCAGTTTTGGACAAACACCAACTATGCTTATTGGAGAAAGATAGCCTCTTTAACAAGATCAGCTGAGAAATTTGATTTTCTACATGTAGAAAAAGGAAACTCGATTTTTCTCTTTCGTTATGTTAAATAAATTCAGCTCAAAACAAAACAAGCACTTTGAAATGAGAACAGACAACTCTGAAACTCTTAGGAAAAGAGTAGGACAAGTAAGGGATCTGGAGAGAGAAATTGTACATTTACACAATGGAATACTACTCAGCAATTAAAAACAAGGAAATCATGAAATTTGCAGGCAACTGGTGGGATCTAGAAAAGAGCATCCTAAGTGAGGTATTCCAGAAGCAAAAAGACACACATGGTATATACTCAATTATAAGTGGATATTAGACACAAAATATAGGATAAACGTACTAAAATCTGTACACCTAAGGAAGCTAATCAAGAAAGAGGACCCTGGGGAAGATGTTCAATCTTCATTCAGAAATACAAACTGTATGGACATCAGAAGAGGGAGAAAACAGGGAACAGGACAGGAGCCTACCACAAAGGGCCTCTGAAAGACTCTACCCAGTAGGGTATCAAAATATATGCAAAGACTTATAGCCAAACTTTGGACAGAGTACAGGGAATCTTACGAAAGAGTGGGGAGATGGAAAGACCTGGAGGGGACAGGAACTCCACAAAGAGTGCAACAGAACCAAAAAATCTGGGCACAGGGGTCTTTTCTGAGACTGACACTCCAAACAAGGACAATGCGTGAAGATAACCTAGAACCCCTGTACAGATGTAGCTCATGGCAGCTCAGTGACCAAGAGGGTTCCCTAGTAATAGGAACAGGGACTGTCTCTGATATGAACTCATGGGCTAGCTCTTTGATCACCTTCACCTGAGGTGGGAGCAGCCTTACCAGTCCACAGAGAAAGACAATGAAGCCAGTCCTGATGAGGCTTGATAGACTAGGGTCAGAGGGAAAGGGAGAAGGACCTCCCCTATCACTGGACTGGGGTAGGGGCATAGGAGAAAAAGAGGGAGGGTGGAATTAGGAGGGGATGGGGAAGGGCTACAGCTGGGATACAAAGTGAATAAACTGTAATCACTTAAAAATTAAAAGAAAAGAGTAGGGCAAGCACTCCAAGGTAAAGGTATAAGCATCGACTTTCTGAATAGGACCTCAGTTGCTCAGAAAATAGGGCCAACAAGTCACAACAGGACCTCATGAAATTAAAAGTTTCTATACATCAAAGGAAACACTTACAGAATGGGAGAAAATGTTTGCCAGCTGTACAACTAACAGAGGATTCATGCAAAGTCTGCAAAGTGAAATACAAATGATCAATAAGCATATGAAAGACACGGTCAGTTTCAGCACTGCCACAACTACTTTGAGGTCTGGTGTGGTGGTGGTGCATGTCTTTAGTCACAGCAGTTGGTAAGTAGAGGCTAGTCAAGGCTACATAGTGAGACATTGACTCAAAAAACCAAACCAAACAAAGCAACAACCTCTTCGTTGATATTCCTTCTTACTCCAGTTGAAAAGTCAGTCTATAAGAAAACAAGGCAAACTGAGCAAGGTGGTATGTGTCTAATCCTAGCACTCAAGAGGCAGAAGCAGTTGGATCTCTGAGAATTCTAGCCCAGCCAGAGATACATAGTGAAAACCTGAGCTGGATCTCTGAGGGTTCTAGGCCAGCCAGGGGATGATACATAGTGAGACCTGGTCTAAAACAAACAAACAAACAAACAAACAAACAAACAGGGCTGGAGAGATGGCTCAACAAAAGCATTTCCATGTTCTATGCATGGTCCTTGGTTGGAGCATCAGTCTCTGCAGGCCTCCCCTGGGCCCAGATTTTTTGGCTCTGTTGGTCTCCTTGTGGAGCTTCTGTCCCCTCCAGGTCTTTCTATCTTTCCCATCTTCCATAAGATTCCTTGCACTCTGCCCAAAAGTTTTGCTATGATTCTCAGCATCTCCGAGGTAGATTTTTTCAGAGGGCCCCTTGTGGTAGATTCCTGCCCTGTTCCCTGTCTTCTCTCACTTCTGATGCCTATACTGCTCAGATGCATCCCACGGCAGCTCAGTCTCCAAGTGTGTTCCCTAGTAAGGGGAACATGTACTGTCTCTAACATGGACTCAGTGGTCGGCTCTTTGATCATCTTCCCTAGGGAAGGCAGCCTTGCCAGGCCACAGAGGAAGAGGATGCAGCAGTCCTGATGAGACCTGATAGGGCAGAGTCAGATGGACGGGGAGGAGGACTTTCCTTATCAGTGGACTAGGGGAAGGGCATAGGGGAAGAAGAGGGAGGAAAGAGGGTAGGACATGGAGGCATTGAAGGGGGAGGCTACAACTGGGATACAAAATGAATAAATTGAAACAAACAAACAAATAAATAAAATTCGCTGCTGTTGCAGAGGACCTGAATTTAGTTTTCAGCAATCTCATGGGATACAACCATTTGTAACCCCAGCTCCAGGGCAATCCTATGCCACTGGTCTCTGCAGACACCTACACTCACATGTACAAAACAACAAGAACAACACACACATTTAAAGAGTTAAGAAAGTAAAACATACAAATAAACACTAACACGGAGGAATATTAAGGGGCCCGAGTACACTGTCAGTAGGAACTTAAGCTAATTTAGCCTTTACAGAAATCATGATGTAAGTCCTCAAAAGACTAGAAGCAGCTCTATGAGATGAGCCAGCTGTACCTCTCCTGTGTACGTATCTGAGGGACTCTAGCTGACATACTAAAGAGAGCCTTGCACACCCGTATTTACTACAGCACTCTGCACAAGAACAAAGTTACAGAACCAACCTAGACGTCCAACAGCAGAAAAAACGAGCAAGGACAACAAGGGACACATGCATGGAAATTTTGCTCGCCAGAAGGAATGACAAGTTAGGCCATTTATCGGGAAATGGATGCAGCCGAGACCGTCACAGCGAACAAGTTAAGGCGGCTGTAGAAAGACAAGCATCATGGCAGTCTCTCATGTGTGGTTTCTGGATTATATTCACTTGCATAAGGTCATGCAAGATTCTGGCAGAACAAAGGAGACAAATAGGAGTGGGGGAGAAAAGTTAGAGCAGGGGAGAACCAGGCACAGAGGGAGAGATATGCTTAATATGTAATACATTCCTACATGAAAATTAAAGCCAGAACCGAATTTTAAATATTTACTTATATAGTTGTTAATTATTAAGAGTAGTTTGTGCTTTGTAGCCCAGGCTGGCCTCTTAATTTTTGTGACCCTCCTGCCTTCACCTCCGAGTGCTGAGATTCCAGGGGTGTGTCACCATGCCTGGCTAATCTTTGTGCTTTTGAGAAAGGATCTTACTATATAGCCCATGCTGGCCTTGAACTGCCATCTTTCTGCCTGAGCCTGCCAAGTGCTGGCATTATAGTTGTGAGCTCAAAGTCTGGCTTTCAAAGTCTCACCTGATCTTTCATGCAATAAGACCTGCTAGCTGTAAAGTATGGCTGTTCCAGTCCTACACACAAGGACAGAGGAAATAGCAGTTTAGTCTATGCGTTCATTCAAAGCAGTCTTTGGCCAGGATTCATTCATGTGACCTTTCATAGCTGTACTGAAGGGCCTGAGGGCAGTTCATGTGTCTAAATCTGTCACTTTAGCCTTTGTATATCAAACCGGTCTGCAAAAGGAGTTCCCTCCTTCTCCAGCAATTTACTCTGGCAAGTGGCCATAGTTCTTTTCCATAATGAATTTGGGGAAGCCTTAGTGCAACAGTGTGTATAGCATCTGCCCCTTTAGAAGGGGTTGTTCTCCTCTTCCTTAGTTGACACTGTCTTGGATCTTATAGCTGGTGGAAGATTGTAGTTTTAACTGTGGAGGCCGGCATCTGCCTTCTGCTTTTTAGCATCGACTGTTTCTGTAGTTGGTGACTATGTTTCCTCTAAGAATTCCATAGGAAGGTGTCCTGGTGACTGTTGGAGATTTGAAGTCTCTGTAGTAATCACTTTCGCCTTGTGTTGACTAGTAACTGTTGCAACCCGGTTTCTCCCTTTGTGAAATTTATTATCACCACTAACACAGTGGTGTTAGTGAAAACTAGTTTCACTATAGTATCAATTTTTTTTTTTTTCTGTCTATCTGGGCCTTTGGAGAAACACTGAAGTTCTCAAAGAAACAATGGCTACTCTCTCATTAAACACTTGTTTTTGAGACAGGGTTTGAGGTAGCATGACTTGGCCTTGAACACATGTAGCTTCAGATCACCTGGAACCTCAGGTCCTCCTGCTTTTCCCTCTCTAGTGCTGAGATAAAAGCATTGTCTACATCACTACACATGGTTTTGCAGGATGCTGGGGCTTGAACCGAGAAGGTCAGCAATGTTAGGCACGGATCCCCAGCTGAGCCACATCCAACTGGAGAATTCAAACAACGTTTGTCTATTTGATTGTTTTGAGACAGGGTTTCTCTGTGTAGCCTTGGCTGTCCTGGAACTCGCTTTGTAGAACAGGCGGACTTCATACTCACAAGAGATCTGACTGCCTCTACCTCCCCAAGTCCTGGGATTAAAGGTATGCCACCGCATTGATTTTTTTATTACTTATTTAATTAATTATTTTAAGAGCACTGGATATTGAATCCAGATCCCTGTATTCTCTAGGCAAGTGCTCTGTTGTGGGTTTTATCTTAAGGCCGAGTCTTATGTAGCCTTGGCTGCCTTGAACTTGTGATGTAACAGAATAACTTTAAGCCCCTGCTCCTCTTGCCTCTACCTCCTGAGTGCTTAAATTACAGTCTGTGTACCACTATGCCACATTTACTTGATGCTTGGGGTCAAACCCAGGGTGTTGTACATGCTGGATAAGATATCTATTAAACTCCTTTTTGCTTTTGAGACAGGACCTTGCTGTGCAGCCCAAGATGATCTTGAACTTGTGACAGTGCCTTGTCTTGGCTTCCTGAGTGGTGGAATTTTGGACAAGCGACACCATGCCTGTCTAAAAGTTCTTTTCTTTTTTCTTTTAGTAGAAGTGGTACATTGTGAAAACAGTTTTCAAGTGTTCTCTGAAAATGCAGTTATGATTTCTCTCTCACTTCTATCAGCTTTCCCAGTCCTTAGTCACATGGCCAGGTGTTCCAACATGACCACCTTCACTTCTCTAGGCTATGGTGGAGGCTAAGCTTTAGTGAGGCATCCCAGATCTGAATTAGGACCGACTTCGACTTTCAAGAAGATAGGAGAAGGGAATTAGAGAAGACTAAAGACTGAAGTTCTGAGACATATTAATAAAATGCAGAGAGCATGGTGGCATGGACTAGAAGAGAAAATACTCAAGCGAGTGTCACCTGTATCTTTAAGTTAGAAATTCAGAAAAAAAATAAAATAAAATAAAAAGCAAGCAGAGTGCACTGCAGGTCTGTTGCTGACATCTTTGTAAGTTTTAGTAGGGTTGTAAGGACAGAAGCCAGACAAGGTGTATTTTTTTTCTTTCTCTCTTTCTTCCCCTCCTCTGTGTGTGTGTCTTTGAGTATCTCTTTCATGTGTATGTATTTCAGTGTCTCTCTGTCTGTCTGTCTGTCCCTCCCCTCCCCCGGAGTGAGTGAATGTGTGTGAGTATGTATATGGCAAGCCCCTTCAATGTATCCCAGGTTGGCTTGGAACCAGTGACCCTCTAGCTTTAGCCTTAGTACTAAGTACTAAGTTACAGGTGTGGACTGTGTGTATTCCTACACCAGATGCCACAGTGAGTTAATGAATCAAACAGGAAGATGCAGAAATAGGGTGATTCACCCAGAGGTAAAGTAGGTATGTTATTGAGGATTAATAGAATTGATTTTTTTTCTGGGTGGAGATTCAAGTGCTAAGTCTTCAAATTAGTCACCTCAAGGGCTTTCTTCTCTAGCACCAGCTAGTTCAGTTGACTAATTCTTTCTGGGAATTAGCTCTTTAGACCATTCACAGGAGTCTCAGCTGCTTTCACGATGTAGTCTTCTTTATCTCACTGCTCCTTTTCTTAAAACAAGACTAGGTTGAACGTGGGGTATTACTTTAAAGGTCTGGCTGTGCTTGAGGGCTGGGGACGTCTAAAGCCTGGAAACAGAAGGAAAACGTGATTAAAATCAACACAAAGCTTGCTTACGCACACACAGGAAACTTCTAGGGACACATTAAAATGGAAACAAAGAGATCAAGTTTAAGAAAGGGATGCCAGCCTTGAACCTCTCTTAATCTGCAAAGGCCAATTTTCTTTACAGTAAATAGCCCTAGAAAAGAAAATTAGCCAAATGCACCAGTGTTTTTGCTGGCTGCCAGCTTCCCGGCATCCGGACACATTGTTGCACGGATTTTCTCCTTCATTATAGGCAGGCAGGAGCCTGCAGTTCCCTGCTGAAAGCAGAAGGAATCTGGGCAGATGCATATCATAGGCAATTGCTGTGTGACTCATGGCTGATGCTGGGAATCTTGGGAGTTGAAGTGAGGACGAGGTGGGAGGGGTTTCCCTTCTTAAGGCTGGTGTTGGGAGGTGTTCTAAAATGAACTCCTTCACACACCCTGCTTTTAATGAAAGTTTAGTACTTAGCTACTCTTGCTTTCTGGAGAAGTCTGTGCTTGTAGCTCCCCGCCTTCCTCGTTACCTCTGTGCTTTCCTGGGCCGTTTTAACTTTTCTGAAGCTGCCCCAGCTTCATATTCTAGCTTATGAGAAGATTTAGAGCTAGTCTCCTCACTCACAAAGCTGTTCCTATCAGAGTGTCTCAACCACAATGTGGATTTAACCCTTAAAATACTGGTTACAAGACGCTGGGAGGTATTAGGATTTCTGCTGGTACCCCATACAGGCTAGATTGGGCATGTTCAGGATGGCCTGGCCAAAGACCTGCCACCTTGTTGCTGGTAGCTTAAGGCAACATTCACTCTCTTCCCTTCCTCCCCTGTTCTCTCTCTTTGCATACTTTCTCTTTCTTTATTTTATTTTTGGTGAGGGAAGGGGTTCTAGACAGGGTTTCTCTGTAGGTCCTGCTGGCTTTGAGCTCAGGGATCCACCTGTCTCTGCCTCCTGAGTGCTGGGATTAAAGGTGTGCACCATCACCACCTGTCTTTCTTCCTTCTTAATGTTATGATTTCTGCTCCGCTAACTTACTTTCTCACGGAACTATTGAGAGATTTAATAACACACAAGGAAGTATTTTACCTTTCATACAGTCCTGTGGTATTGTTTTGTGATTATAAAACAGTCACCCCTGTGCTAATTTGGAATGAATTAATCAAGAATGCTATCACTGAGCGAAACACAGCAATGACTCACATGTTTCTTTGTGCCTTCCCTGTACAGGAAACTGGAGTAGAAACTGTGAATCTGTACTGTGTGGCTTTTTTGTCAGCAGAAGCTATATTTTTATATTGTTTTCACTAGTGTCAAGGGTTCTCTGTGTACACACAGCTATGTGGAAATACTCACGAATTATATTGGGTCCTTCAAGCTGCAGGATGTTTTTTCTTACAACCATTTTTGGAACATAGGTATCTTTAGTTTCCCTAACAATCTTCAGTATCCTTTTTTTTTTTTTTTTTCTCACAGAGGAGTTGGGTCTCTTTCCTGAAGTCAAGAGCCATCCAGAGCTCCTGAAAACTAAACACTACAGAAACTGCAGAGCTAAACGCTACAGAAACTGATGTATAACTTTCCATGCTACTTAACATTCTATCAGTGACTTTTCCTGTGCTGTTTATATGTCTGTGCATGTTAGTGTGTCTGCCTGTTTACAGATATGTATGCCCTTCGTATGTGTATGTGTATGTGGGTCCAGAACAGAGACCAACCTCAGCTGTCATTGCTTAGGCCTCATCCTCCTTTTTGCTTTTTGAGATGAAGTCTCTCACTAACTTGGAGCCTGATAAGTAGGCTTGGGTGGCTTCAAGAGCAGTGAGCCCAGAGATCTGTATGCCTTGGTCTCCCTAACACTGAATTACAGGTACACAGCACCATGCTTCACTTTTTTTTTTTTTTTTAACATGTAGATCCTGAGGAGCAAATTCAGACTCAAGTCTTCAGGTGTGCATGGTAACCATTTTACTGATGTAGCCATCTCCCCCACCTCTTACATGTCCTTTAACCATCTATATTAAGCATTACTTCAACAATGTTTGATGTAATACAGATAGAAAGCCCTGGGGCTGCGGAGCCATGTGACAAGGGAAGATAGCCTGGAGCAAAAGTGAGGTCAAGGTGTGCCTAAACCCAGAACATCTTGTCTTGAGACCTGTAGGACTCGGATCATTCCCTTCCTGTTCTGGGCAGGTAGCCTTATGCCCCGCCCTGACCTCTGCTACCCTTAGCAGTGTTTGCTTAACCTGGTGGCCAGATTAAAGTTCCTCTCTCCTTATAGGTTCATTTCCAGTAAGCACCTGGAATTCCTCTTCATGCAAGTACTGCCTTTCCATCTTGGCCCCAGCCAATGATAGACACTCACCCTGAAAGCCCACCCATTCCCCAAAGGTTTAAATAGCCTTTGTTCCCCTCAATTAAATGAGCTGCCTTACCAAAGGCTGCCTCCTGGGAAGTCTGTTTTTGGTGTGCTCACCTCCACCTGTGGTCTCCATCCCTCAGTTGTTCCTGCCTTGCTCCCCCTCACAGGATTCACTGGTTGTGATTGCAGGTGGTTATGGGTGGGGAAGTGGGGCCAAGAATGGCACAAAGCCAATCTAGCTCATACCCACCAATTGGATACACACTGAGATCCCTGGAGTGGCCATTTGAGTCATCTGTGTTAGGTTTGAACCTCAGGATGACAAGGAAGGTTGATACATGCTTTCCAGGGCTCTCTCTCTCCGTCTCTCTTTTCTTCTTCTTTTTATAATTTATTTTTATTGGTGTTTTATATGTATGTTTATGTGAGTGTTTTGGATCCTGGAGTTACAGACTGAGCTGCTATTTGGGTGAAGAGAATTGAACCTGTGTCCTCTGGAAGAGCAGCCAATGCTCTTAACTGCTGCGCCATCATTCCAGGTCTCTCTCTCATTGTCTTTCTGTCTCAGATTTATTTACTTTATTATTTATACAGTATTCTGCCTGCACGTGTGCCTAAATGCTGGAAGAGGGCACCAGATCTCATTACAGATGGTTGTGATGGGCACCTCGTGGTTGCTGGGAGTTGATCTCAGGATCTCGGAAGAGCAGTCAGTGCTCTTAACCTCTGAGCCATCTCTCCAGCACTCTCCAGGTCTCTTAATTTGGGTTACTATTGCTATGATAAAATGCCATTATCAAAAGCAAGTTGGAGAAGAAAGGATTTATTTGGCTTACACTTTCGTATTCATAGTCTATCACCAAAGAAAGTTAATACAGGAACTCGAACAGGGCAGGGACGTGCTGCAGGAGCTGATGCAGAGGCCATGAAGCGGTGCTACTTACTTACTGGCTTGCTACTGCTGGCTTGTTTATTCTGCTTTCTTACAGAACCCAGGACCACCAGCCCAGGGATGGCCCTATCCTCAGTGGTCTGGGCCCTCCCCATCAACAACTAATTTAAAAAATGCTTTCCAGGCTTACCAACAGCCCAGTTTTGTGGAGGCATTTTCCCAATTGGGGTTCCCTCCTCTCAGATGATCCTAGCCTGTGTCAAGTTGACATAAAATGAGCCAGTACACCAGATGAACACTGCTCTACTGCTCTTAACACAAAAAATCTATTCAGAACTGAGATTCCTGCCTCTTGCATGGCCATTACCATTACTTGGGTACTAATAAGATTTGAGTCACTTTCAGTAAAAATAATAAGTAAGTAAATAAATAAGATAGTAGAGTAGGATTTTCTCTTCTGCATTCATAGGTTGACAGAGTAGGACATTTTTTTTTCCTCTCATATTCCCCTCTGTCTTTACTATCCCATGTTGCATAGCATGCTATAAGTATCACCTCATGAATTCTCCTCCCTTCACTAGAACCAATAGAATGCACAACTTCATGGGACTACATACCCTGGGATGATTGGGGCAGCATTGGCAGCATTGGCTGCCAAAGGGGACAACTGAAAACTAGAAGAAGGTCTATGCCATGCTCAGGAGACGCTGCAGATTTGTAACTAGCGACGAGATTGCCAGCCTGCATCCAATATTATCCTTTCTTCCTGGTAGTCTGCTGTCCCTGCAGGGGCTAGTCTATGGCTTCATGGCAGAGCACTGCTGAGTAGCAATAGCCACAGAATTGAACCATCTCCTCTTGCGGGGAGGAGGTACACTCATGAGACTCAGGGAAACAGACTCCACTAGTTTGGGAAAGCCAAAGCTTACAAGGTGCACAAACCCCACCTCCCCAAAGTTATAAAAGCAGGGAACAAATGCTGGGGGTGGCAGGGGGGACTCTGGTTGAGCTTCCAGGAAAAAGATGCTGAAGTTGTAGAGCTGCCTGGGCGTCCTGCAGAGAGCTTCAGGGATATGGCTTTTCTGAGTCATCAGTAGCACTGGGGTGAGCTTTCTACTAGTTTTGCATTTGAGACATCCCTACCCCTGTAAGTAACCCTAAGAAAATCACTGTTTTGCCAAGCTGGACCATGATGGCATAGTTTCTTTGGCTGGTTATTAGTGTCCTATCTGGGGCAAAATAGTTGTTTGTTCCAGTCTCCTGAGGAAGATTCTCACACAAGAAGCATTTGCTTGAGGCCCTGAGTTCAATCCCCAATACCACAAAAAGAACATCAGACAAAAGCCAACTGTCTCTGCTGTGGTCACGTTGAGTTACCCCTGAGTGTATGCTTTTGGTTCCAGGGTCACACTCTCTACTGTGTTTTCCCAGTGGGGGTCTGATTGTCCTTCAAAAGAGCTACTTTTGGCATGAAGCCAAAGGTGAAAAGAGAAGCTTCTGTCCCCCTTCTCCAATAGGACAGGACCATGATACTTCCCATGGGACACTCTTATCCAGCCCCGACTACAAATTAGCACAGCATTTTACTGTTTAATCATTTCATGCTCGATTTTACATACAATAGCACATCGAAGAAAAGCACCCGCAGGCATCGAACACCACTAACGCCAGACAGTTTCTCTAAACCGGAACCTAAGCTTGTTCCCCTTGACTGTGAAGCGAGATTCTGTGCAAGGGGTTTCAGTTTCAGTGCTGCGGTGATGTTGCAAGAAGACCATCAACCTTTAAATAACACCCCCGCTTAAACCTAGTTCAGGACCACCGGACGTTCACAGTGAAGCACACAGTGCAAGTCTCTTTCTGCAAGACGGTGGCTGCAGATGCGAATTTAGATTCCTGGAGAGATACAATGGGCCGTGGCACCCGTGGAAGTGCAGTAGAGGAGCTGGGAGGCCCCTGAGCCTCCCATGAGGACACTGGCTAAGGACGCTGCACACCTCCTGCTCCTCTGCTCGGGACCTGGCAATTGTTGCTGACAGCAGAGAACTCATCACTCATTGCGCTTTCCCTTTTACTCCTTCACATTTTTTTTTTTTTTTTAATGTTTATTTCTGCCAGCAAAACCTGGGAGTTATTTAAATCAATGGGAGTTCTTTCTCCAATAGGAGCAAACCTTTGAGTTAAAAAACTCAATTCCTGCTTTGGAGCCTAGATGTTGATAAGGTTTCTTTTCTTCTAGAAATATGTCAGAAGCAGCTTGTAGTTTTCCTTGCGTGCTCTGGCCCAGGCTACCCTCTACAATGGTCAGATGAAGCTTCCTCCGTCTTAAGCCTCCCAGTATAGAACTGTGAGCCAATGAGTTCTGCTTATTGTAAGTCACCTAGTCTTAGGTTTTCTTTTAGAGTGGTCAAGATGAAACACAGCAGTCAATGTCATAGAGATAGCATCTCAAGAAAAGGGAAATGCTTGCCAGCTTTCTCAGAAGCTCCAGGAAGGTGGGGGTACGCAAGGTTATTCTAGATCTGCTATTCTCATTGTCTATTCGCATTCACCCAGCCAGATAGCCCTTTACTTTAAAATTCGTATTATAGTTTAAACATTTTTTATTACATTTTCTTTATTACAGTGTGTGTGTGTGTGTGTGTGTGTGTGTGTGTGTGTTTCACATACCACAGCACATGAGTGGAGTTCAGAGGACAGCTTGAAGAACTTGGTTCTCTCCCTTTACCCTATAGGTTCTGGGGATGAACTCAGCTCATAGGGTTCAGTGGCAAGTGCCTATAACTCCTGAGCTATCTTGCCCTCCTCCCTTAAGAAAAATGTTTTGGTCCCTTTTTGTAATAGTATGCTTTAAACATTTTTTCTCTCTCTCCTTGATTAAGCACAGCTTTCTTGTTGATAAAGCTACACAGGATAATGTACTAGGGGACCAACAATGTCTAACTGAACATTAGTAATGCTCCAGGGCTAAAGGACTATCTGCACAAATGGTCCTGACTCGGGGGATTTGTTGATTTCCATGGTGCAAATGCCCCCATGGTGGCTGATTGAAGTGGGGCTTGCTGAGTGTGGTGTTAGGAGGAGATACACACAGGTATGAGCCTGTCTTAGCACACCACTTAATATTCGTTAGATAATTAGAACACACATGGCCTGGGCCACGTATATCAAAGGACTTTCGTCTCTTATCCCTACTGCTGTGATCATCGCTATGTCTTCTGCTCTTTTCATCTTCTGTATGTTTGCACGAATAGGTGCATCCAGTCATGCACCAGAAACCCTAAAGGGCTCAGCATTTGACAAGTCCATGAAAATATGGGATGCTCGGTGATTTCAGACTACTTAACATTTGCTTTGCCAGATTCCTGAATCGGAAGCGACATGCTTCCTTCCGCTGCCAGAAGCTTCTCTAGCTCATACAAGTTCTAAGAGTTGGTTTCAAGGGCATCTGCATTTCCTATAGCATTTTATATACTAACATTGAAAAGGCAGAGTTGCACTTTAGAGTCTGCAGGTGGACCTTTTCCTGTTTCTGAGCAATTACTTATGTTCTTCTGTACTTTTTCCCTAACTTTTTCTTTTTCCCCTTCTTGAGTGACTTAATCTTTCAATTTGTAATAATATTTTACAATAGCAATTTTACTATGCAACTCACTCAAAATTCTTTCTTTAGAAGGCCTTGGACATAATGTCTTATCCTTAGAATTTAGAAATTTACAATTTGGTTGTTATTCTGGCCATTTTGGGAGGCTGCTCAGAATTGAACCTAGGGGTTTGTGCATACTAAACATGTAATGTAACATGAGCAATATGTCTAGGCCTATTATTTTGGTTCTTAATCGTTTCTCTATGTAGTAACTATGGACAAATTCCAAATCAAGGATAATATATACCACTAAGGATATCTGTGATTTATCAAAAGATGCTACAAATGGTACAAACAGAAGGCATGTTCATGAAAAAGGAAGAGACAGACTGAGTACTAGATTTAAGGAAGTGGGTGCTCTTCTTTTACTCTAAACACTTTTCCATGACTTGCACTTTGGAATGAACTTGACTAAACCGGTTCTAGAGCAGGTAAGCAAGTTGAAACTTGTGGGATGCCTGTCTTGTCAAGTAGGTAGCATGGAGTTAGAAACAGAATGGCAACACATAAGTTGGGACAGAAACAAGACCTTTGCCATGGTCTTTGGGTAAATGTCATCTGAAACCCCAAAAGCCCTCTACAGCTGATCCTCTATCAGCTTACTCTTTGCTAGGGCTGTATGTCTCCTCCTCCCCTAGAGTTGGCATTGGATCACCTGCTACTTTTCAGTGCTTTGGGGCAAGATAAACTATTTTATCTAAAAAAAAATTATTCAATCTTTCACAATTTCACACACACACACACACACACACACACACACACACACACACACACAC